>NC_138371.1:1586180-1742376 GCF_054177405.1 Leptonychotes weddellii
CTTTTGTAATAAGAAAGAAAAACAAGCTATTTTGAAGAGAGAGGGACACTGCCAGCCGTCCCGTCTGCCCTTCTTTCTCTGTGTCCCTGTGACAGCGAGCACAGTGCCATGTGCATCTTTGTAGCAGCCACCGCCCCCCGCCCACTCCCCGGGGTCTGGGTCTGCCCTGGCCATCTCTCTCCACCACCTCACCCGCCACCCTTGACTGGCCTGGCCTGGCCTGGCCAGCTTTTCCGTGGTTTTGTGCTGAGCATCAGGACGGGGAGAGGAGATGGGGCAGGGAGGAAGCCCAGGGCCAGCCCGGGGTGGGGATGACTTCCAGGACATTTAAAAAGAGACAGGAAGGATCGGGGCAGTGAGAGATCTGTGGCCAAGACAGAAAAATCAGTTGGAATCAATATTTCTCTGGAAATGGGTTCTCTGTATGCCTTGTGCCTGGGATGAGGGGTTCTGAAATCGCCCTGGGTAACCAACGATGGTCTTCCGGAACCACACTGCTCTCGGTCGGGACCACCTGGGGCCTGAGGCCCCCCCGGCTCTCCACACAGATGTTTAAGGGTGACCAGCACAAGTACCTGTGTGGTGTTTATGTAAACACTGTCTTCTGGAGGAGGCCTTGTGGGTCCTCCCCAGTCACTTCCAGGGGTTTGGAGCAACTCCAGCATTCACTGCGTGGCCGTGGAAAGGTGAGTCCTGGCCAAGAGCTGGCCGTGAGCTTCACAGAGGAAGGCACCGGACCCTGGTCTGTTGCTTGGGCGGGTCCCTGGTTTCTCTGAGCCCGGACAGCATAACGGGGTGCGCTGCTCATGTGCGCTAGGCCCACCCGGATGAGGGGGAGTGGGGATGAGGAGTGCCACCTGCTGCAGCTGCCTCCTACACAGACAGCCCCCCACCTCGTGCCCAGGTACCACCTCCTTCCTTTCCGACCTGTGAACCTTCTCTCCTGCTGGGCACTCTCGGGGAGTGGGGCCTCTTTCTCCTTCGGGCCAGCAAACTCGTCCTGCCGCATCCCCTCCAGTGTCCCGGAGGCCGAGGGGCCACAGTGCTGGGCCTGTTGGAGGTTTCCAACCGGGCGCAGAGCAGGGGGCCTGCTGCCCAGGTCAGCACCGCTGGAGACCCGCAGGCCAGGCCTCAGGCTGCACCCACAATGCTGCCCCCTCCAGCCCATGATCGGAGGGTTCTAGAATCTGAGGCTCACCCCCAAGTGTCTCCCGCGCCCTCCCCCCGGGATCGCCCACCATGAAACCTCCAAAAGAGAGACGGACAATGGAGCCATTTAATGCACACGCGGTGGGTCGCCTTCTAAAGGGTTTGGATTGTGGTGGCTCAGCATTCCGCCTGGTGCAGCTGTAAATTAAAAGCTTCAGAAATGTGTATTGACTGAAATGTCTCCGAGATTGCCTGAGATTTCGGAGAGAGGAGTCTTCCTCTCTTTCCCTTGCTCCTTTTCACTTGCCTTTTCTCACTTTTAAAAAACACAGTCATTAAAGAAGGTCCCTACGGAAATGAGACACAGAACGCTGTGTTAAGATATCATAGAAGTTCTGACTTTCAATACCCAATTCCCCAGAAAATTTTGAATTAAGCCAGTTAGTTCCACATTTACAGAAACACTGGAAATTTTCTGGGGAAATTATTCAGAATGAAATGAGTAGCTGATAGAGTCTCTCTCCCTGCTCCCAATCTGCCCAGAGCTACTCTTTCACTTATGACATTTTTATGAATGGAAACACCCAGACTACCAGGAGTGTGCTGGCCGCCACAGCCAGATCTCGGGCAGGACAGGGCTTGGGGTCGCCGGTGGTGTGGTGTCAACCGCGGTCAGACATGCTGTCGGACAGGCCTGGACATTTTGGGAGAGCTTAGAAGATTTGCGTGCCATAACAAATGACCTTATAAAGTTCACCTGGTCATGTAAGTGCATTAATTTCCCAAATCACAAACCCTTGTCCCATCTCAGATCAAAATGGCAGACACGGTTGTTGCTGGTTCAATGGTGAACTCTCTCGATGATTACGTATGACAGGAAATTCAAATACATACGTATATTTGAAAACAGTTTAAGATAATATAATACCTGGGTTCAATGAAATATTTTAGTTCAATTGCAATATAATTATCGGAATTTACTGCATAATTGCATTGCATAATTGTGCAATATGAGACAGTGATCATTTCAATAATTCTGCTTCATAATTCCTCAGGAAGAATAATCCTCATCATACTGAAATAGGATGTTCATTATAACCAGGATATTTTTCCATAACGCATAGTCATACAAGCCTAAAATGATACTACCTGATAGTATCTTGTCATTACATCCTTGTTTGATTATGTAAAATATATTTTTAACTTTCCAATTAGCATAAAGTAAAATTGACTATGGATCTTAAAACATCTATAGAAAAAGAAATCTTTGCACAATTTAGAAATAATTCTCATCATGCATCTGTCAAACATAGATATGACAAATACATTCTAAAATACCACCTTACCTATTACTATAGAGGAAGAGATGTAATCTTTATAATATTCTAAGGACAGCCATGACAACAAAGGTAAATTGAGAAAAGCTGGAAAACGTATTTTTATATACAACTCTGAATCTTTAAATAGAAATACAAAGAGAGAGAGGCCATGAGACAATCTCTTTTATTATCATTGTACTTGTCAAGTCTGTTCAAAACCCTTTATGGGTTCATCAACATTACAAAAACGTATCTGTGTGCTATCTCTGCTAGGCATTATCCTTTGAAATAAAAGAAAATAAATAGGAAAATTAATAATATAAGACAATTTTTTTTTAAGATTTTATTATTTTTTTTTATTTATTTATTTGAGACAGAGAGAATGAGAGATAGAGAGCATGAGATGGGGGAGGGTCAGAGGGAGAAGCAGACTCCCTGCTGAGCAGGGAGCCCGATGCGGGACTCGATCCCGGGACTCCAGGATCATGACCTGAGCCGAAGGCAGTTGCTTAACCAACTGAGCCACCCAGGCGCCCTAATATAAGACAATTTTTAACAAGTCCAGAATGAGCAATGTTTTACACAAATTAATGCTCAATCGTGAATCTTTCATGGCTATGAATGAAGGTGTGAGTTTAAGGAAAGTGATGAACTGGTCCAGATAGTGAAGTCATAACTTCCTTTATAAAATACGACCTTCTATTCTTCTGAAACTAAATCCAGGAGATTTTTTATTTTATCAAACTCCCTAAAATCACTTCAAGGGAAAAGAGGACCAGGACTCAAGTGTGTATAATGAGATGGAGGGAATACAATTCTCTTGGCAGCTAGAATCGAAACTGTGTTTAGGGCAGAATGCATCTTTATTGCAAACTTTCCTGCAGAGGTGAGTCTTCATGGGAGACGGTGGGAGTCAGGAGCTCCTAGAAGCCTGCCAGGGAAGTAAGGTGCTAGGGCCTGAGGAGCCAGAACACTGAGCTGCACTGACTGGAGGGGAGACTTCTCACAGCCCCCATCAGTGTGTGGCAGAAACCCCCACTTCTCCTAGTGCTTTTGAGGAAACCCAGGATTCTAAGTGTTTATGTGAGAGCTCTCATTTTGTAAAGGTTTACTCGAGATTTAAAAAAATAAGTCCTTTTTAAAAGGTTCTGCTATAGACCCCCAGTCTGCATTTTGCAGAAAGAGAGAACACCTAACCTGCCCAGATGTCCTGGTGTGCTCCTGGGGAGAACATGGGACGGGAGTGAGGAGATACTCGCACTCTCCTCAGGCCCTTTACGTCGGACCACTCACTCCAACCCCCTCTCACTCGCCAGCTCTACTATAGAGAGGGGAAACTCATATTTCAACCTCTCAGCTTCCCCTGAAGGGAGTGGTTGCCCTGGGGCACCTGAGTAGCACCTGCTGTCCTGAAGAGAAAGATAAACCTTACAGAATGTAGAATGTCTTTTCCACTCCTTCCTTCCTCTTCCTTCCTTCCTGAAATGTGAATAAAAGATGGAGAGGCAACGTCCCTATCATGACCTGAGGAAAGAGCCACAAGTTACAAGAGGTGAACAGAAAGGTGGAAGGAATCTGGGTCCTTGAGGTCACATTTGAGTAGCTTCATGCTCCCTAACCTGTGGAACCCTAGAATTCTTGTTAAGTGTGAAAAACAAATGCTCTTCCTTATTCAAGGTTACTTAGAAAACAGATCTTGAGGGCGCCTGGGGGTCTCAGTCATTAAGTGTCTGCCTTTGGCTCAGGTCATGATCCCAGGGTCCTGAGATCGAGCCCCACATCGGGCTCCCTGCCCCACTGGAAGCCTGCTTCTCCCTCTCCCACTCCCCCTGCTTGTGTTCCTGCTCTCTCTGTGTCTCTCTCTCTGTCAAATAAATAAATAAAATCTTAAAAAAAAAAAAAAGAAAGAAAACAGAGCTTGAGGCAAGGGTTAAGTGCTGGTACTTAGCTTGCAAGAGCGAGGAGAAGAAGCAATAGACCACAGCACGATAAGAAGGGGCAAAGTGGTGACACACTGCCCACAGCCTAACCCAGGGACACTGAGGCTGCTTAGCATGTGCTTCTAACTGCACACACAGGATGTGTCTGGGCAGACTAGACAGAGAAATGTGCCAGAACAGTCAGTTGAAAGAAGAAGGAAAAGGAATCTATCTGCCCAACTCCCTCCCATCTCTTATTTCTGATTGTTCAATAATTTCCCCACAAGGTGTTAAGTCCATCTGATTCCAGGTTTCATCCTCCGCCCCCGTTGGTGGCTGTTCAGAATGCCTGATCCTTCTGTATGTTTTTGCATAAGTGGGTTGTTTCTTGTGAGTTCTGTTTTCTGTTCCATTTATCTACTTTTCTAAATCAAAAGTAGAAATAAAAAGAAACTGAATAAAATATAAACACAAGTGAGGATATATTTGCAAATCATACATCTAACAAAGGACTTGTATCCAGAATATACAGAGAACATACAAAATTCAAGTGAGAAAATAAACAATCCAATTTTAAAATGGGCAAGAGAGGGGTGCCTGGGTGGCTCAGTCATTAAGCGTCTGCCTTCGGCTCAGGTCATGATCTCGGGGTCCTGGGATCAAGCCCCACATGGAGCTCCCTGCTCTGTGGGAAGCCTGCTTCTCTCTCTCCCACTCCCCCCTTGTGTTCCTTCTCTTGCTGTGTCTCTCTCTGTCAAATAAATAAATAAAATCTTTTAAAAAGTAATAAAATAAAAAATAAATAAAATGGGCAAGAGAATTGAGCAGACACTTTAGTGGGGAGGATAGACAAATAGAAAACATGTACATGGAAAGGCCCTCAACATCACAAGGAGTTAGGGAAATACAAATTAAAATTATAATTAGATTCCACTACACTTTTACTAAAATGACTAGAATAAAAATAGAATATATATCACATACATAAGCAAGTAAATAAATAAAATCTGATAGCATCCAGTACTGACAAGGGTGCAGAGCAAATGACCCTGTCGTGCATGCTAATGGGGATGCCAATGGTTCAACCTCTCTGGAAAACAGTTCGGAGTTCCTTACAAATTTGAAAATACATATAACATATGACCAGCAATTCCACTGTGTTTATCCTAGAGAAATTAAAATGTATGCCACCCCAAAACCTATACATAAATGTTTACAACAGCTCTATTTATGATTGCCCAAACTGGGAAACAACCCAAATGAGACCAACACATAAGGTTGCTTCTGCACTGATGGACTTTAACTGATGAGGAAGAGGAGGGTAAGTGCATTTAACAGCCTTGCCAGGCTTCGAGGATAATTACTGGGGGCTGGGCCTGCCAAGGGCAAGGAGCCTAGTGAACAACCCCACACTTTAGGTAGAGACCCTAAAGAGCTGAATTGTAGGAGCACTTATATGGTAATACATTTTTAACAATTGGCTCTCCAAGACAAAAAGCCCTGATTTATAACATTTTCTAATTTCCATGGTGTCAATACTCCTAGCAGAGCCAATTTCAAGCTACAATAGAACCTCACTGAACACCTAGTTGGGAAAAGATGGGCACAACCAGCTTGTATGAGCCAGTGGTAGCTGGTTCCAGCACACCACTTCCTAGAAGTCAAGATGCACTTGAGTAAGCCACTTCTTGTATCTAGCTCTGAATCATCTCAGTGCAGAAAGTCTCCCAAACCTGCAACTGGATTAAGGTGATCAGTGGATTGCCAGTGACTCACACAGGCTTCACACATGACTCACAGGAAAGAAGAAAGCACACCACAGTTCCCAATTTTCTTCATTAAAAAAACAAAAACAAAACACTGATCATCACACCAGTAGAGATAACCAGGCGGATAAGTAAACAAGACATCATGAATGAGAACCAGCACAAACAACAGACTAAAGACACAGGCCTCCGGGAACTGACAGACTGGAATGACCAGGAAAGAAGCCAGATACCTAGTCAAATACACTGTATGACTGATTCCATTTATATAAAGGTCAAAATGGCCACATGAAGTTATAGTGTTTGGAGACACATATTTAGGTTGAAAAGTATAAAGAGAACAGGAAGTGAGTACAATAAAAGTTGGGATTGTAGCTGGTTTTAAGGGTGAGAATGTGACCAGGAAGGGGCAATTGGGGGCAGTGGGGCGGTTCTATTCACCTGGATAACTCTGGTGCATAGTAATTTATTAAACTGGAAATGTATGTGTTTTAGGCATTTTTCTCCTTATAATACATGTCATAGGAAAAAAGTTAAAAACAATACATCATGCCCAAGTTCTCTTATCCAAGTAATCCAAAGGTGATTCAACATTCGAAAAATGTGTCAGTATAACTCTCTAGAATAATAGATTAATGGAGAAAAGCCTCTTAATTTTTATTTTTGACAAATAAAAGGGCTGCGATGAATTAAAACCACATGTGCATGATTGAAAACAAGACTCTTAGGAAACAAAGAATAAAGGAAAACTCCTTTACTTCATAAAAAGTATCGACCAGAAATCTACAGTAATGCCGACAGCTAGTGGTGATATAGCAAAAGCTTTTTTCATTAACGTCAGAAAAAAAAAGAAAATGTGTTCATTTTCCTCACTATCATGCTGCATTTTGCTAGTGGTTTCCACCAAGACAAAAGTAAGACGTAGGGATGCAGAGAATAACAACTCAAACAGAAGAGAAAAACATTTGTCATTCTTTGCAGAAAAGTGATTATCAACAGAAAACCCAAGAGGATGAAGCCCTCCTGCCCAGGGGCTCACCTCTCTGGGCTGCTGCTAACGCAGAGGGTGAGGTGAGGGAGGCTCTCATCGACCAGCAAGCCCTTGCTCCCGGTATCAACCCAAACTACAAAATGCCTAAGAACAGTTCCAATAGGAAGTGTGTTTTGTCTGTCTAAAAAAAAAAACTATAAGACTGCACAGAAGGGTTTTTGCATGTTTGTTTGTTTAAACTAATCTTAGGAAAATAGAGAAAAAATCACATGCATTGACAAGAAGACTCCAATCGTAGAGACATTAACTCTCCCCTAAATTAATCTAAAAATTCAATGAAATTCTAACCCAAATCCCAACAAGCTTTCAAATGAACCCTGGCAAACTGTTCCTAAAATTCATGTGTACGTATAAGATGCATGAAAGGGTTAGGATGACTTGGGAAGAGAACCATACGGAACACTTGCCAGCCTGATATTACGAAGCCGTCATGGGTGATGCAGGAGGGACTCAGCCACAAACTGACTCATCTGTCCCGATCGTATTCTGGGGATCCGTGGCTGTGCCGGGTCCTGCCCCCCCACCCCACCCCTGTGGATATGGGAGTGGCCCGATGCGACAGGCTGAGTCACGGGCAGGGGCTGCCGGACTTCCTGGGTTTCCGAGTCTGCAGGTGTGCCCAGAAGTCTTGTGGAGGAGTCTGGACTTTAACCAGAGCATGGATCTGGGGTGTAGAGAAGTGGGGTTCTTTAGCTGATAGCTAACAGGGGAGCCTAGTCCCGTATCTGCTGCTACAAGGGATATGAAGTCATGTGGGACCCCATGAAACAGATAATTGATTAATAATCACATGGCCTTTGTTCATCACCATTAAGAAGGTTCTGAAATTTATTTTCCAAATACTCATTCTGTTTTAATTTTTAAATTGTATTTTTTTAAACTGTTTTATTGTGGTAAAATCGTCTTACAAAATTTGCCGTTTTACTCAATTTTAAGTTTATAATTCAGTGGTATTGAGTAGAGTCACATTGCTGTGCAGCCATCATCCCCTACCCGTCTCTAGCACTCCTTCAACATCCCAAACTGAAACTCTGTCTCCATGCAACACTGACTCTCCATCCCCCTCCTCCCCAGCCCCTGGTGCCCACCCTTCCACATTCTGTCCCTGTGAATTTCACTCCTCCAAGGACCTCATTATAAGTGGAATTATGCAGTATTTGTCCTTTTTCTGGCTGGCTTGTTTCACTCAACATAATGTCCTCCAGGTTCATCCCTGTTGTAGCAGGTGTCAGAATGTCCTTCCTTTTTTAGGCTGAATAATATTCCATCGTGTGGATGGACCGCACTGTGTTTATCCCTCCCACCATTTATGGACACCTGGGTTGCTTTCACCTTTCAGCTGTTGTGAATAATGCTGCTCTGAACATGGGTGCCAAATACCTTTCAGTCTCTGCTTTTAGTTCTTTTGGGTATATACCCAGAAGTGGGATTGCTGGATCATATGGTAGGTAATTCTTTGTTTAATCTTTTGAGGAACATTTCAGTTTTTAAGAGCATTGTTGGGGCACTGGGTGGTTCAGTCAGTTAAGCATCCGACTCTTGATTTTGGCCCAGGTCATGATCCCAGGGTTGTGAAAGCAAGCTCTGCATAGGCTCTGCACTCAGCACGGAGTCTGCTTGGGGATTCCCCCTCTCCCTCTCCCTCTGCCCTTCCCCTCGTTTGCACGCTCTGAATAAATAAATAAATAAAATCTAAAAAAAATAATAAATAATAAAAGCATTGTCAATCTACCACAATGTGTTAGTTCTATCAAAAATACCCATGTACTTTTTTTTTTTTTTTTTTTTTTTTGTAGTTTAAAAAGAATCCCAGAGCTTGGGAAGGTTGGGGAAAGGAACTTTTTTCCAGATGTAGGTAAGGCATAATGTAGCATTTGTAGAACAAACAAACCCTTGGGGATCTCACAGCTTCATGATCTCTTTTTCAACCTATCTTTCATACTTCAGGGAGCTGAAGACGGCACCTGGTGTAGGAACGAAATGACAGGGGGACAGCCACCAAGGGCCACCCCCCGCTCCAGTGGCCTCAAAGCCTGGACCGGCCACGTAGAGGTGTCCCCTGGGAGAGTCGCCTGGTTCCCGGTGCCCACCCCCTGCCCACTCCACCCTGTCGTGCGTGGCCGTGCCCACGCCCGCATCCCAGCTGCACTGGACGCTGAGGAAAAGGGCAGCCTCAGAGCCGGCCGTGTCCACGGGTGGAGGAGGAAAAAAGGCGGCTTCAACCGTCCTCCCCCCATCTGTGCCCGATGCGGGGAGGAGCTCAGTTTTGCATTCGTTTTCCATTGAACCCACTATACCGATCGTGAATCAAGAGTTAAGGGAAATTTTTAAAATTAAATCTGAAACCACAGGATATGTACAAGAGGGTGATGATTATGCCTGGGAGTTTTTATCAGTCACAGCTGTTCCATTATGTTTGTTTACTTTAGGGTAGAAATGGTCCTTTGAAATACATGACCAAAATAAACACCCTGGCAGCTGCAGGTGGCCCGGGGGAGCGAGCGGCTGAGCTGGCCTGGGGAGGCCACCAGCGCGCAGTCGCCGTGTCAACGGCAAAATCAATAGCCCTCTGTGCTCATTCCCATGATGCCCAAGAACAGAAATCTTCTATGAAACATTCTATCGGAATCTAGGAATTATGAAATTTTGTGGAATGTTGCAATTCCAACAAAACCCGAAAGTTTATTTTAAATATGGACTATGGAGCTCCTTATGAAATGTGGTGTTACAAAGAAACCACAATGATGGTAAAATACGTTTCTACCGTCAATAATCATTACATACCAATATTCATTGAGCACTTATTATCGCTAGGCATTCTGTTCTGTGCCGGGCACCCAACAGTGGAAAGGAACATCAAAACTCCCCTCTCACAGAAAAAATAAAATCAGCAAGAAAACCAGTAATGACATAATTTTGGGTGATGATTAATGCTATCAAAAGTTTCAATAATAATTAATTTAAATTATTAAACCTGGTTGATCACATATGTATAAATACATGTTAATTGAATTAGGCCAAACCGGTTATATCTTATACACCCCAAATCATCTCTAACCACAACTCAGTAGAGGAAAATAAAATCAAAGGAAGTCCTAAGGAACTTATGTGTTCCTCATACACATATGAAAATGTGCACTGTTTATAAATTCACAATATTTCACCTCCTTTACATAACTTTTTTTTTTAGAATGTTAAGAAGTTTACAGAAACGAACATTTTTCATTTTGAGGAAAAATGCTGAAAAACTAAATTTGAAGAGTTGGCATTTGTGCCTCAATCTGAGATCCTGAAATTACCGTTTCTGACAGTGCTACTCTTTTTATTGCAATTGAAACCACTCGGAATAAGGAACTCCGACTAAGAACTTGTATTGAAGTATCTGTTTCCAAGATATAGGGGGTCTCAGTGGCACAACTGTTCTCGGAGGTAATGACCCAAAGTAAAAGTGATTTGTGTTTGTTTTCATTCCCTTAACGTGAAATGCACTGGAGGAGAGAAGACAGAGCCTGCAGGGCAGCTGCAAGGAGAAACTGTGTAGGGACCTCGCATGATCTTTTGCCCTGATTCTGATTCTGATTCTGCTGGAAGGGGGCAGACTGAAGGCAGTGCCCCGATGGCAAGACTGAAAATGAACAGGGGGCAAGCAGACGGTGCGTGTTCTTATAGGAACCAAGAACAAAGTTGAATCCCTGGTCTTGTATTTCCTGCTAAGCACCGCTGTGTTCCAGGGGATTAGAGGATTATTAATAACGCACGCACCTGAACACTGATATCACTTTCCATAAAAGCATATTCTTCAATACACAGAGCCTTGCTCCTTGGAGATGCTGATCCTCAGTCCTCAGGGTCTGATCTGCATTTGCTTCCATCTGAGATACAGACTTGTCCACTGATTAATGTTTATACAAGGCGTTTCTTATACTAGTTAAACATGAGAGCAATTCAGTAGGACTTTTCTAGAGTCCTACTGAGAGAGTTAAGTAATGTTCACCATGGTCCTTTTACCGCTGAATATATTTTTTATATAAAAATTTTTAATTATACTTTCTACCACCTAGGAATGGTTTGAGCTGCAGAAAGTTTGCCCAAGCTCAGCAGCTTAAATTCATTACACACAGAAAGTTTGGAGGTGGATGGCCCAAGGCTCCTCTTCGGTGCTGCCTGGGAACACAGGCTCCTCCTAATTTTCTGCTCCAGTGTCCTTAGCAAATCGATGCTTACCTTCATGCTTGTGCCTCCTGATGACAGCAGGGTGCTGCATGTCCAGCATCACACCCACATTCAAGTAAAAAAAAAAAAAAAAAAAAGTGAAGAGCAAAAGGCAAAGGGGGCATGGTATCCGAGTCTACTCCTTATTACCTGGAAAGCAAGACATCGATGGTGATCAGCCTAGCTCCCACTTACAACTTGTCAGCATTAAGGCTCTGGCGGATCCCAGACCAACCGCTAGCCAAGAGAGATGAGACACTGCGGAGGGGTCAAATCCATCACGTAGCAGGCCTCAGGCTGAGGCGGGTGGAAGATCCCTGAGAGCTAGACAGCACAGCCCAGATCTGGACAAGAGGGCATTCTGCTGTCAGAGAAGAAGGGGACACAGATGCTGGGGGGAGGGGGGCACAGCACCTGTCTTACGTTCTCACTGGCCACGCCGAGTCTCTTGTGCTGCTGAGTCAGTCCTGTGCCATTGCTCTGAAGGGGACCGAGGAGATGGCCCTTGTGCCGATTACATGAAAATCTGAGTGACACCAGGGAAAGGTAGCACCTGGCATTAAGCAGAACCCTCCGGGAGGGGGCCATGTGTGCTGGGAGGGGCTTCGTGGAAAGGGGGATGTGGTGCACACGGTGGGAAGGTCCCCTGGGTGAGGCAGGACGAGAAACTACGGGAAGGAGCACATCATCAGGCACTCCTGAGGCCCTCCTCCTGAGCTGGCCGACTTAACCCTCTGCTGCCAGGGTAGCTGGGACGTGGATGTGGGAGCCACGACTTGGTGGGGGTGGCCCTTGGGAGCCAAGAGGCTGATAACTCGACACCTCACAGCTCGGGGGCGGCCCCAAAGCCGGGCCTCTGTGCTCTGCACCCCAAGGGGCAAGAACTGGGTGGAAGGGGGAGCTCCGACCCCGTTCGGGCCTTGCCCCCCAGCTCCCTGGATATTCTGCAAAGATTCAGCTCACAAAATGCCTGAGTGGGAGCTGATGAAGGAACAGGAATTGAACCTAAAGCCTGAAGAACGGGTGTGAGA
Organism: Leptonychotes weddellii; assembly: GCF_054177405.1. Taxonomy (NCBI): domain Eukaryota; kingdom Metazoa; phylum Chordata; class Mammalia; order Carnivora; family Phocidae; genus Leptonychotes; species Leptonychotes weddellii. Next base: position 1,598,628 of record NC_138371.1, read on the forward strand.
ACACACAGAAGCCGTCTGGAGGGTTTGGATGTAAAGTCGTGGGCTTAGAGTTTACGTGGGTTTGGCCCCCACTGACTCCCGGCTGGACCCAGTGAGGACTGTGGCCTGGCTGGGTGGGCGTGGCCCGGCTTGGGGACAGCGGGGGGACCTCACGCTCCAGGGCCACGAGCTGGAGGAAGAGCAGAACATAGCTGCCCCAGAGCCCTCGTGACACCGACATGGCGGGAATGGAATTTCCAAAGCTTTGGTTTTCATGCTTCGTTCACTGCTGTGCCACTCCACGTCCAAAACATGTTGCTGGAACCACAAACCCCCAGCCTCTCACCGTCTGCTTCTCAAGTCGCTTGGGATCCAAAATGCAAAGCTGTCGGTATTGCCGGGGCGTCGGGGACAGGGCAGGCTTAGAGGCTCTCCGTGGGCAAGCACGGGGAGCAAGAACCCACACCGGGACACAAAAGCCACCCGGTGCCTGGGGGCAGCTGAACAAGAAAGCGGGTGCGCGCGCGCACGTGTGTGTGTGTGTGTGTGTGTGTGTGTGTGTGTGTGTGTGTGAGGCCCGGAGGTGTACGGGACCAGAACCTTACAGAGGCAGACCTCAGGCTTCGGTGTCTCAGCGAACTGTGACTGCTCCTTGGTCGGCTAGGGGCTTCTCCAGCCTTGTCCGGAGATGCTCACCCAGTGGCTACTCCGCGTGCTTCTTCCCAACCCCCCCGGCGACTACCAGGAGGCCCCGAGCAGAGGTCCGGAGTGCACCGTGCTCCTCTCTGCATGCCGTCCGTGCGTGGAGCTGGTCGGCTGCTCACCGGCAGTGCAGCGGGGCCCCAGCAGGACCGGGGTGAGCTGCGACCTTTGCGCCACTTTCTCCCAAGGCCCTCTTTCTCCAGCTCGGAAATAGTCTGCGCCGGACAAGCCACTGCAGGGACACGGCTGAGCGGCTGGTGGCTGCTTCTCCCGGGCTGTGAGCATGCTCGCCGTAACCAATGCGCGGCTCGCTCACTCCTCTCGGTGCCCTGCAGGTGTTGGGTTCGCCCTTCTGCCCCGCCGGCACCACCGGGTCTCCGAAGCCCCGCCTCCGTCTACACCCTCCCCTGCAGTGATGCCTCTGATAAAATCTTCATTTTCACCAACAGGTAGATCTTCGTGTCCTCAAAACCATCTTTCTCTGTCCTTTCTCTAAAATTACCTCTTTGACATAGCCTTTTTCTGACCCTTTTCTTGGTCTCACAAATACTGTTTCGGGATCTGGTTCACTCTCTTTTCAAAACACTTTTTAAAAAGTCATTTACCACCTGGTTGGACCCTGTGCCCTGGCCCTGGGCACCAGGCCGCCCCCAGCGTTCTGTCCTGTCCTGCAGCCCCCTCCCTGGCAGGCCCCGGCTGGGCACCTGGGCCGCCAGGGTGCCACTCATGGAGCCCGAGCCGGGCTCTCTGGGGCTGGCTGGTGCTGGGTGCTCAGTCTCCAACAGGGGACCCTTGTGTTCCAGCAGGGGCTCTTGGGTGGGCTTTCAAGGTGGATGGAAAGCCCAAGTGGAGCCCCGGGCCGCCAGAAGAATTCGAAGAATTCGAGATGCACATCCCCTTTGCTGACCAGCGAGAGGCACTGAGCCTCTCAGATCCGTGAGTTGCTTACCACTCACCTCGGAGAGCATCCCCTTCATGACGGGTTGGTCCCTGGCCGGGAAGAGGCCGGCCCTGGGGAGCTACCCGCAACCAGGGGCAGTCACAGTGAAGGCACAGGCGACCATGGTCAAGTCCACTCTTGACAAGTCCTCTGAAGGAAATAACTCAGGGCTGTCCATACAGCTGTACTGACCCTCTACCTGTTCAATAGTGTTGTCCTCTCCTCTTCCTTGACTTGCATTCTGCTCTTTATATTCTCAAGGATTATGTTCTCCTCAAAATACCGGGATCCTTTGTAAGTGATTGCTTTTGTTTCCTTGGTTGGCTTGGCCTCCTTACGATCGTTCATGTCCCCTGACCGTGGGAAGGCCAGTCCAGCAGAGGCAGTCAGTGGGGACGGGCGATGTCTCCCGTCAGTTCGCCGACTCCTAGGCACTCTAAGAGTACGCAATTGCACTTTGCCAAAACTCACATTCTTACAAAGATAGCAAATCAGATTTCTAATTTCCCAGTTAGATTTTGAATTCACCAGGACACCTCTACTGGGAAAACAAACAAACAAACAAAAAACCCTTCAGGAATTAAGAGAGTCTCCGGTAAATCAAAAAGTCCATTGTTAATACAAAACATCCTCTCTGACTCTGAGTCCAGGTTTTCGTATGCCCGGGGCCGTGTTTTCCAGGCGCGGGTAGCTGTTGGCAGGAAGTGTGGTGTGTGTGGGGGGGGAAGCCCTCAGGAGCTGGCTGTATGAAGATCCACCCCTGGCCCTCACTTATTAACTGTGTGACTTTGGGAAGCTGTTCCGAGTCTCTGAGTATTTGGTCTCCCTCTCTGGAAAAAAGGGATACTAATCTAGAGAGATTCCGGGTTGCAGCAAAGAGTCATATGTCCTGTAGGTAAAATGCCGATCGTGGAGCACGGCAGATAGCAGAGGCTCATAAATACAAGTCCCTCTCCTGCTCCCCCTGTTCCCTCAAACCACGCAGAGGGAAACATAGGAATCTTACTGGGTGCCACAGCAGAATTTCTGTAAGAAGACTTCCCAGAGGATTGCCGTTAGTGTGATGCTCCTGTTTCCAAAAATCCAGCAGAGCTCCCTCCCCACCGTCCTTCTGATCCGTTGGATCATGTCCAGTTGAGCTTGATGTTCAAGAAGAACTGAGACATCAAGAAAGATGCTAGCTCAGAGCTCAAGTCCAAGAACTTCATCCACATGAGAGCAGAACCCTGTGAAATGGCCATGAAGGGGGCTGGGAATCAAAAGCAAGGGGGCCCCAGGGGGAGCTCCCCAGGATCCGAGTGCTCCTGGCAGCAGACTGAGCTCCGCCCCCTCCTCTGGGACTGGAAACCCAGTGCTGTTTCAAAGGATGCCCCCAAGTCCTCTGAACCAGCCCTCTACTCTCCACCCCTGCCCAGACCCCTGAGACCTCTTCTCCTGGGCAAGTGTTTCAGCCACACCCATCCACTAAAGCCCAGCCCTGACTATTTTGTGAGGCTTCCTGGCACTTTGCAGGAACCCCAGGGGATTTCCTTACTCGCAGGTCACCTAGCATAGCTGTTTGCAATCTTCGATGCCCATTAGACTCCTTGATGAGCTACCCAAGTACTCATTCCCAGGCCTCACTCCCGGAGGTATATTGTGGGTGTGTGCTATGGGGAGGGGCGCTGGGGGAAGGGAATATGGATGACACGTTGGACCGACAGACATTTAGTCTGATAGCAGTAATGCATGCATGCAGATAACCATTACACAAGATAGGAATTGTTGGGCGTGAAAGAAATAATGCTCCATTCCAAAAAAAGCTCAGACAAAAGATTTCTTCTGGTTGAGGGAGCAAGAAATCTCTATCAGAGAGGAGGGATTTAAACTCGCCTTTACACATGAGAACTATGAGGGTATTTGTCTTGTCGTCTCCTCGGTGTACAGGCACACAAATCTCTAAGTTTTTTTTAAGCGTACCTTGAGCATTTTGAGCTGGCATTGAAATAAGTTCTTACAGATGCAAGACAGATCTTAGAAAGGTGACTCCACAAGACTACAGGGTAACCTACCCATCGCAACTGACCACCTCAGAGCACTAAAAAACAACAACAACAGCAGCAAAAAAACAAAAACCCAGCATCCACTAATGGCATTTCCTTAAGAAGTGATTTGGTAAAAACAGAAGCTCCGTGTGAAAAGGAAAAGCAGATCAGACCAAACGTCTTCCCACCCCACTGCTAGAATTCCTTCCGTGCCCAGGGGTACATGTCAGTCACTGACCACAACTGCATGAGGTCCATGGATCAACACATGGCTTGTGGCACCGACCTGACTACCTGGTGGTCTGAGCGTTCTGGGGTCTGGCACCGAGACGCCATGTACTGTTGGACATTTGTGCTTCACCTGGTGTTCCAAATGGCCCGGTCTCAGTTACAGTGCTGACATCACTTGCTGCATTTTTGTATGCCTTCCCCCCGATCCAGACATAGCCCTGGAAAGTACCACGACCGTTGGCTTGCATTAGTAAGCAGTAATTGGCTACCAAATCCCTTGGGAGTCTGTATTGAGAATAAAAGAGCTAGAAAGACTCAAGGATCATTCCGGGAGCTGGCAGGCTCTGTCTTGCTTTCTGCCCCATGTTTTGGAGAGCACTCCAGTCCCCATTGTGCTCTGCAGGGATGACTTGTTATCGAGAGGATGTGCACTGCCCAAGACCTTCAAGGGCAACAGACAAAAACGCACAGACTTTTAGGGTAAGAGCGAGGATTTATAGGCAAAATGGAGTTATTCTGAGACCCCCCAATAAAGATATACAACCTGGACAAAAGGTAAGTATTTCACTCCGTCTGTGAAAGCCTGTGAAATTTATTTTTTGCAAGCTTTTACAGTCCACAGCCCTTCCCATTCAATCTTGAATAATAGCATTGAATTGAGCTGTAAAAGCTTCCGAAGTTTGAAGCCTTTTGACAAGTTAATTTAGCAGTATGGTAAAAAGTTTTTCCCCAAGATAGAATAAAGCCATCATATCATGAATGTAGCAGTCATCCAGAGGAAAGAAAACACCATTAGGATTAGAAATGATGTGCTTTATGGAGATAGTTTGTGGTTTCGTGTAATCTACTATCAATATTTCAGGAGAAAGATGTTCCACTCATCAGTCAGCTGGAAGTCAATATCTCCACTTAAAACCAACACCCAGGGGCCAGATCACATCTATCTTTTATTGGAAAAATAACATTCTCGATGCAGTTTTCTTTTCTACAGTTCTTTAGATTCTAATTGTGGGTGGTTTGTGTGTGTGTATATATATATGTACATATATATGACACAAAGAGGTTTTTTCTAGAAAAACAAAAGGAAAAGAGAGAAACAATACTTCTTTGTGCCCCCCAACCCATCTCCCACCCACACTCCCCCAACTCGCTGCTTCTCCTTGCCCATTCAAGGTGACATAGAGGGAGCTCCATCACTTTCCTTCATAAGATGGAAGCCAACCGAGGGTGCGTTTTTGGTTGTTTGTTTGTTGCTTGCTTGTTTTTAAAAATTCAAGTCAGTAACTCAGAGTGCCTGGTTCAGGTTGCTTCTCCAGTTTGCATATGAAGACAGGAGATGAAGCAGACCCGTTCTCTCCCCTCCAGCATCTCAGTGGCTGTTGCTGAGAATCTTCAGGGAAGATAAATATTCACCTATAAATAGGATGAATGGTACAGATCTGGCTTTGTCATGATGGAGAAAAAAGCCAAGAAAAATTAATTATATGTAACAAAGAAATGCTTCAGACGCCATTTGGTCTTGTGCCCTGAATATAAATCTCCAAATGTTTCTCACTTGAATATTTTAGTGGGGAAAAAATAAAATTAAAATTAAAAATCAGATGCCCTATTGTTGAGTTTCTATAGTAGCGCAGGGCGGCTGTGAAGCGCGCTCAGCGGGGGCACGGGTCTTATTCCGTGGGTCTTGGGCTGGAGAGTAAGGGCAAGTCTTGCGTAAGGGACTAGAGGCTCCGTGCCAACCTCCTCCCCGCCCCGACCCCAGGACAGGCTCCCAGCTGTGCATAAACAGAAGGGGAAACCGTTTCCAAATGATTCCTACCTTTGGTTTATGGAGCAGAGTAATTTTTCACTTTAATAAAGGAAAGATTATTTAATTATTCCTATTCTACTAGGACATTTTAGGAAGAAAATGCCCAATGGGTCAGGATTGAAGAAAGAGAAACCAAACATATGGTGCTTATAAAAAAAAAAAAAAAAAAAAAAGAGCGAATGCTTGGAACCAGCTAGACCTGAGTCCTGTCTCTACCTCCATCTCTTAATAGATGTTTCTTGAATTATTCACCCAGCAGATGCTCTCAGTACCTACTACGTGCTAGGCCACAGCAGTGAACATGGGATGGATCATCTCCCCCCACTCCCCCAACCTGCATAGAATTCCCAGTCTAGACCTATGTCCTCAGGCAGGTTCTTCTGGCCCAAGTCACCCGTCCCTCACCTCTACAATGAATAAGAGCACCTGCAGGGGAAGGTTGTCATGGGGATTCAATGAGAGAAGGCTGCCTGTGTGCTCTCTATGTCATAACTGTGCAGACATTTGAATTATGATCAGGAGGGTCTGCTAATCAGTCCAAGTTATAAGCGATGGCAATATTTTGGGGGTCAAATGTTAAAAAGATTCACGGAATAATAAAGATATTTTCACTTAAAAGTGAAATCATGATAAAACATTTCTCATGGAAAGTTCCTTTCTTGTAAACAAAAATAACTCAACATATCATGGTCACTTGAAGAGCAAAATTAACTGTTTGCCCACATTTATATATATTCATTTGAATTATCATTATATTATGGAATGTCTTGGGTGTTTAAAAATAGAAACCGCTTGTTAGTGAAAATGTAATTTGATTTTCCTATAGAAATAACTGATTTCTGTGGAGCCCATAGAAATTAACTCTTTATTTAAAAAAAAGATTTTATTTACTTGAGAGAGAGAGCAAGAAAGAGAGAGAAAGCATAGAAGGAACGTGAGAGGGAGAAGTAGACTCCCTGATAAGGAGAGAGCCCGGTGTGGGACTCAATCCCAGGACCCTGAGATCATGACCTGAACCTAAGGCAGATGCTTCACCGACTGAACCACCCAGGCATCCCTAGAATTTAACTCTTAAGACTGGTATGAATGAGAGGAAAAATAGAGAATTTAATGGTACAACTGGTAATGTTCCTAAATATGATTTTATCTTTTTTTTTTAAGATTTTATTTATTTATTTGACAGAGACACAGCAAGAGAGGGAACACAAGCAGGGGGAGTGGGAGAGGGAGAAGCAGGCTTCCTGCCGAGCAGGGAGCCTGATGCAGGGCTCGATCCCAGGACCCTGGGATCATGACCTGAGCCGAAGGCAGATGCTTAAGGACTGAGCCACCCAGGCACTCCCTAAATATGATTTTGAAATAATGTACAATCCTTGCCTTTTCTGAATCTCAAAAATGATGTTGTTCATTCAACACACATTTATAGAGGAGGGCCAGAAGCCGGGCGAGTTGGAAAAAGTATAGCAATGAACAGGAGACCTGGTTCTAGAGGGCTTCTTGTCTAATGTGGAAGACAAGCATTGAATAAATAACCACCCAGTGTTTAAATACCAATAGAGTCTTCAAAGAGAAAGATTCCGTTCTTTCAGGTGTCTTCCATAATTTGATTCCTTGTGTACGTATGCATTTTATTTTGTGTGTCACTGTCAAATATTTTAAGCTTACAGAAAACGGGAAAGAATAATGCATGAGCACACATGTGTATCTACAAGAGCTCATCCCATTTTGTTGTCATGGAGGATCCCACTGTACGGATATACCACTGTTCTGTATGTTCATTCAACTGTTGGCAGACCTGCGGGTTGTCTCTAGTTCCTGGCTTTCAGGAATGGAGCTGTGAACTTTCGTACATAGGTTTTCGTGTGAATACATCTTCATTTCTGGAGGGTGAAGACCTAGGAGTAAGATTACAGGTCATATGATAAGTATATGTTTACCTTTGGGAACAAAAATTGTAAAATCGTGTTTTGGAGTGGCCGTTCCATTTTGCATTCCCACAGACCACATGTGAGCGCTACATCCCTGCCAGTGCTCACTGTTTTCACCACTTTTCACATCGGCCACTCAGAAAGGTATGACGTGGTATCTCATTGCGGGTCAACATGCATTTCCCTGATGGCTAATGCTGTTGAACAATGATGCCAAATTTGTTAATATTTTCCTTCATGGCTTATCCCGTTTATATTCTATGTAAGAAATCTTTAAAAGAAGTTCTTCCATGGATCATAAAACTATCCATCCCATATGTACTTCTAAAACTTTAAAGTTTCTGCTTTTCACAGATATTTTTTTCTAGCAAGTTTATGTGTTTGATATGAGACAGGAATTGTATTTTTTTTTCCAGCATGGTTAACCATTTGCCCAAGCATCAATTATTTAGTAGTGCTTCTCCCCTGCTCTGTAATGCAATCTCTGTCCCAGATCAAGTTTCCATACACATTTGTCTAACTCTATTCTGTTACACTGCTCTATCCTTGAGCCAAGACCACATGGTCGAATTCCTAAAGCTTAGAAGAGATCTTGACATCTGGCAAATACACCTTCCCCCACCACCATGTACTTATCAAAATTGCCTTGCCTATCCTGGGCTCTTCGCTTTTCAATGATTTTTCAGAACCAACTTGCCAAAAAATTACATTGAAGTTATAAAATACATTGGGGAGAGTAGCCGATTTTACAATTTCAAGTCTCCCCATCCATGGACATGGTATTCATTTAATACAAGGTGCCATTGAGTAAAAGATGCACCATTATTTTGTGTGGTATGAAGAAGGAAAAAGTGCTGACAATTGATCAATGACGTATGACACAGCCAAGGGACCCTCAATTTTCAGACATATCCAATTTCTGAGATGTTATTGTAAAAAAAATGCATATTCCTGAATTGATGAAATTTGGTCTATGTCTCCAGTTATTTGGGTACCTTTTTAGTATCTTTCAATAAAGTTCCATAGTTGTCTCCATAAATATCTACACAACTTTTGTTAGGTCAATGCCTAGGTATCATGAGGTTCTTGCATTGTCAGTGGTATCTTCTTTATGATTCTGAGTGTTTCCAGCTGGCCTTAGGGACACGATCAATTTTGAAATATGGATCTTATACCCAGCAGTCTTGCTGGGCTCTCTTATTGGTTCCAATAGTTTGCCTATAGATGTTCTTGGAGTTACGTTTTTGTAATAGGTTTCTAACTTAATCACATTTTGGCAAAAGAAGGTGGTCTGTTAGGCATTGGTTCTTTGGAACATGTTGAGATATGCTTTGTGGTCTAGAAAGTGGCCATGGCCACATTTGTAAATGTTCTATATAGAACATGTTTGCTATTTCAGAGTGCAGAATTCTTTCAGTATGGGAACATTCGTTCATAAACTTGTTAATTTTATGATTCAAATCTTGTATATCAGTTACTGGAAGATAGTGTTTTCCACTAGTGTGGGTTTATAAATTTCTCCTGGGAACTTTTCAAATTTTTGCTTTATATTGTTTTAAGTCCAAATTAAAGATGTAAAAGCTTAAACTGATATATCTCCCTGATGGATTGTCCCTCTTTCCAATAGGTAGTGGCCACTTTTGCCTCTAATGCATTCTTTCCTTACAGTTGATTTTAACCAATATTATAATAACAGGGACTTCCTTTGATTAGTGTTGACCCAGAACATCGTTTTTTTGCCCCTGCAGACTATCAACTTTTCATGTTTGGGGCTATCATTTATAAACAGTAGGAAGAAGGATTGTATTTTTAAACCCAAACTGACAATCTGTCTTTAACTGGAAAATTTAGTCTGTTTATATTCATTGTGATAACTGATCTCTTCAGATTTAGTTCCCAGTGTTATTCTGGGTTTTCTCTTTAACCTGCTCTTTAATCTTCTTCCCTACATGTTATTAGGATGATGTTTTTTCTTTCCATCTTTCCTTCCTTTCTTCTCCTGGGCCCCTCACTGCCATGTAAGTTGTCCATTCTATTTCAAATCTTTCAGTGCTTTCTTTAAAATTTGTAACAAGCACTTTTTGCTTAACAAAAGCTAAAGTTAAACTCCCAGACAATACAAGGATTTTAAAATGCTCAACCTCCAATGTCCCTGCTGCCTTACCAGCTCTACCTAGTTATTATACACCAGAAAGCATCTGTCATTTTATTTTATACTTATCGCTTGCTAGAGCTCACACTTAGCATGAGCTCAGATTTACTTGCACATTTACAATTACTCTGCTCAGCATTTTCTTTCAGCTGACTTGGGCAGGGAGACTCCCTTCTGAGCACTACCAGAAAAAACCTTGGCCAGGGCAGGGGGGCATGTTGAGGGGCTTTCCTCTTGGCCTTTCCTGCCGTGATAACTGTTATTCCACAGGCGAGGGAATGAAAGCAGGGTCTCTGGTGTCTGCTAAGTGTATCCATCCCAAGCTGAAACTAATGTTCACAAATTGAAAGAATTCTGAACTCTTAAATTAGCAAACACATTTTTTTTCCAGGCATATATGAAACATTTACGACCACTGGCCATGGCCACATACTAGGCCACAAAACAAATGTTAATGCGTACCGTGAATTAATACCATCCATACTTGGGGGCTGGGGAAATGATCACAGGGTGGGTCTGCAAACCCTTCGGACCCCCTGGGAGACAGATGTGCTGCAGCTGGAAGAACTCCTATGTGGCTCCTCCATTCTTTCCTCCTGAAATGCCTCCTTTAGATCTGATGCCACAGGAGCAGGGCTGGAGGTGAGGATTCTTGTGCAAATTGTTTATGGAAGGATTGCTCTCAGGAGAAGGGAGGGTCAGCAGGACAGGGCAGGGGAGGAGCCAAGCAAGTTAGAGTTAGACTCAGGCCTTTGTTCAGCCCCGTCCTGCGGGGGTTCAGAAGTGTGCTTAAAGTAGCATGGGGGCTGGTCTTGTCTATCCCTGTCAGTCAGACATCCCTGGGGGGGCCCCCTGGGAGGCGAGGGGTACCCTCCCAAGCCCTTCCAGGTGAGCTGATTCCCTTGACCAAGGACAGCTCTCTGGAGAAGGATGCAGCTGTGAGCCTTAGCAGGCAACTCTTGAAGCAGCAGGGTTTGGGCCCCCACGAGTGGAGGAGGTGGGCTCAGGGCACCAGTATGGTCACCACTTTCCTACAGGATGTTGGCTTCTCCCTCCTTGTCTCTCTGGTCTTCGTTTGCATAATTTCCCCAGATCTGGCTTCCAGTTTGTGAAGAAGAACGTTTTCTGTTATCCCTACTATGCTCTTATGTTTCTCACTGCATTTTTAAGTTCAGTGGCTACATTCTTCGTGTCTAGAGGTTTTACTTGTTTTTTAAAAACTCATCTTTCCTGGGGCACCTGGGTGGCTCGTCAGTTAAGCATTTGCCTTTGTGTTTTGTTGTTTTTTTTAATTTTAATTTTATTTTATTATGTTACTCACCATACAATACATCATTAGTTTTTGATGTGGTGATCCACAGTTGGCTCAGGTCATGATCCCAGGGTCCTGCTCCCTGCTCAGCGGGGGAGGGGGTCCACTTCTCCCTCTGCCCCTCCCCCTGGCTCGTGCCCCTTCCCCCCTGCTCTCTCTCTCAAATGAATACATAAAATCTTTTAAAAAATCCCTCATCGTTTCTTTTACCTAGAGACTTACTCTTTTGTTACATGTTCAAGTCTTCCTTAACTTCCTTAGACATTTCTAGCATATGTACATTAAACTCTTGTATATTATCTCAGTTTCTTAGGGGGATGGGGAGAAAATCTGATCCTGCTTTTTGCTTCTTTGCTGACTCTTGCCCATGGTGAACTACTTCCTTCAGGCTTTATAATTTTAGTTGTGAGCTCATTTTGAGTGAGGCTTTATCTGTGGGCTGAGGGTGTTTCCCTTGTTAGAGCTGTTTGCTTCTGCCAGACGCCCCAAGAGTATCCCATACCTGGACTACTTTTCACATGCCTTTGTTGGCCCGAGGGTTCCCAGACCTTGCAGGTCTCATGAACTCAAATCCAACTGAGGGCAGCCCTGCAACCTTGCATCATCCAACCATGAGTTCTTTGTACCTAGGCTTCTGATCACTACCAGAAAAAACAGACCACGTGGCTTGGTGTCATTATAAAGACGTAGCCTTGGACTCTGGCTGGGTCCTCGGGACTACTGAGCAACCGTTTTTATAGCCCTGCTCGGCTTGCATTTCAGTACCCCACCAACGCCGTTTCCAGCACGCATGGCTCATAGCAGGACGTTCGGTGCTGCTGGTTGCTGTTATTACTAGCCCGTCCTGACTCCCGTGTCTCAGCTGTGAGCATATCTATTATATAATGAAGGTGCTATCCTCGCCGCCTGCCCCCACACCCAGAAACATGTCTGTATCTGAGCGCACACGCCCCTCCTCCCTTTTAGTCTTCTGGTTAAGCTTTCTTCTGCTCCCTTTTAGTCTTCTGGTTAAGCTTTCTTCTGCCTGGGCTTTTCAGCACCTCCCTTAGCCCAGAGCAAGAGCATGGCCTGGGCTCATGCTCTCCAGCACCTACCCGCTCCCCTAGCATATCTTCTCCCTAGTGAGAAGTCTGTGGGGCCCCGGCTCCCTGTTCTAGGTCCTGCTCCACGTAACTGGGGCCCGTGAGTCCCTGTCCAAACGGCCAGAACCTGTTTCGTGAACCCATGCAGGGGCCCCTTCCTCAGCCCATCCCTCCAAAGGTAGCTGGCACCACAGGGCTGCTACCCTCAGGGCGGAAGGAAGCTGAGGGTGCTGGAGAGGGGAGAGCTTAGTACAGTGGGCTGGGGTGGCCAGAGTGTGGAAGTAAAGCACCCTCAGGTGTGTCATGGAGCCAGAGGTAGGAAGAGAAAGGGGACAAGCCAGGGCCAAGGGGGTGGCATGGCAGGGGAGGGGAATGACTGGAAATTCCAGTTACAGAGCAAGGGGGGACATGTGATGTGGGCACCTGCCCGAGCCCCTTGCCACAGGACCACATGTTAGGGATGGTCTGGCACTCCCGTCCCCTCTTCCAGGTTGCCCTCTGGGGCCACCTCGGGCCACTGATATGCAGGAGTCTCCTGCATGGGGACAAAATACAATCCTTCCTCCACGTCTTCCCCTCCTGGCTCCCTGGGTGACCATGTGGTTTATCATCCACAGCCAGACACCCTTGGGTCTGAGGGGCTGCCACAAGCAACGTCACCAGGATGATGGGTGACCCTAGCCTCTCGGCTGCCTGCCTGCCTGGCGCGGACTTGCAGTTCTGAAGTGGGCCCTCCCATCCCAGCCACTGCTGCGGGGGCTCTGCTGACGCCCCCCAAGGCTCCTGGCTTGGCCTAAGTGCCTTTGGTCTCCTGCCCCAGAATTTCTCTGATGCTCAGGGTAGTTGCTCCTGGGACTCTCTTCAGACTTGTGTGCTCCAGACCTGCAAGTGTGGGGACCTCTCACCCAGGGGGTTAACCCTGACTCAACGCCCCCACCCCAACTCCTTCCCCCAGGTGGACAGTTCTGGCCAGCTGGGTTATGCAGCCTGGCATTGGCCCTCCCTCCTGCCTGTCGCGTCTCTAACTCGCCAAGCCATCATTCCTGCCCCTGGGATCACACTCCCAAGCCCTGCGTGACTTCGGCTGTGCGGGACGCAGGCTAAGACACTTTGCAGCTAAATTCCTCAAAACACAAGTCTGCTCAAACTTACTTTTTCACCTCTCATTCCCTCAGTGTGCTGCTTCCCTGAGAGCATCCCTGGTGGCCTGGCCTCCAGGCGTGGCCCACTTTCTGCACCGCTTTCCACACCTTCCCTCCTGCTCACACCTGGCCCTCCTCCCTGGTCTCATCACCTCTGGACCTCAGCTCCTTCCCATATGCTGATGACCTCATCGTTTTATCTCAAAAAACATAACAGATGAAAACAAAACAAACAAGACCGTCATCTTTGGTAGCTCTTGACTGTCTGCCCAGTCAAGGTCAGCTCCACCTCATCGAGGCTCCAGGCCCGGAACCTGGGTGGCAGGAGCTTCATACCGGCTGCTTCCCCTGTTCCTACCCTGACTCGTCTCTGCTGCCTCCATCTGAACTTGGCAGAGTGTCTCCCCACCTGCCCGACAGCCCTGCACACCAGTGACCGGCCAACTGACCCCCTCAGCTACTCGCCCTACAGCTTCCTTAGTTCACTTCAGATCCTTTCAGAGATTTCTCTTTTATACAAAAGTAATCCATGCTCACTGGGGAACTGAGAAAGCTGGGATGAGCAAAAAGAGAACAATGATGTTTCATCCCCCTGCATACTCAGAAGGAAGCACTGGGAACATTCTGATGGGCATCTTCCTGTCTTTTCTACGTCTATAAATGTTTTCATTTATAAAGACTGTGCCATGCTGTAATGAGGTTCTATAGTCTTCCTTTTCACTTAAAACTCTAATGTGGGTTTCTTTCCATGATATTAACTCTCCTATTTTTGGAAACTTGGAGATAGATAGATAGATATTCATATTTCTGTATGGTTATGTACACAAATTGGTGTATCTTGCAATCATTGTTGCTGTGAATCTTTTTAGCTAAATCATTATCAACATCGATATTTATTCCATTAGAATGAAGTTCTGTAAGTGAAATCAGTAGGTGAAAGAACATGCGAAACGTTAAGGTTTTCTATCCGTGTCTCCTTAAGTGGCTGTCTCAAAGTTTCCACGAGTTGACAATCACTGTTAACGTGTAATAGTGTTTATTCCTCCACATATGCTCTTATAAATAAGCTGTCCTATTTCCTTTATTATTAGGGAACAGAACGTTTAGTCATGTTTATTGGGCATTTCTCCTTTTGTGTGTGCTGTTCATGTCTCTGCCTCTGTGGTGTTCGCTTCATTGTCAGCTTGAAAGCCCTCTCACTGTGAAGGAGATTAAGCCTTTATGCAACATGATGCACATACGCAGCTCCAGTCATTTATCTCTTACACTTATTTATGTTTTGGATGCATCGGGAGGTTCCATCCCTGCCCCCCCTCCACACACACACACACACACACACACACACACACACACACACACACACACACACTGGGGTAGCTGCTGCCTCCACTATTTCTTTCCCTTGAGGTAAAATCTCCCCAAGAAGGGCACAACTCTTAAATTCAAAGAGTTCTGATACCTCTTTACTCCAGTGTGCTTTGCACCCCCATAGAGATGTGGATCATCTCCCTGGCCTGAGAAGTTCTCTTTGCTGGGTTTTCCCCACCCACACCCTCAGAGAGAACCAGACCTCTGATTCCTAATCCCAGAGATCCTTTAAGCTGGTGCCTGAATTTCATATTAATGGAGTCATATAGTAGATAGTCTTTTGTATGGGACTTGTATGATGTTTTTGATGTTCATTCATCTGTCTCAGCAGTTCATTCTCTTTTATCGTTGGGTAATACTCCCTTGTATGAATATGCCACCTTTGAAACTTATCTTTCTTTGCTGATTTTATTTTTATTTTTTAAAAATTTTATTTTATTATGTTATGTTAGTCACCATACAGTACATCATTAGTTTTTGATGTAGTGTTCCATGATTCATTGCTTGCGTATAACACCCAGGGCTCCATGCAGTACGTGCCCTCCTCAATACCCATCACTGGGCTGACTATACCTCAAATTTTACCTGCAACATAGTCAAATTTATTAGTATTTCCCTGTACAATTGTTGGTGGTATTCCTTCTATTCTCTAATCCTATAGAAATGTCCACCAACAGATTTTTCTTAGTACTTTCATGGCTTGTCTTGTTCAATACTTAAATCTTCATCTGATGAGGTAGGAATCCAACTTTTATACTCTTTTCTTCAGATGATTAGCAGGTGCCCTTACCAATTGCTTTCTCCCTGATTTGAGAAGCCACCTTTATGTATTTTAAATCCTCACAGGGAAGATGTTCAAATGCTTGCCAGTTGCTATAACACAGGCATTGACCAGCCTGGAAAGGGGCCGGCCAGGAGGAGGAGCTGGGACAGACAGAACACGTGCTGGCCACATCTCAGCTTGGGGCTGCTGCTTTACATTCTGTGACTTTCCATTGATCTTGGCCAGTACCACGTTGTTTTCATTATGGTGCCTCGATGATAGGTTCTGTTTTCTGGGAGCACTTCCCCCCCCCATTACTCTTCTTATTTTGACTGTTCTCAAATGTTTATTCTTCCAGGTGAACGATTCCACCATTTGTCATGTGCCATGAAGTTCCACTGGGGTTTAATGTTACATGTAGGTATTTAAAATGTTCTTTTGCTAATGTGATTGGCAATTTTCCATCATGTTTTTCTAATGCACATAAAGTGCTAACCACAATGCCTGCCACATAGCAAAACTCGATAAATAGTAGCATTTATAATTATTGATTGAATGTACATCTGAAAGCTACTGTTTTTTTTGTTTTTTTTTTGTATAATTGGCTACTCTATTGAACTTCTAGATTTATTTATTTTTTATTTGAGTCTTTGGGGCTGTTTTTATTTTTGATTGAAAGATTTGTTTCCTTCACTTAACACTGGGATTCATTTTCTTTCTGAAACGAAACGCTCTTGAGTTTGGGACTCTCTGTAAAATGCCTTTGTATGAAGCCCCAAGTGGATGTTGCCTGGTGTTTGGACTGTTACTCCACCTTCCCCCTCGGCTTCAGTGTTAGAGACCTTCCTTTCTCTGTGCACACCTCTACTGCCCTAATCCTTCTTACTGGCCATAAATGGTCTCCTTCAACCAGACATTCCCTCAGAGACCAAGAGCAGACACAGCTGCTCAGGCTCCCAAGTTCTTCTCCAGAAAAGGTGAGTGGGGTTCTTGCCTCGCTCTTTGGAGAAGCTCTCAGAACTGCAGGGGAGGCTCATTGGCACATCACAATGCAACTACGCATCCCTCGGAATGCAAATCTTTCCACTAATCCCACCTCGGATTAGACCCCGGAACTCTTCCATGTGACTGTTTCTCCAGGCATGTATCTCTTATTTTGTATTTGTAAAATTAATTTTACTAGGCTTGTATGAATTTCCCCTGCATTTTCTGATTATTGTATACTTTTAATAATCCATGAAACAACTTTGTAACTCAATTTTTATCGTCTGAATATCACTCAGCCCCAGATTCTGTCTCACCTTACATGAACATTTGATAAATGTACCTCTTCTGTCATCAGTCAGGTCACTAGAGGTAATTTTCTTCAGCTATGTCTTTGGTTTTAAAATCCTGCAATTCACCATTCATTTGCTTCAAAGTTACGCTATCTTAGGATAGGCATTTCTACTTCGAATGCCCAAGGTTTTCGAATCATTACTTATCTCAATATATTTAAAATATTGTAAAATTGTGCCTTTGCACTTTGAAAACTCAATTTTTACTGACATAGCTACATGTTTTCCTCTGGGTGTCAATGGTCAAGAACATTAAACCAATCTCTGCTCATTTCTAAAAGGAAAGGCCCTCAAAATAAGCAAACACATCTCTGCCAGCACCCCACAGGCCAGCTTTGTCACAGACACCCCATCAGATTTCACCTCTGTCCGTCTCCAGGATTATCCTAAGATTGATAATCAAACTGACTTGTTTTCGGATTTTAAGTTCTGGAGCGTTGACAGAACCCCCCTCCCCCCAACCAGTTCTTCAATACTACAAATAAAATACCATAAGGCAGTGATTTTCATTACAACAGAAAAGCTACTCTTCTCTCCTGAAAAAGCATCTGGGCCATAAAGCTTGGAAAGATTGAGGTTTCAGTGGGTGAGTGAAGGGTATCAGCCTTTGCTAGGTGATGACGGGCATGGAGGGAGCCCATGGTGGGGCAGCGCAGGCCTGCCCTGGCCTCCTCTCATCCAGCAGGTGATTCCCGATGACCTAATCACTGCCTGCGACTCCTCCGTAGAGTTTTCTCTGTCACGACCAAGGGCTGAAGCTGGCTCACGTGACTGCTGCACGGGACCCCCCTGTGTCTCTTCACGTGCACTTCAGTGTGATCCCAGGGTCCAGGTGCATGTCAGCAGAGCCTCAACAGTAAGGACATTTTGGCACTTGAAGGAAAAAACAAAAACCAAAACACCTTGGATTCAGTTAAATGATCTCTCGAGATTCCGCTTTCTAGGAAAGGAAGTTTTTATTTAACGTATTTAACAAAATTTGATGATTGAGATCTCAAGTTTTTGGAGTCACCAGTTTGGGTTCTGCAACATCTGGACAGGTTTCAAAGTATCCCGCCAGGTACGAAGTTTTACGGACGCAAACTAACTGTAGAGCCCTTTTCATGAAGACACAGCTGCCATCCCGCACCTTCACTCGAGAAAGCGCGTCACAGACTGAACCGTCCGAGGCCGGCGCAGCGCGGCCGCAGGTGTGCACGCCCGGCCCCCGGGGGCACCCGCACACTTGCCGCAGCTGCTCCTTCCCGCTGGGCGACACACGCGACTCGAGAGCGGGAGGCGCGCCGACGCGGCAAGGCCAAGTCCACTGCTGCTGAGTCCACTGCCGCAGGTCGGGGGTGGTGGCCGGGGACCCTGCGCGCCCAACGACCGACAGCCCGCGGGGTGTCCAGGGCCCGGCGGGACTCGAAGCGGCCACTCGACACAGCCCAAAGTACCCCGACCCGGCAGCTCTCAGCGCGGAGCACTCTGCGGGGACCGGCCGACCCGGACCAACGCACGCCCTACGACTCGCCCGCGGCGCAGGCGCGGCGGACCGCCTGCCGCGCCCCCACCCCGGGAAGACCAGCCGGCCGGCGCCCTCCACCCCGGAGGTCGCCTTCCCGCCGCGGGGCAGGGCGGGGCCCGCCGCGCCTGCGCACTCGTCCTCCGCGCCGCCCGTGAGTCTCTGGGAGCACGCCGCACCACGTGACCGCCGCTAGTACCCAAGATGGAGGCCGCGGCCAGGCCCGATCGGCCCCCTGCCTCAGCCTGCGCCTAAGTGTGCGCCCGGTAGGCGCTCAGGCACGCGGTCCCGACCACTAGGCCGGCGCACAACAGCTCTTCGGGGCTGCGGAATGGAGCGCGCCAGGGCGAAGGCCCACGTTTACAATCACAACACGCCCGGCTCCCTGCGCTTTCTCAACCGCGAAGCGCCCAGCGGCTGGCGCCTGAAGCGTCCTTTGGTCGCCCCGCCCCCTAGGACTGGCATCTCGGGCAGCCAGTGGGGTCCAGGACGTGTGCTGGAAGGCGGGCAGAGGTGGAGCATCCCTGCCGTTTGTAGGGCGTCTGGCCTGGCGGTTGGTGGCCGCGGGACGGGGGGCGGGAGCACACGGGGCGGTACCCGGGGCCCCATTGGACCAATGGAAGGACGGCCGGGCGGCCAGGGAGGGCGGCCGGAGGGCGGGGCCGAGCCGTAATTGACGATCTCGTCGTTAGAAATCGGGCAGGGGGGAGGGGCCCGGGAGGGGAGGTGATGCAAGGCTGGCGCAGCCAATGGCTGCAGAGCCGCCGGCTGAGGGGCGGGGCCGGGGCGGCTGACGGGCGTCGGCCGTGGCCTATCGGCGCCCGGCTCCGTGCTGGAGGGGGGAGCGGCATCATGGTTCAACGTGGGTCAATTTTTTGTGAATGAGGAGGGGAGGTTGTGGGGCCGACGCCGCGGAGCACCGTCCCCGCCGCCGCCCGCGCCCGAGCCCGCGCGCCCGCCCGCCCGCGCCGCCGTCTCAGCAGCCTGGGCCCGGCGCGCCGCGGCCGCGTCCCCGCTGTCGCCGCCGCCCGAGCGCCCGCCCGCCCGCCGCCGGCGGTGGTGGTGGCGGCGCAGGCTGAGGAGATGCGGCTCGGAGCGCCCGCGCGGGGCTAGAGCGCCCGCCCCGCCGCCGCCGCCGCCGCGGTAAGCGCAGCCCCGGCCCGGCCCCGGCCCGCGGGCCATTGTCCGCCCCCCGCCCGCCCCCCCTCGGCCCGCAGGCCGCCGGCCCCACGCCCCCCCACCCCCCTCGCCGCCGGCCCGGCAGGTGGACGCCCGGGTCCGCGCCCCGGCCCCGGCCCGTGCGCCAGGCCGCGCGTGGCGCCCAGCCCGTGGGTTTTCCGGAGCGGGAGCCCGAGCCCGTCCTGGACCCTTCCCTGCAGCCCGGCGGCTGAGGCCCGGCCAGGACGGCCGGCTGGCCTCCGGGGGGGAGGGGGGAGCACGCGCCGGGCGCCCGCCCAGGCCGAGCCCTTGGCAGGTGGGCCGGGGGCGCCCGGAGTCGGGCCGGCGCCGTTTATGTAACTTTGTCCAGGGCTGTGAGTTTGCAGAAAAACGTCCCTCCCCGGGGCTCTCGGCGCTGGTGCCCCGGTCCGTGACGGGAGGGGTGGGGGTGCTGCCCGCGACCCCGGCTGGGTGCCTGCAGGGTTTCCACAGGCCGGGATGTGGCCCCGTCCTGCCCAGATGGTGGGAGCCGCGTCTCCCGGCATTGCAAAAACACACCACGGGATTATAAGCAAATTATCTCGTATTTACATTTAACGTTGAAATATTTGACACTGTTACAGCACGAGACCGCGCGTATCAGTTGGAAAGGCCGGGGGTGGAACCCAGTGTACTCATTTAATGCACATCAAAAATTTGTAATAACTTGCAGCAGCTGATATGAGTGTTTTCTTTATTGCATGTTGTAAATTGACCCGCTGTGACACAATTTTCAAATAAAGCGTTGCAGAAATTAAACTTCAGTTATTTTAAAACTAATGACTTTCTTAACTAAATCTTAATTGCATTACTGTAGAGACCTACCTAATTGCTTGCTGAGAGCAGCGCTGCCTGCCCTCGGTGACGGAGGACGGGGCCTGAGCAGTTACTTTGCTTCCTCTCTTTGCTCTACTCTGGCTTTTCTGTTTATTCCCACAAACCACCTAAGCATGGAAGGCCTGGGAGTAAACATGTAAACAGCCCTCACCCAGCGCCAGCCCAGCGGGATTCGGGGAATGCTGGTGGGTTTGCACCTTGGCCTGGTTTCACTTTTTCTTTTGTAATATGATCGTGGTTGCTTGGAGTTTTAATTGCCTGTGATAATTCCGCGCATTACGTTAGGGATCGTCCTATGAAACTGATGTGGTTTCAGAATTGAGCCAGGGAAGGTGGTGGTTGGTGGTGATCGGGGAGAGGAAGGAGAGGCATCGAATCAGGAAAACTCAGCTGCTTGTACACGAATATACACTCCAGCAATTACAAAGCAACAAAAGTTATTGCAGAATTTTGCAGTAACTATGGCAACACAATTACTCTATTATAATTGGAAATGCAAAATGCCACCCTGTTAGAAGTTTCATCAGAATGGAGTTTTGGATATCAAAAATAGGCAAGATTTAATTTTTTTTTTCAGGTAGCTCCTGAGAATTCTAAAATCTGTGTTCAATTATCTATTTTTAAGATTGATCAAGCTTTCCCAGATATTCTACTCCCTTGGATCTGTGGCATCTTTCCCCAGAATTCACATTTGTGTGGGAGGGAAGTATTTTCCTGCCTTAAAACCACACACCCTGACACATTGTAAGACTTCTATAGCGTTCTGTGTTCTGGGCTTTTATTTTAAAGATCAAATACCCTCCTAAAGAGAGGGGTAATCAATCAGAAGAGGAGCAGGATTTATGCAGCAGGCAGATGTAACACTGCCCTCTTTAGGGTTAGTTCATTCTCCTGCAAGCTGGCAGTGGGGGAACCCTGGGGCTGGGGGGGCACATGGGGGGGGGCGGGCGGATGACTGTGGACTCCAGTAGGCCTGGATGGCCTAGAGACCAAGGACAGATGTGGCCAAAGCAGCCCTGAGCCAGAATGTTCTGTGGTCAGCAGCTTCACAGCCCCGCAAAATCAAACTGTCCAAATACCATGCTCTCAGAGGCCTTGGGGGCTGTTGCCGTAGCAAGGTCGGCAGCGGCGTGGCACCCTGGCCATGTGCATCTGGAGTGGCCGATCTTGACTTTCAGCGGTCAGAAACCTGCTTTATAAGGCTGCCCCTCTTGGTGTTTACCAGGAGGACTCTAGTTCTGGAAGTTTCCACACGTTGTGGGGTTGCTGCAGTTTAATTTCGTTATAACTCTTTCCTTTTAACTACTGCATATTTATGCCCAGTAATCGACTTCCATTTCCCAGCTTCATTGTGAGGTTTCAATGCAGCATGAATGGCTTTGAATTTCTCATCCTTTGATGTTGGGGGTGGCACCAGAGGAAAGGCGACTTTGTGCCGTCTTAATTGCCAGAGCAGAAGAAACATTTCATCACTCCTGTAGAATCCGGCCATACTGTTCTCTATTGAAAACGGCTGGGCTTTCATCGCTCAGAAGCTGCCCTGAGTAATAGATTAATACCTGATGTAGGGAGCGGGGGAGACGGCGGAGAACGAGAGACAACTGCTGCGCCGGGAGGCCGCGGGCGACAGGCTGTGGCCAGGCTTGCGTTCCTGGACCAGAATCGATGACTGCAGCTGGGGATATGGGCCGGCCCAGCCTCCCTGTGTGTGTGTGTGTGTGTGTGTGTGTGTGTGTGTGTGTGTGTAAGCTTCGGATTTTGCCCTTGCTCTGCAGCCTGTGAAGCTGGGCCTGAGCCCCTGCTCTTCTCGTCAGAATGCGAGTCCCTGTCCCCGCTGGGAGCAGCCCCCCATTGATCCTGGGGTGGGAGGGGGCAGGCATCAAGTTGGGAGGGAGTTTCGGTTTCCATCTCAGACAGTTGGCGTATGCTGGGGTGTGCAGTGGGCTCAGGGCCATTGGTCTTGACTTGACTTGACTACAGAGAAAGGTGTAGCATCTTTTGGTTTAAGTCAGATGAAGGGCTCCACGTCAAAATTGATGCTGCATTTTCACGGACCTTCACAGCATATGTTTACAGAGTGTTCCTTTTGGGAAAAAAGGTCCTGAAGTAAGATCTGTGAGTTCTCTTCCAAAGATCAGTTTTCTCTTCTGGGGGTCTCTTTAGGGGTGCGGGGTGGGCTGGGGCATCTGTGGCTGCTTGGATGCCTTTTGTGACATGCCTCCTACTTCATGTCCTGGAAGGAAGGTCCAGGGCCCTACACGGGTTGCTTCTACTGTGATCCTCCATGTAACATTGGGACAACTCACCGTCTGCCTCAGTCAGTGTGGACACCAGAATGTCTTTCCTAGTGAGCAGATCATACCACTAGTGATCATAACAGACCAGTAGCTAACGTTTAGTGAGCACCTGCTTGGGGCTACATGTTGTTGTAAGTACTTGCCGTGTATATCCCATTTATCTCCCCCGCAGCCTTTTGAAGTGGCTGCTACTTGCCCATTTTGCAGAGGAGGAACCCGAGAGAGAAGTGGAAGTGGAGCATCTGGTTCTCCTGGCTGTAGCAAGCTGATTCCCTCTCTGCCGTGCCTCTGGAAGCTGAAGTTCAGTGTTGCTGAGGCATTTGGGAGGGCAGAGCCTCTTTGAGAAGATGACCGTTGGGAATATCTTTTGGGTTCAGTAGGGTCTGGGAAGTAATTCAGGTTTTCTCATGCCGTCTGCTGTCACGTGTGTGGCATTGTAGGACTGGGAGGGATCTTAACAATCGTTTCGGCTGGTGGTCATTGCATCCTGTGCTTGGATCTTCTGAGCCTGCCTGGGGGTCGGGGAGGATGGTGGAGGGCACCTTGGGCTCCACGTCCATTTCAACCAATGCACTTTGGCCTTAACTGTTCTGTCTGCAGGATTTCCTTGGAAGATTTTATTGGACGAAAGCATTCTAAGGGCCAAAAACTTTGAAAAACTACCAATTTGATCTATTCTTACTGTAACACCAAGCCAGAAACCTTAAAGATAAAATACTGACAGATTTAACAGCATAAAAATTAAAGAAAATTCTTTTTGGCAAAAGATTCCATAAGTGAGGTTAAGAGACAACGAGAGAAAAAATATATAACAAGATGTGCCTATATGAGCTTAATAGCCAATATGTAAAGAGCTTTTGCAAACCAATAAGAAAAGGATGAGCATCCCTATTATAAGATGAGCAAAGCCTATAAGTAGTACAAATTACAGTAGCTAATGTAAAAAGCTTAGCTTTATTAATAGAGAATTTCAGGTGAAAGATCCCATTTATGCCCATCATATCAGCAAAGGTGGTTTGATAACTCCTGTTGGTTGGGATAACAATTCCTATCTCCTATCATTTCTGTGAAATCGAAATAAATTATTATGGGGAAAGTGCTTAGAATTGGGCCTGGCACATAGTGAGCACAGTGTACCTGTTGGCTGTTACTATTATTTGTTCTCTGGAGAGCAAATCGTAATTACTTAATTACTCTCCAGAAAAGTTTTATGTGTCAAAAATTTAAATGGTAATTTCTCCAATCCCAGCAATTCTGCTTGTTGGGACGATTTATTCTTAGGAAAGAATATGATAGGTGCTTAGATATCCAGATATGTACAGGAGGTCATCACCACATTATTTGTAAAAGCAATACTTATTAAATACATTTTGGTATTTTCATCCTGTGGAATGTGGATGCACAGGCTCACAGATCAGAAGTGTGCAGTGTATTGAGAAAGTAGGTCCTGAGCAGTAATACCCAAGGGGTCCCTTTTTTATTTATTTTTTAACTACTTGGGTCTCTAAAGTGATAGCGGTGGTCCTCTGGGGTATCAGGGAAATGGGATGTGAGGGACTCTCTTGACTTTTCATAGATGTTGGTAGTGTGTACATTTTTGCTCTGAGCGTGTATTACTTTTAATAGTAATACTTTTTTTTTTTTAAGCCTGGTATTGCCACTGGGGGAAAAACACTCTTCAACTTCATTATTTATAAAGGAGAAAAACCAGGTCCTTGGGAAGTTGATAAATATGCTTAGCATTAGAAGAATTTAGGGGATTTGTTTCCTTGACTCACCTGTAAGCTCTCCTCGTGGGCAGCTGGCTTCCTGGGTCTGGGCAGCCCTGGGATGGTCCATGCTGCTAGTGGTAGCCTAAGTGGTCTCCACCAGAAGTCGATCTGTCCCCTCCATTCCCTTGCTCGAAACCCTGTCATGGCTTCCCATTGTTCTTGGACCCTGGGAGGCCTGCCGGATCCTGGCCTCTGTTTTACCAGCCTCCTGTCCTGTTCGCTGAGCTTCAGCCCCCTGCCTGCTTTGCTTTGCAAGCCCCCTTTCAACCCAGGGACCCAGTACACACTTGCCCCACTCTCCTCCTTCCCCAATCCTCATCCGTGCTAATCCTTTAGTCCCCTGATACACATGAGCCCAGCATCCTTTTTACTCCTTCCTCACAGGATCCAGTCGTGGAATATCATTAGCTCTTTGGGCCCTTTGTCGTTCAGGGTCCTGTCTCACTCGCTGGGGGCTCCATGGGGTGGAGGCGCTCTGGGAATGACTGGGAGCGGCTGAGGAAGGGGCGGGCCGTTGGCCTGGCTGGAGAGCCTGCACGGGACCTGCTCCTCGGGCTCACGGCACCTGTTTCTGCCGGCGCTCTGGAACTGCCCGTTTCCTCCCCGCCTCAGTCGGGAAACTGCTTGGTCCTGATTTTGGAGATTACATGCTTTTAAGTAGATGCCGTAAATACAAGTGAAGTGGGTTCTGGGGAGGCAGAGCAGCGCATAGCTTGTCCTCTGCCAGGCCGCCAGGGCTCTAGTGCTTGGAGGGCTAGCCGCTGCTTTTGCTAATGACATTTCCCCCTGTTTGCTTCATGTCGGAATTAATGACATTATGCAGTCAATTCTTATTTAACCTCATAAGTTTAATATGATACCTTAATATGGGTGCGTATATAAACATTTTGTAGTCTGCTCTGTTCAGAAATGTGGCTGTTAGGCTGTGTGCGTTTACTATTGTTTATGAAGTATTCCGTCTGTGAGAGTCAAGTGCTTTTGTTGGATTGAAGTTTGAGCCTGAAACAATAAATCAGTTCTTATGGCCTGAAAGCCCGAGCCGGCCTTCCAAGTGGGGGTGTCGCTCAAACAGTGATGGAGCTGAGCGATCCCCCGGGAGCAGCGGCATCTGCTCTGCATGATACTGTTTGCTGGGACCGGTCTTTTTCAGGCTTCAGAAGACACGGTTGTGTGGCCCCCACCGGGCCCTCTTTGGTGCGGGAGTGGCATGATGGTTATGGTTGGGAGCACGTTTCCTGAAAGTTTCTACTGGGTCAGTTATTATTTTGCAAATCCTCAGCCTGTCCCCAACCCAAGTACAAGTGTCAGGTCAGAGGGCGTTGAAAAGCCAATGCTCCCTGCACTGGGAGGACTCGGTAGCAGATGCAGAGCGCCCCCTTTCCCCCCCAGTCTTGACCAGGAAGCCCTGGCCTCTGCCGCCTGAGCAGAGACGTTGGTGGGAACAGGAGGAGGAGGGCGTGGGCCCACACAGGTGCACCAGGTCGTGGGGAGCCCGGGGGCTGGGGAGCCCACCCTGGATGAGTTGGGGTGTTTTTTGGCCAGAGCCAGAGTTGTGGGGTCACAGCAGCAGGCTGTGAGGGCCCCAAGGCTGGAGTGGGTGAGGAAGGGTGAGCTGGACAAACCAGGGGGCTGGCTGGCGGCGCTTGTCCCCGGAAAGGACTTCCTCACTTGCTCACGCATGCAGTCTGCTTGTGCTTAATTGACGTTTCTGTCTTCTTTCTGATTCCTGTGAGGTGCCGGGCGCCTGGCTTCTCTTGTCTAGCCTGATGGAGGCGACATGGTTGGGGACGTGGGTGTTCGCCCTTCCTCAGTGAGGCCCCCAGGGGGCCCCTCTCTGGAGCGTACTTGGCCTGGGGTGCTGGCGCAGAGGGCTCTGGGCAAGAAGTGAGGGCAGCCCACACTAGGGGAACATGGGAGGCCCTTCCCTCATTCAGCCTGTGTTACTGAGAGCCCTCTTCTGGGTCCAGGACTCCATAGAAGTAGCCGTGAGCGCCCAAGCTCTGTGGGAGTAGCATAGAGAACATTCTGGAAGGAACCTGAGCTTGCCTCTAATCCAGCTGTTGGTTTTATACGTGGGAAGTCAGAGGCTAAGTCTGAGCTCCGCTTGGCCCCTGCAAGGGCTTTCTTTATAGGTACTGTGTCCTTAGAGTATCCAGGAGGAAAGCAGGGCCCCAGCAGGTGGGCAGATCATGGCGGTGGGCTCGGGTCCTTCCATATTGATGCCTGAGGCTCTCCCTCTTACACCTGCTGCTCCAGCCCCATAGGGCTGAGGCGTTTGAGTGTTCTAATGAGCCTGACCCCCACTTCACCTTTGGGACCATGGGCACCGAGAGGAGGTAAAGTCGTCCAGCAGGGTCTGCGACCCCGTGGGGCGAGGCCGTGCAGTGAGATTAGTGACTCCCAGGGGGCAGTGGCCCTCAGCCCTTTGGGCCTTTAGAATGAGCCATGAGGGGTTGTTTGGGAAGCACTGCCCTGGGTTAATACCCTGTCTGCTCTAAAATTATGTATGATTTTGCACAAAGAAGGTGTAATGGGTGGCTTCAGTCCCCATTCCTTGGAAAGCCTCTCTTTGCCAGCACAAGGGCTGTGTTGTCACCTCAGCTGTCCAGGCTGGAGGGACACACTGAAGAACACGTCCCTGGGCACCTCACTTCTTACCTCTGTCTGTTTGTGAGTCCTTTCTCTGAAGCACGTTGTTTTCCTTTCACCTTTGCCATCCTGTTGGTTTTGCGGCGGCCCTCATGCGTCCCCTTGTCAGCGTGGGGACAACCACACAACCTTGTCTTCTGAAGTCTGAAAAAGACCGGTCCCAGCAAATAGCACCACACAGAGCACCTGCAGCATCCCGCCTGTCGTGTGTTCTTGCATGCCCCAAGGAAGCCTGGGCTGGCCGCCGGGCCACCCTCCTCCACGGGCCCCCAGTGGCCGCGAGCCTCGCCGGGATTGGGCCCCCAGCAGAGGAGTGTCCACTCACCTTGTGGGGCTGAGGGGGTGAGCTGACCTTTTGGGACATGGGGTCAAAAAACAACAGTGTAAAGTGTACCCCCAACTCTGTCCCCAAATAATGTCTTTCTGTGTCGGAATGGATAATGTTCATCTAAACGTGTTGCATTTTGAGGAAACTGTTATTTTCAGAATTCCTTTTTTCGGGGGGGAGGGGCAGAGGGAGAGAGAGAATCTCAAGCAGGCTCCACGCCCAGCACGGACCCAATGTGGGGCTCGATCTCACAAGCCTGAGATCATGATCTGAGCCAAAATCAACTTGGACCCCTAACCAACTGAGCCACCCACGTGCCTCCAGAATTCTTTTAATTAGCAGATGAGGCTGAGCAATAGGCTTGCCATGGGACCGTGCTCTGGGGTCGGCTCCTGGGATGGATTTGTTGTGGGTGTGGGCGGGGTCCGACTTGTGGAGGTATTGGTTCTGTTTCCCGGGTGCCGATTGGCCTGGAGTGAGCAGGAGGGGTTTCCACTGATGAAGACATTTTGCTTTCTGTGGCTTGGGAGTGCTGAGGACAGACGTGGGTGTTGAGTCAGGTGTGGGTTGAGATCCCAGCTTCACTGTTGTGACCTTGTTGCCTGGCTGGTGCTGCCTTGTATCTGTAGGAGGGGAGGCCAGCAGGGCTGTTGCAGGCCCAGGAGCCTGTCCCCAAGGCTCAGCCCCTCTCCTCCGCCTCTCCTCGGGCAGGTCTCAGGTAGGTGGTCGTATGCAAGGGGAGTATTGGTGACTTTGGTGTCCCTTACATAACTTCGGGGCTCCCCGAGGTCCCTGTGCCGGCGCAGGGCATCTATGCCTGTGTCTGCCGAGGTCATGGCAGGGTGAACACCTCCCCGGAGGACCTTGGTCGTGTTTGGGAGCCAGTGTGTCTTTGTCTTCGTGGGGGCTGTTTCTTAGCCTGCAGAGATCCTGTCTTGACTGCTCAGCGGCACCCCGCCAACTGCACGCCGAACAGCGGCAGCTCCCAGGGCGCTGCTGTGTGCGGCGGGGACCTGGAGGCCCGTCTGTGACCCGCATGCAGAGCTGGGGCCTGGCAGTGGCTGTCCTGCTGCACCTGGCCCTTGACGTTGGTGCGATTCGTCCCCAGGCCCATGGTGCCGAGGTCTGCAGCCCCGAGGGTGATCCATGAACATAAGTGGTTGGACGTTTCATGCTGGGGTTTTGCTGTCCGTGATGCTTCCTGGCATTCTGGAAAAGGGAGCTGTCCCAGGACCACGAAGATGCAGGTTGCAAGTCCAGCGGCAGGTTTGCCCCCTTTCCGCTTCTCTTCACTGCTCTTGGTCACGCACCAGCAGGGAGCCTTACAGACTGAGCCTGGCTCACCTGCCGCCCCCATGTTGCTGTGCTGTCAGAAGGCCATTCTGCGTGCCTGTGGCTCGAGGGAGCCTGCGTGGCCTGGGTGGAGGGGCTGCAGCTGTGGGATGAAGGGGCAGTGCTGCCCAGGGAGGGTGGTGAAGAGCTTGGCGACTGGAGGCTGGGTGCTTCTGGTGCCCAGTGGGCACAGCCTTCCATGGGTGGCTCTGTGGGTGTGAATGCAGGGGAACAGCTCTGACCTTGTTGTAGGACCAGGTAGTCTGTCGTGAAGGAAGGAGCTAGGAAACAGGAGACCAGATTATGTCCTCCTTGGGATTATGGGAAAGTCTCTTTAAGGGAGTCTTGTGAGCAGCTCTCAGCATTGAGCAGGAAGGTATTTCCAGGAGCTGTCCGTCAGGTGGGATCTCTCCGTGGCGGATTCACAGAGTACCGTGTGCTGCAGGGAATTCATTGACTTGCTTTCCCAGAAAGTTGGGTGAAGGAAGAGTTCAGGCAGGGCTTGATCCAGTTCCTCCACAACATCATCAAGACTGGCTTGTTCCCTTCCCCTGTTTGTGAGAGTCGGCTTCCCGCCTAAGAGGGTCCAGCCAGCTGCTCTCTGGGCTGCATGTACCCTGGTTTGTGCCACTAGGAAAGAGAATATATTTGTCCCTACCAAAGTCTTGGATTTATTCTGCTCAGTATGGCTGAGGTCACTGTCCACCTCTGAACCGTCACCAGCCAGGGGTATGGAACGCAGAGTGGCTCAGCCTCTTCCAGAAGCTGGTTGAGGAGTCCGCTTCCCTTGTGTGGAAATCGCTGTGGATGGCAGGAGGGAGAGAGGGGATGGGTGCTGAGGAGGGACCCAGTGGACGGCATCCTCCATGGAGCCCCCTGCTCTCTGTGGCCCTAGCAGCAGATCCAGAACAGTGTTCTGTGGGGGTTGCTGTGTGAGGTGCCATACTGAACACAGATTTCATCTCAGGGGGTCCTGTAGTGGCCCCCTATGGAGGTCACAGAGGTCTAGAAATGAGGCACTAACCAGCACTTACTTCTGTGGCAACAGATGGCTGGGGCACACTGACCTTCCTGGGTGCCCTTCTACTGGGTGTACCCCAGGCCCTGGGAGTCAGTGGCATGTGGCTGGAGCTGGCCAGCTGGCAAGGTGCATAGGGTGATCTAGAAGCTTCATCAGGGAGATTCCTCCATCCTCTCCCTCCACCAGCCGGCCTGGATGCTGACACCCCTGGGAGAGGCCCTTGGAGTGGGGACAGTGGGGCCACGAGATGGCAGGGGCTGGGTCTCCTGACGCCTGTGGCTGCTTTCTCCTGACTGATCCCCCTGCCCTCAGGGCACTGCTCCCAGGCAACCCAGGAGAACAAAGGCAGTTATCTGAAGATGCCCTAGAAGGGGTTGAGCCCACGCTAGCTCTACTGCCCAGCACAGAGGTGGATTCATGTTGAGGGTATCCTCAGAAGGTGGGGCGAGTCCTGCCAGCTAAGCGGACTTGGCCTGGTGGTTCTGGATCACCGATCAGATCTGCCTCTCTGCAAGCAAGGGGTGCATTGCAGAGAATGAGCTTTGAGAGCAGATGGATGGGTTGCAGAATCCCAGCTTCACAACCCTCCACTGTGTCAGTGGTCAGATACCCAGCTTCCCTGTGCCTCAGTTTTCCCAACTGCAAAGTGAGCATGCGAGTCTCCACTGGGGAGGATTGTTGTCGTGATCATGGGAGATACAGGGGTCAGTGGCCTATCTCCTCTGCCTGCCACGTAGAAATGCTGTTGACTTTCTTTAGGTTCATGTGCCTACAGGTTGGGAGGGACCCCTGCCCAGCTGCATCCTGCTATATTTCTTTAGTGCCAGGCACTGTGGTGTTACTAAATGCTCTCCGCCTTACATACTCCCAGCCGACGCTTGAGGAGGCTGACCCCTGAGGCAGGGTGGTGGGATGGTGGGCAGCTTGGGTTTGAACCAGGCAGCCAGCTCAGCGCATGCCTTGTTCCTTAGGCACTACCTGGAACGCACGGTACGGCTCTCTGCCCCTAGGGAAGCAGTGCAGGGCTCAGTCTGCAAGGCACTTCTGGGTCAGAAAAGCAGAGTGGTGAGGGGCTCAGCATTTTAGAAAGGGGTCCAGGTGCGTGTCCTGGTGCAGCTATGTTCAGGCTGCAACATGGCCTCTCCCCAATGTGTCCAGGCCTGTTTCCTTTGTGCACGATCAGAACAAGATGCCCCTGACCTGGCCGAGCTGTGGGACTGGTGTGATACCCCCGCTGGCTGGGGGCCTAGGCCCGGTCATCTCCCCGGGTGTGGAAGGGTCCCAGCCAGAGGCAGAGAAGCTCAGCCCTGCACACCCCTCCCCCAGAGAGGTTTTCCTGAGGTGGGTGGGGGAGGCTTTCCTGGGTTCTGTGGTGGTGGTGGTGGTGACTGGCCCTGTGGTCCTTGCCGGGCAGTTGCACGGCTGGACAGCGGATTCTGGGACTGCAGCTGTGGAGGCCTCTTGTCTGGGTGGGTGGACGATGTTCCGGCCCCTGCTTGTGGCCATACTGGTACCTGTGGGCAGGGCAGCTGCTTCAGCAGGTGACCTCATGGAGGCCCCTTGTCACCAGTGCCCGGTCTTCCCTCTCTTTAGCTCACAGTTCAGTTCTGCGATGGATGGCCCAGGTGGCTGACAGGCATGGACACACGTGCACACACGTGCACGCACACGTGTGTATATGTGAACACACCTGCACACAACACACGTGCATGCACGCACACAGATATACACAGACACGCACACACAGAGACCCACGGGAACACATGTGCACACACATGTATGCATGTATGCACAGACCCCACGTGTATACGTGTACACAGACGTGTACGCATGCACATATGCACACGCGCACAGACATGCACATACAGAGACACGGGAACACACGTGCACACACGTACATATGTACATATGCACAGACCCCACGTGTACATGTGTACACAGACATGTACGCATGCACACAGACACACCACATGTGTGCATCTGTATGCACGCAAGAGACATACATGTGTGCGCATGCACAGAGACACACATGCACATGCATGCGTGTAGGCGTGGACACACACAGGAGCACGTGGAGAGTATGAGAGTCCGGCTCCTCTCTTGTTCTTCCTGCAGACTGACTTCAGCCACTGGCCTTGGGCCACCTACCACTTAATGAGGAATGGCAGAGTTTCTGGAAGGAGGTGCTCTGGTGACGGTTGGGTGATGAAATTCTCCCTCCACAGCGTGCAGTTCTCACCCACTTCCCCAGCTGTAAGCACCACCGCCGCTTGCCATCCTCCCAGCCCCACCCGCTCACGTCCGGCCCGCGATTTCAGGACTATAGTTCTGCATGGAGGCATTTTGATCTCTGTCCCGTCAAAGGGGCCCGGGTCCAGTTGGGCAAGGACAGCTGAGGCCAGCCTTGCCCGTGGGCCCCCGGGACAGGCGTCTGTCTCACCTGGACGCGAGGGGTGTTTCTTAAGGAGGCACAGTAGGCACCCCTGGGGCTGGCGTGCCTGCGGCACCCCTCGAGGCGCCTGCGCTCTCCCGTCTCTGGTGTGCGGATGTTCCAGGTCAGGCACGGGTGTGGTCGGAGTAACCCGTGAACCCTCCTGTGGAGGGCTCCTGCCTGTCGCCCAGCTGGTCCCCCGGCTCCTGAAGCCTCCAGCTGCCCCGGGCACCCACGGCACCTGCTCCCTGGGACCACGCTCCTTTGTCCACATTGGCCTGCCAGCCAATGAGACCTTAAGGGATGGCGTTGGGCCCGGGTCCCGTATTCCTCACAGAGCTAGGACTCTTGCTGGCTCTGGCAGTGACCCTCTCACCTGTGGTCCCCATTCCTCTCATAGCCATGTCCCTGGCTCCCTGTTCTCATGGCATTTGGCTCTCCGTGCCAGTGGCCTTAACCCTAACCCCGAAGCGTGCTCCCTGGGACCCTGTCTCCAGTCTTCCGTCTTTCGCCTGCATTCTGCCTACATCAGCCTTCCTTGTCTCCTAGTCATGGCGCACCTGCCCCGATGTCCATGGCTTCCCACTGTCTAGAATAAAACTTGGGTCCTTTGCCTCGCCTGTGGGGGCTCTAGGGCTGCATCCAGCTTCCCTTCCCCAGATTCTGCCATCCGTGCCCTTTACCTGGCTGCGTGGACCAGCCTCCACCTCATTTCCTGGGCTTTCCCGCCCTGGGCCTTATGAGTGCCTGCATCAGGGGCTTGCTTGGGCTTCCAGGACAGTGATAGGGGACCGCCTCTTTTGGACGGCAGGGTGGCTCCCTTTCGATTCCCTAGTGGCAGAAGGTGTAGTCGCAACATCCTTGCAGTCCCTGAGCCTGACTGTCGTTTCTTCTGGACCCTGCCCTCTTCCCGCCTTGTGATGAGGAACAGATGAGGAGGCCACAGTCAGGGGCTCTGAGTCCTGCTGTTGTCACACAGACCTTTGGAAGTCCCGGGGCCGGAAATGGATAGGATCAGGCCGGGCACGTGTGTGTTGCTGGGGCCGACCCTCGGCCGCTGCTGAACTGTGCTGCGGTGGAGTTGGAGGGCTCCTTCCCGCAGGCTTAAGGTTGAAGCAGAAGGAAGCAGATGGTGGGTGTGGCCACCCATTCCCACAGCCCATCTCTCCCTTCCAGCTCCTCCCACCGAGGGGCGGGGCTGCGGGTGCAGAGGTCGCGGCATGAGCCAGTCCTTCAGTTCTTGCTCTCCTGCCGGGTCCTTGGAGCAGCCCCCAGCTGCTTACCCCTTGTTCTGAGTGAAGATCATTTGCTTTGCTCGCCATGGTGTGAACGAGGTCGGGAGGCCCCAGGCTCAGAGAAGCGGAGGCTCAGTGTTTCTCCCGAAGGCCTGGATCAGAGCTTTTTTTTCCCAGGGGGCTGGGGACAGGGCTTCCTCCCACAGCAGGAGGGGCCCTTGGGCCTGTGACCACCCCAGTCCCACGAGAGGCTGGGCAGGAAAGCCAGGGTGCCGGGGCTGCTGAGAGATAGTCAGGAAGAGGCTCTTCCCACAGGTGGCCGCCCCCCGCCTGACGTGCGCGGAGCGCCCACATTCCCGGCTCCTGCACCCGGGCTCACCTGCTTGGTCAGGGTCTGCACTCGGGATGGACCAGGAGGAGCTGGGAGCGTCTCCCGGCCTTCTTGCTCCTTGACCTGCAGGCTGATGTACCCGGGAGTTTTGTGTAAGCTTTAGAAAGTTAGACTGCTGTGCAGCTGGCCCACTGTTGTTCTGACTTTGCACGGCAGGGGCGGGCCTCTTGCTCCCGGGCGTTCTTGGCTCCCAGCTCTGAAAGGTGAAAGTGGGCCCTGCTCGGTCACGCAGAGGGACCACTCAGATTTTCACGTGCTTCATCTTCCCGTGGCCTTTCTCAGTCGGGGTCCCGTTCCCAGCTTCCTTCCTCCGCTGCGGTGCTTCTGTCCTTGCTGGCCTGTGCTCTCCCCTGGAGTCTCCGCAGGCCTGTGTGGCCTGAGCCGCACTTTGCACTCCTCTTCCCCCAGCCTGGCCCTTTTCCTCCGTTTCCTGGCGTCCAGGACCGTCCTCTGCACCGGCCGGTTTTCTGGAGTTCCACAGCTGGCTCTGGGCACCGGGGGGCACGGCAGTGGATGTTGGAACCCTGGGTCCCCGGCCTTGCGGTGTTGTTTTACTTGGGACAGAAAGGAATGCTTTGTAGTTATCAGGCAAACTGTGAGCCTGTGGGATTGGAAAATGAACTTTCACTGGGGACTGTGTCCTTGGTGTGGGTATGTGTGGGTCCTCAGAGGAGCCGGGTGTGAAGGTAGCTCTCCTGGCCCCCGACCTCTCTTCCTGTCCCTGCCCTGGCCCAGCACCATCAGGCCTGTTCTCCAAGCCCGCTCACTCTCCCAGCAGCCAGTGGTGTTCTCCTCCTTTCGGATCCCAGGCTCACAGACCTCTGAGTTGAAGTGTGAAGGATGGGGCCACTTCGTGACCGTGCCCTTCACTGGAAGACAAGACGCGGGGCCCTGGAGCAGCGTGGGGCCTCCCGGCTGGCGAGGACAGTGAGGGCACTGCAGTGAGGTGGGCAGGGCACGGGGATGAGGGTATGGCCACAGGCAGTGGGCGTGTCTTCCTGGGCACTGGAAGGCTGGTGTGAAACCAGTGAGCTGGACAGTTATGTACAATGCCGCAATAGGAAAACAAGTGAGCATAGAACATGGTTGTGTTATGCGGCAGACTGGACATTACACCCGAGTTTTTAGATAAAATGTAAGCTGTCGCAGAAAGCTCCCATGGGGGGTGGGCTGGCTTCTCCTGGCCTCGACCTGCCCATGGGAACACCGGTTCTCCCCACCGTGGGGGCCTTGGGGAGGAGTCTGGGAGACCCCCTGCTCATGGCCCTCTGGGCGGAAGCCCAGCTTGGACCCCTAAAGATGAGAGCCCTGTGGCCAATCCCTGGATGACCGACGTCGGCTACTACGGTCTGGCCCTGCAGTTACACATCAGGGAGGAACAGAGGGAAAGTATTTCTCTTGTACGGCCTGAGAGTGTGTTTTACTAAAGCATTTGCAATATCATCAATGTTAAGGGGGCTAAATTGGGAGAATAGATCAGCCATACACATAAGCAGTTACTATAATTGGGGAAAGTACTAATGATTTAATGTGCATATGTGGCAGAAGCATGTTTGATGAGTGCCTTGATAAGAAGAGACAGGCTGGGTATCACAAAGGCAGGCAAATAAAAAAATCCATTAATTCTTTTATTCATTTAAAAAAATGTTATTTCCGGCTTTTACAGTGACAGTTTAATAATTAGGGTGCCTAATTTTAATCTGTTAACGTGGGTGCGTGCCCTGCCTAGCTTGGGAAACCAGCTCCTGTTGGTGTGATTCTGAGCCGTGGTTGATTGCCACGAGGAGCGCGGAGATCCGGGGGACCTCAGGTGAATTCAGAGTCTGTCGCCCCGCGGGGCCGTGTGAGCTTTGCGTCACTCGGGTCTGCCCCGGGAGCTGCGTGCCGAGCCGAGGGAGCCCGTCTCAGCTGAGGGAGCGTGTGTGTCCCAGGGAACTGGGGTGGTGGCTTCATGAAGCCCTTTCAGGCAGAGGCTACTCCAGGGCTTCTCACCCAGGGCGAGTGTCGTGTCGCCGGTGAGGCTCTCATCATCGAGTGCAGAGTGCTTGCAGGGTTAAAGTAAGTGACGTGCATCTGGACCAAGATGGGCTTGTTCCCACCACGCCCTCCTAGAACTCAGCTAGTAATTTCGAAACCACTGGGGACAAGTTACAAGCGTCATTTACCAGGTCGGGGTGAAGAAATGAAATCTACTTTCATTTACGTTTTCTGCATGTGAACAAAATGTACCTTCTTCTCTCTTTTTCTTTCTTTTCTTTTCCCTTTCACATTTGAAAAACGGGTTTCCATTCCCCAGAACTTATATTTTCCTGTCACGAGTGTGTTCTGCATGCAGATGTAGTTAGAGACAACAAAGAGGAATGTTTGTGTGGTAGTGACTGCATAAAAAGAAAGGGGATTGCTGAATTGTAAATCACACGTTCCAAATATGCTAAAACCCAGTGCCGGTTTGTCTCCAGCCTCGCCAGCCCCGCCAGCCCCAGCCGGGCGCAAGCTTCCTGGCGCGGGAAGAGGGAGGCAGCGCCCTCGCCTTAGTCCCTGGCCGGGTCAGTCCTCCGAGCCTTGCGTGTTAGTCACGTGTCTGCTGACAGCTCACTCACCACGAGTGCACTCTACACGTCCCGCTGTGTGTGAGGGCAGCTGGGTGTCATCGCTCCCAGTCCTTGTCGTAGCCGTCCGGACACCGCCGAGACCTGGAGGTGCTGCGGACGGGGCCCGCCGCTCCGCGGGGAGGGCCCGCCGCGCCCTGGGCAAGGTAACTGCCGCTTGTCCTTATTTCTCAGACGGACGGCAGGCCTACGTGGAGAGCGACAGCCACTCGGCACCTGCTTCTGTGAAGCTGGGGACAAAGAAGGGCAATAGGCCCTGTAATAAACCATTTGGGCAGTTCTTTGAATTTGTGTGTGTGTATATCTAGCTTTCAAAAAAAATCTCCACTTGTAGCTGTGGTAAGAAGCACATAACATCAGATGTGCCGTCTTAACCGTGTTACGTGTACAGCCCGGTCGTGCTACGTGCATTCACATTGTTGTGCAGCCAGTCTCCAGAACTTTTTTGTCTTGCAGAGCTGAGTCTCTGTACCCAGGAGACATGAGTTCTGTTAGTGTTCTGAATGTCGGTGGCTCTGACTGCCCTGTCGTTTGCACCCTTGGAGGAAAAGACGGGAAGAGACAGATGTTTGTGTATCCGGTAATTATGCACATATGCAAATATATAAGACGTGTGTAAGGACTGTGTGTTAATATATTGCAGATAGAAGTACGTGTAACCTGCTGTGTCCTCCGTGTTAATACGATGTTACGTGGCACGTCACGTGTACACACGTGTATGCGTGTGCACCGTGACTTACAGGGCCCCCGGGGAACGACCCTGAGCGGGTTGCCCGCGCTCTGCAGCCATTCCTCCCCCTGCCTGCGTGCCGCGTTCTCAAGCCTGACCATGTCATTCCCTCTCCCTAAGTGGTGTGGCTCGTGGGCCACAGATTTGGCCCGTGCCCCCTCCCCGACCCCACGTGCCTCTCTCCTGTTTCATAGCTGGTCTCCTGGCCACGCACCTGCCAGATGGCAGCCTTTGGTCCGAACTCCTCTCCCACACCAGCTGCCTGGCAGCCAGGCCCGGGAGGGGGCTTAGCGGAGTCCCCCATGCCCCTCAACTGTCAGTACCTTGGTTCAGGTGCTGAATTTGCTCACCGCCATGATCCTGTCTTCCCCCTTCCTTGAGACTGATGCCGAGGCTGCACGGGCCCGGAGGTCAAAGGTCAGAGGGTCCTGAGTGGCCCTGCAGGGGAGAGGAGCCCTGGGGAAGAGCAGCTCCTGGCCTGGGGGCTCAGCATGGCCGCAGGGAGTCATGGCCAGGCCTGGGGGACTGGGTGAGGGAGGGAGAGTGTTGTGGATGGAGAAGAAGCTGAGCGGAGTCAGGGTCGCCCGCACCTGGTGAGCGCCGGGCTGGCTCAGGCTTCCTGC
Organism: Leptonychotes weddellii; assembly: GCF_054177405.1. Classification (NCBI taxonomy): domain Eukaryota; kingdom Metazoa; phylum Chordata; class Mammalia; order Carnivora; family Phocidae; genus Leptonychotes; species Leptonychotes weddellii. The sequence goes on from NC_138371.1 coordinate 1,636,354, forward strand.
CCAGGGGCCACAGCGCACCGGGCCCTGAAGGACGCCCTAAGGATGCGGAGGGTGCAGGGGTGGGCTGGCGCTGAAGTCTAGGAACTGCATGGAGGCCTGCGCAGGCAGACCGGGGACTGCGTGAGCACTTGCTGAGGTGAGAAGGGTTTGGGGACTTGTTGTCTATTGATAATTGCCAACGTATCTGATGTCACCGCGTCTTCCCTTTTTCCCTGGATGTGGCCTGCTTGTGTCTCTCCGGCCCTCCCACACCTGCCGTGGGCCCCAGGACCAGCTGGCCGGGGAGTCGGGGCCTGTGGGCTAGCACTCTAGCTTTGGCACGTGAGCACGGCCCTGCAGTTCGCAGGTGGCGTCCGACCGTGCTGGTGGGGCAGACGCAGGCCAGGCCAAGCTGCCTGGTGATGATTTCCCGGGCTAGCATGGTCCGTGCCGAAGGCAACTGCTTTCAGAGACGAGACCAGAGACAGAGGGGGCTAAGGAGACATTTGGAAGAAGAGTGGCTGCCATCCAAGGCTGCTGTCACCTGGGCTGGGGTTGAGTGGCACCGAGGCAGCGTGGCCCAGGCTGTCCTTAGGAGGCGGCGCCGTGGGCTCCGCTCCGCGGGGTGGGGGGGCATGTCCTTGGCCCCATGAGCGCTCACGGGGATGGGGTCAGGTGGTGGCCCAGCCCGGGCCGTTTAGGGCTGTGAGGAGGTGGTCCCTGTCCCAGAGGAGCTAGTTGACCGGGAGTGATGTCCCCTCTCTGTAAGGCCCCTGGTCCCTGAGGCGCTGGTGCCTTCTCATTGCCAGCCCGGTGCAGCCGTGCTCTGCTGTGCAAGAACCTTCTGCCTTGGGCTTATTCATGGAACCGGGTTCCCCAGGATCCTCCCACCTGGCCACGAGTCTGCACTGTCGCGGTTTGTCACAGCAGTGTAGTACCCCTGTGCTCTCTGCTGGGCTTTCCAGGTGTACGGAGGCATCGTTGACAGATAGGACTGTGTATATTTGAAAGGTGCAGTGTGCTGATTTGACAGGTCGTGAATGAGCTTAATCCCTGAAGTCATCTCCTGCCTCCGCCAGCACTTAGGATCCGCGCGCAGCCATTTCCCAGGCCCAGCACAATGTTGCTACGTGTCGTCCCCGTGCTGTGCCTCAGGTCCTCAGCTTGTCCATCCCATAACGGGACGTTTGTGCCTTTGACCGACACCTCCAGTGACCCCACCCCAGCCCCTGCCTGCTGTTTTTTAACCGTCCCCCACGTATGGTCACTCGGGCCGTGCCAGGGGGAGTGCCACGTTACTGACCGCAGTGGACTCGGGTTTGGGGCTGGGACGGTCACCACCACGCATCTCCTGTTTCATGGCATGGTGACAGGCCAGAGTGCTGTCTAGAGGGTTCTGCCAAGGGGGCCGGAACCAGGCAGTGCCTTCCTTGGGGCCATGGGGTGAAGTATTGTTGCCCAGAATTTGTCTGCCCTGCTTGAGCGCAATTGAAGCTTGTAGGAATAGCACAGCGTGCGTGCACTGCGGTCAGCGAGTGTGTACCATTGGGTGTGAGTGTGTTTGTGTGGGGGTATTGTGTGCATTGAGTGTGCATGAGTGCCCACACCTGTGTAGGGCCTTGGTGGCCAGGGGTGGGCATGGGCTCAGGCAGATGTCTGCACAGACGAGGTTCCCCGGGCTGAGGGCAGGGCTGCCACTGGCCAAGGCGCTGGGGGAATGCCTGGGGGTCGGGGGGCCGTGTGGGAGGCCCCACTGTGGACAGTGGCTTGGGTGGGGGGGAGGTGGGAGCAGGGCCCTCCACCACAGCTGTTGTCAGTTATCCAATTAGGAGATTGCACTGTGTTGACACTCGTGGAGGCTCTAATGATTTATTTAGCTGTCTCATTCATCCTAAGGATGGCTTTGAACTGATACTTGCAAGAAGAGAGCACGAGCGATGCAGAGATTGGTCTCAAGGACGAGGAAAGAGCCTGAGCATCGCGGCCCTCCCCCGGCCCCCGCCCTGCCCTCCCCTGGGGGTCTGGCGGCTGTCCTTGAGGAGCACTGTCAGCTGCCCATGGCACCATGAGTGCGCGTGCCCTCTCTCCACCGTGACGCCCTCTTCTTTTGAGTTCATCACTTGGGTGGTTTTTTATCCAAGGCTAACCACGGCCCTCTGCGTGTTCCGTGGAAGCAGCCCCAGGCCCACCGGGAAGGGTGAATCACCGCCCCCCGAGCTCGGGCCTGGAAGGCAGACACCGCGAGGAGGGCAGAGCTGGACTGTTAATTCTGTGTCTTGATTGTCTGCGGCGCTTTTTCTGTACTTTTAAAATAAAAATAACGTTTTTCTGTTTATAACAAAAATACTCCTTGTAAACAGACAGTTTCAACAGTAAGTGAGTTTGGAAAGTGGGAAATCGCAACCCCCTCCTCTGCACTGACAGTCACGGTTCTGGGGCCGAAGCTGGCTCACTGGGAGAGGCGGGGTCCCCTGCTCCTCCCGCCAGCATGTCTGACCTGCCGGTGTCTGAGCTCTGGTCCTGGTACCTGCGTGTCTGGACCAAGAGTTAGTCTGTGCCCAGCGCTCCCCTCTGCTGGCAGCAAGGGGAGACAGCTGGGGGCTGGGGCTGCAGGGCCAGCAGCCACCGCGGAGTTCCGGTTCCAGTTCCCCCCTAACTCTGGCTGGGGCTCCTGATGCTGGATGAGAACACACCAACACAAGTGCCCAGGATTGTCCACAGGTTCCGGATTCTGCTTGACGGGTCAGCTGGTACTGCTGACCCAGGTGGTTGGGGTGGAGTTGGGGGATATCTAGGGTGACCCTGCCCTTTCAGACAGTAGGACCAGACTCACGGGACATTCACTCACATCGAGTCCAGAGAATTCTGGGTACAGATGCCTCCCTGTGGGAAGTAGAAAGTGCTGCCTGCCCAGGAACCCTGTCTCAGGGTCGTGGGGACCTTTCACAGCCCTGAGTCACCGAGCAGGGGAGGAATGTGCACCATGAGATGGTGAGAGATGGTAAAGGAGAGGCCGGCCTTTTAGTGACAGGTGGAATGTCTTATGTCCCTCTTTCTTTAGGCACCAGCGGCCCTGCCCCTTCACCCTGCTCTCCTCTAGGGGACCCCATTCTGTCCAGAAGGAAGCTGGCGAGGCAGCTGGCTGAGCCTGTCCAGACCTAGCAAGCAGGTCAGTCTGCCCTGCGGAAGCCACCTCCACGGGCCCAGGGGGCAGTACACAGCAGGTGGGGTTCTGCTTTGGGTCCTAGGTCACTGCATGATCCCCTCCCGTGCCCTCCATCACTGTTCCCTGAATTCCTCCCAGCTGAGTGCCTTCACCTCTGCCGGCCCCCATCTCTTGTGTCTTCACCTGGGCACAGATTCTGTCTTCTAAGGGGAGGTGTTGGGGATACATCTGCGGGGCCGAGGTTCTCAAACTCTGGTCTCAGGATCCCTTTACGTTCTTGAAAATCAGTTGGGACCCCAGAGAGCTGTTGTTTAAATGTCTATGGATACTTATTACATTAGAAACTAACACAGAAATTACAAAAATATCCATTTAAAACTAAACCCTTTACATAGCAATACGACAATGTATTTTTTTTTTTTATGAAAATGTTTATTATGTAAAACAAAGAATGTAGTGAGAAGAGAGGCATCATTTAGCATTTTCACCCGTTTCTGTAATGTCTGGCTTGGTAGAAGACAGCTGGATTCTCATATCTGCCTCTAACATTTAATCTGTTGTGATTTCTGGAAGACTCCACCGTTCCCCGTGAGGGAATAAGAGTGAGAAAGGCAAATAGCATCTTAATGTTACAATGGAAACAGTGTGAGCTTCTCAGACCCCCTGTAGAGGTCTTGGGGACCCCCAGGGACCTTGTACCACTCTTTGACAACCACTTTTAGAAACAGTGGTTTCCTTGTGGTTGAGAGCAGGGTCAGGAAGAGGTTTAACCTTTATTAATGGGAGTTGACCAGTCATCTGGCTGATGGAGGAGTCTACTGTCACCGAGCTATTTCTCATTCTCCTGTGACTTGTCAGTGAGGGCAGGTTCCTGGCTTCTTGCTGGTGAAGTGCTGTGTACTTGCGTTTATGGTGGGAACTGTGGAAAGGTTACAGGGCTGCACGTCACTTGCCCTGGGGCGCCCCGTGCCCCGCTCTGAGTCCTGTTTTCCTTCAGGGGTTTGCAACCCTCTGCCTGGGATGCCCCTGGCCGGGGCTGTCTGGATGCTGAATGATCCGTCGAGTTTTCTCGGGGCTCCCTGCCGGCCTGCCAGAATCTTTGCCTCTCAAGTTATTTTATTTAGCAGATAAGGGAAACAAGTATTGTTTTATCTGGGTGCTTTATCCATTTGAACCCTTAATCTAAAGAGTTTATTTTGTCAAGGAGTTTATATATGTTAAAACTAAGATATGGTTATTTATCAGTAAATAGACGTAGCCATCTGGACAAAGGATCCAGAGGGCTGGGAGGCTGTTTTCTTTTGTAGATAGAATCAGTGTTAGGTTATTCCTGCAAGCGGTTGTTCCTGTGTGTGCTTATGTGTGCAAGTGTGTGTGCACGTGCATGTGCTTGTGTGCCCGCGTGTGCTGGTGTGCAGGAGTGTGCGAGTGTGTTCGTGTGCAGAAGCATGTGCTTATACATGTGTGCCCGTGTGTGCAAGTGTGTTTGTGTGCGCGAGCACGCTCTTATACACGCGTGCCCGTGCGTGCGAATGTGATGTGTGCACGAGCATGCTCTTACACCGGCATGCCCGCGCGTGCGCGTGTATTTGTGTGCGCGAGCATGCTCTTATACGCGCGTGCGAGTGTGTTTGTGTGCGCAAGCATGCTCTTATACAGGCGTGCCCGCGCGTGTGAGTGTGATGTGTGAACGAGCATGCTCTTATACACGCGTGCCCGCGCGTGCGAATGTGTTTGTGTGCGCGAGCATGCTCTTATACACGCGTGCCCGTGCGTGCAAGTGTGTGTGCGCGAGCATGCTCTTATACACGCGTGCCCGTGCGTGCGAGTGTGATGTGTGCACGAGCATGCTCTTATACATGCGTGCCCGCGTGTGCAGGTGTTGGTGTGTGAGCGTGTGCTTGTGTATTCGAGTGTGTATTTGGGTGAGCGCCCCATCAACCTGGTGGTGTGCGTTGGTGGTGCTGATGCCTTTATCCCTTTACCCTTTCACCGTCTGCCTGTGGCCCTCCTGAGTAGGTGGAAGGATCTGGGCTCTGCTCAGTGGAGCCTGCATTACTCAGATTTCATGAAATGCTTCATATGTGACTCCTCGTAGGACATGCTGACATGGTGTCAAGTGTCAGGCTTGTTCTGAAGCTAAAAAATAAATCTGTCCCCACAAACTGTGGGGAAAAAACCTTAAGTCTTCTGCTCTGTGACCATCTATCATAAAATGACGCTCTTACAGAACATAATTGCTAGACCATACAGCCCATATTTCATTAAGGGTATTTGCTGAAGAAGATAATGCTTGTTAATAAAGCTTGCCATATAAATAAGACTTGGGAAAATCACTCCATCAAGAGTTTGTTTTTTGATTAAAATTTGTTAAAATTTAAAATAATTTTAATTATGCTCAAATTACCTATTTAATTGAAAACATTTACATTAACAATTATTTCATGGGTGTTTTTTCTGTCTGATCCCCTGACCTGGGCCCCCATTGGGACTTCCATCCATTCTGTCAGTTTGAATCACCGTGTTTGTGTCATCATGGACTCGGGATGTGTCCTGTCCCGTTTCTGGGAGGTGTAACTGTCTCAGGAGGGGGTCGTTTGGTAAATTCTTCCTGTGTATGTGCTGATCGTAGGAATATAGTGTAAGTGGAATGGACCCAGCACGTAGGTATTATTTTGGATCTTTCTTTGATGCAAGATGGCCTTTGAGTAGCTGATTTTCCCTCTGTCTCCAGGCCAAAAGTGTTCAGGTGGGTGAATTTCCAGAGTAAACCCTCTCTCTCACTGATCTTCACTTGGATCAGGAAACAGAAAACGTGACCAACACCCCGTAAGCCCTCTTTTCCTCCTTCCATTTGCTTCCCTACCACTTAACTCCCAAGGGCGAATGTCCTGTCCTCTAACAGCACAGAGTAGTTCTGTGTGCTTCCAGATTGCATATATATGGAGGCCCACAGTGTGTTCTCTGGCGTGTCTGTCTGCTCTTTGCCCAGTGTTGATCGTGTGATACATCTGTGTTGTGCATGTCGTTTGTTTGTTCTTGTCTAAATTCTGTGATAGGGCTGTCCCACAATTTATTTATCCATGCTACTGTTGATGGACATCGGGGAGGTTTCCAGGCTTTGGCTATCACGGTTAAGGCTGCCGTGTCGTTGCTGTATGCGTTTCTGTTGGGTACGTACCTAGGAGTGGCTTTGCTCAGGAACAGGTTTGCGAAGGGCTGGCTTTGGTACATATCACTTAGCACTTTCCCATGGTGGCTGTGCATCCACACCCTCACGGGAGAGCTTGAGAGTTCTAGTCCTTCCTCAGGCTTGCCAACGCTTGGTTCTGCACTGCTTTTAAGTTCTAGCCGCTTGTGGTTTTAATTCACATCGCCCTGCGATTACAGATGCCGAGCACTTCTTCCTGTGGTGATTGACCACGTGGAATCCTCTTTTGTAAAAAAAAGTATCTGTTCACATCTCTTGCCCATTTCTTTATTTGGGTTGTCTGCCTTTCCCTTAATAATTTATACGAATTATTTCTATATTATGGACACCAGCCCTTCGTTGGGTGTGTGTTGGGCAGATTCTCTTCTCCAGCTCTCTGAGTTGCCTTTTCCCTCCTCTGCTGGTCTTTGGATACATGGAAGTTCTTAATTTTGATGCAGTAAAATGTATCATTTTCTTTCGTTTATTGTCAGTTTCTTAAACACTGTTGTTTTTAAATCGATTTAAGAAATCTTTGTCTGCCTGCAGGTATTTTTCTGTTGTCTTTTAGGCTCGTCCTCCTTGTCTGGCCTTGAGTTTGTGCTCCAGCTCATGCCAGTTTCCATGGCAAGGTGCTTCCTGGGTCTGGGCTCATCTCTCTCCATGTAGATCTCCGTGGCCCAAGCACTGTTCCCTGAAAGACCCCCCTCTCCCTGTGGATGTGGAGAACAGCAAAGGCTCTCATGATACTGTGTTTGTGTTGGTCTCATTCAAGAATGTTTTGTTCCTTATGGTGTCCGTTCTTCCGCTAGCCTCTTAGTTACATAGGTATATAATACATCTTGGTATTTAGTAGTGTAAGTCTTCTGTGTCTGTTTTTCCTCAAGATTGCCGTTCCAGGTCCTCTGTACTTCCACGTAAAATGTCCAATACACTTGTCAGTTTTCAAGCAGATTCTGGTGGATGGTGACTGAGATTGCACTGAGGACCTCTTAGTGTGGGCACAGGTGTGCTGTCCCGTTTGTTTAGATCTTAAATCTCATCTCTGATGTTTCGCAGCTTAGTGTCCAAAGTTCTCACAAGTCCTCGGGCAGAGCTACGCCTGGCCATTTGCCAATACTGGATGCTGCTGTAAATGGTATCTTTTTTCAAAGCTTCTTTTCTCTCTTTTTTTGGCTGGTATGTAAAAATACAATAGATTTTTGTACATTGACCTTGTGCCCAGCGATCTTGTTAAGTTCGCGTAGGAATGTCGATAGTGGCTGGTGCCTCGTTTGGGGTTTTGTATGCTGTCTGTAAATAATGCAGTATCTTTGTCCTCTTCGGTCCTTGTGCCCTTCGCTTCTTCTGGCCGTGCCATCCTAGCTAACATCTCTGAGATGATGTTGAGTGGACGTGGTGAGGGGGGTATCTTGGCTTCATTCCTGGCTCGGGCTAATGGTCTGTGTCCTCCATCCTGCATCGGGGTGCCATGGGCTCCACTGCACTGTGCGGCTCCTGGCTCTGTGTTTGCTCTCGCGAACAGCTTGCTGTTCTCCCATCAGCCCGCAGGCTGTGGCCGAGGGGGGAGGAGCTCAGACTTTGAACTGTGGTCATTCTTTGCCCATGTGACGGGGTGCAGAGGATTGTGGTGAGTGAGGAAACATGTCATCCCTGCACGGCCGCATTTCTTTGTGGTCACCTAATGCGATTTTTAAAAGAATGTTCCCTTAAGGATTTATAGTTTCTAAGACTCTGACTCTTTGGAAGGTTTATGGCTTATTCTGTGAAATTGGGTCAACTAAAATTTTTAAGGGCATCTGCCAAAAAGAAGAACTATAGGTAATCCTAGATTCAGACATTTGGTGAAGGAAATATTAGCACACACTTAAGCTATAGTGACGCATTTGCTTCCTTTTATTCCGTATGGAGCAGAAATAAAAATAAAGAAAGAGCTGTCTTTATATAAATACGTGCTCCGTGTCAGAGACTGCCCAGTACGTGGAGTGCCCATGCCTGCCTTTCTAAAGGTGCTGTGAGTCAGAATTCCAGATTCTTCTCCTGCTCACCCTTCCAAATGTGGTCTTTAATTCATGTCATAAATCAGGAAAGAATGCAGTCGTAAAAGCAGTTGTGTCTCGTCATAATATGTTCAGCGTTTGTTTAATTTTATCCGAAGTATATACTTGAGAGACGTACACATTCCAGTTCCAACTGCTCCTCATGAATAGGTTTCAGAAACCTTTGGCTCCTGTAATTTTTGAGATCTTAATACTGTGTGCTCTGTGTTTTCTTAGAAAAGCAATGATCTATTGGTTAGTTAAGTGTTGTTAGATGTTTACATCGAGGTGAAAGGAACTGGACTGCACTTGAATTTTATTTTATTTAAACTGTAAATTCCTAGTCTGTTTTTATATTGTGAATATTGCATTGGGTTGTTCAAAAACCTTCCACCTAAAGAGATGCCCGTGGCCCCGGGAAGGAACGGGGAGAAATATGGCTGCACAGGTCAGACAACTTTGCTGGGCTTTCCTCTGAGACCGGAGAGGAGAGGTTTCGCTTTCGTTGTGGGACTGAGGCGCTTTGCTTTCTCCGCCGGGAGTAGAATTGAGTTTCCAGCTATAAGATAGTTGCCCTCGATGCCTTCATCCTCTCCGCCGTGTCCCGGCCCCTGCCTGAAGCTATGGCCGCTCCTCACTTAGCCTCGATGTTCTGACGGCTGCAGGGCTCTGGGTGACCCGTGGCTCTGCCCTCCTCACCCAGCCCCCGGCCCGCACGCAGGCCACGTGCCTCCCACAGCCCCACGCGCTCCTGCATTACCCGGACCTTTGATGTCAGATGTGATCCTTAACTTCTCTTCTAGAACCCCCGAAAGGCAGAGCGCTGGTGCTCTTGCAGCTGCCTTTGGACCTCAGCCCCTTTGGAAGTGATTTCTGAGGTGGGTTTGGGACAGCTTTCCGACGTTCATTCCGTTCAGCACGGTTCCGTGGCGTGCTGACTGCGTGCCCCATCCTCAGGTGCCAGCCGGGCAGCTGGCGCTGCAGTCACCGAGCTTACGTCTGGCGTGGGGTGGCCGCGGCGGACAGCGGCCAGACGAGCAGGGGGATGTGTCAGACAGCAGAGCGATGGGACCAGTGTGTGGGGGGGTGGGGACTGCCCTCTGGGCACCCAGGGAGGGCGCCTCTGGAGAGGAGGGAGCCCCAGACAGAGAAGGCACAGGAAGTTCACGGGCCTTGTGCCCATGTGTGAGTCTGTAAGTGCTGCTGGTGGCCACCGAGCCCTCTTTCCCGTGGTGTCTGTCCCGTGAAGGCCCCTGAATGCAGCTTTGCTCCCACCCAGGAATGTCATAGGGGCTGGCCCAGGGCCATACATCTCTCTGTGGCCTTGCTGGGCGGGTGGGGCTCAGGCCTCCCTGCCCAGCGCTCCCTCCCACACCGGGACAGTGGTGCCAAGGGGCGGATGTGTCTTGCTGGTTTTCGTGGAACTCGTGGCCGGGCCAGCTGATGTGCCATCACAAACCAGCTGGAGCCACACCGGTGGAATCCTGTGATGGGAAGGTGGGCAGCTGGGAGGATCCTGTGGTCTGGCCATAGGGAGCCACGGTCTGATCCCTGCTCCCCTGTGGTCCTCCGTGGCATCTGCTGCCCAGTCCCTCACCTTCTCTGGTAACAGCATGTCAGCTTCCCTCTGGGGAGCGACCCCTTTCCCCTTAGATTCACTTTGGCGGGGCTGCCTGTCAAAGTGTCCTGCTTGCCCTGGCCAAGGGGACTCATGCTGTCCAGCAGCTGGGGGCCCCTGGGAAGGGGAGTCTCAGACAAGGGTCCTCTGGGCACTGTCCATCACTTCCTGTCTCCAGGTGCTCACCCCCTTGTCCAGCTACCCAGTTTCCTTCTGGGAGTTTCCTTCGCTTGCCTGGATCACCAGGTGCATTTCTGTTGCGTGCAGCCATGAACCCCTGACAGATGCACCTAACATGCCTGCCCCCTGGAGCTCCAGTTCCTACCTTCTGTGGCTCAGGGAGGCTCCCCCGAGGGGTCCAGTGGCCATGAGGATGCACTGATCATGGGCTCTTTCTTGAGCAAGCTCCGTAGTTTGGGTCTTTTAAGGCATTTGTTTATTTCATCTAAATTGTCAGATTTATTCATGTAAAGTTATTTGTCATATTCCCTTATTGTCCATTTAATATCTGTTTGGTCTGTAGTTAATCCCTTCTTGCTTTCTTGATATTATTAATTTGTGTTTTCTTTCTCTATTTTTCCTGATCATTTCAGCTAGAAGTTTGTCAGTTTTATTGTCTCAGAGAATCAGATTTTAGTTTCATTGTTTTTTTTTTTTCTAATTCACTGATTTCTGCTCTTTGTTATTGGTTTTTTTTTCTGCTTATTTTGGGTACAATTTATTCTTCTTATAGTTTCTTAAGGTGAAACCTGAGGTCATGGAGTTGTCACCTCCCTTTCTAATGTGGGCATTCGATGCTACAGATCTCCCTCTAAGTACTGCCCATTTTGAGAGGTCAGAAATGCCTTCTGATTTCTTCTCTAATTTCCTCTCTGACCCATGAAGTATATTATTTGCTGTCCAATTATTTGGAGTTTTCCAGCTATCTTTCTGTTTTTGATATTTAATTTCAATTTCGTCAGAGAACATGCTTTGTATATTTGACTTGTCTCCTTTTAAATTTACTGAGACTTGTTTTATGGCCCCAAAGCTGGGCTGTCTTGGCAGGTTTTCTGTGTGCACTTTAAAAACCATGTGAGGAACGAGTGTTCTGTTGTTGCTGGTGCTCTCTCAACGCCATTGTGGTCCAGTCCTCTCTGATTTTCCATCTATTTGCTCTAACAGTTACTAAGAACAGAGTTGACGTTTCCAACTGTAATTGTAGATTTGTCCATTTCTCCTTACATTTTCATTACTTTTTGCTTTGTGTATGAGGCTCCGTTATCAGGTACATAAATGTTTCAGTCATGTCCTCTTTATCGTTATGAAATGCACTTCTTTATCCCTGGTGATATTCCTTCTTTAAAATTTACTTTGTCTGATACTAATGTAACTGTCACAGCTTTCTTTTGAGTAGTATTTCCGTGATTTATCTTTTTCCATCTTTTACCTTTAACCTATTTGTATTTTTTTAAAAATTTTATTTATTTATTTGAGAGAGAGAGGGAGATTGTGAGACAGAGAGCCTGAGATGGGGGAAGGTCAGAGGGAGAGCAGACTCCCTGCTGAGCAGGAAGCCTGATGCTGGGCTCCATCCCAGGACCCTGGCATCATGACCTGAGCCGAAGGCAGATGCTTCACCAACTGAGCCACCCAGATGTCCCTCACCCATTTGTATTTTTATACTTTAAGTGGGTTCCTTGTAGGCAGCATGTAGTGGGTGTGTAATGCTTGGGGAAGATTTGTTTTACGGTTTAGAATGCATGACCTCCTCTCTCCAAGCCATGTTCAGTCCTACCTCTAGGACTGTGCTGTTTCCCCATCTTCATTCCCATTCCTGTGGGTTAAGAACTTGCTCAAGGTCACATGCTAAAATGTCGATCTGAGATTCAGACCCAGAGCCTGGGACCCTGGCAGTTTTGGTTCTCCTGCCTATGTTCTTGGGCATTCCGCTGTCCTGTGAACCAGTGCTGGCTGGACATTTCTGGTAAGGCCTCTTTTGTTTCACCTAAAGACCCGGGGCACGGAGTCTGCTGGTAGACTCAGTGTGGCTGAAGCCAGAGAAACCAGGCTGAACGATGGAGTCAGTGGCTCACCTGACAGCACAAAGGAAACCCTCCTTCCCCACCGTCCCCTGGGATTTGTAGAATCACCCTCCAAACCCGCCAGGACACTGGGCAATTGTCCCTGTGTTGCATGGAGTTGCTTTTCAAGCTCATATCTCTATACTCCAGGTGTATTCCTCATTGCTATTGATAGTCCAGAAAGAGTTGGTCTGCATAGAACATGGTGTGGGTCTGTTGAGAGGATTGTGAAATGAGGGGCACATTGTTTTCTGGAACCTTCAAGTTCCTACAGCGTCGGGTAGGCTGGTACGGGAACAGTCAGGAGGAGCCCACGATGCAGCGCGTACTGGATGTTAGGGGTTGAATTGTGTTGTCGTGTTCCCCTCCCCTAGAAGATCTGTTAGAGTCCTAGCCCCCAGGACCTCAGAATGTGACCGTATTTGGACATAGGGTTGTTGCAGATGTCATTAGTTGGGATGAAGTCATGCTGGGTGGGTGGAACCCCTCATCCAATATGGCTGGTGTTCTTAGAAGAACATGGCCGTGTGAAGGCGGAGACACAGGGAGAAGCCACGTGTGGCAAAGGCAGCGTGCCAAGGAGTGTCAGAGATTGCCAACAACCACCAGAAGCTGGGAGGAGGCAGGAAGGGTTTGTCTCCAGGTTTCAGAGGGTGGGTGTCCTTGCCGACACCTTGATTGCAGACTTAATGAAACTTCCATGCCTCCAGAACTGTGAACAACAAATTTCTGTTGTTTTAAGCCACCTGCTCTGTGGTGTGGTGCTATGGCAGCCCTAGGAAATGAGCCCACTTCATATATGTCTGTCCTGGGACAAAGTGTGCTTTCATAACATGAGCTGCCAGAGTAGGGGAGAAGGTGTCCATAGTGTGGAAGTTGAGCTGAGCCAGACTTGATCTTTCCTATATGTGGATGCTTTCTGTGATCGAGGAACAGGATTTGAACATGAAGGACTCTCATGCTGAGTGTGGTAATCCACGGAGGAATATCATGCTGTGCATGTGTGCGTGCATGCGTTCCCACCTTGGCTCTGCCTCCTCCCCATTTTGGCCACGTGCTCCATCGCACGGTTTTCTCCATCGTAACATTTCGTCCCGGATTCCACAACTCAGAGGTTTCTGTTCTTCCTTTTGTTCTCCCTCATAAAACTGTCACCACGGTGAAATCCTACATTTGCAGGACTTTTTATTTATTAGGAATTTTTTGTGTCTTTTTTACAAACACGATGGTCATGTTTTTATTAGTGGTGTTATGGATTTCTCTGGTGTCCTGGTTATTAAATTGCAGTTTTGAATGGTCCACTCCAACCTTATTATTATTATTATTTTTTTTTCAGAAGCCCTGGTATGTTTAGGATAGTTTTGCAGAGTGTGAGGTTCTTCCAGAACACATATATCATAGCATAGCAGAAACTTCTGTTTTCTCTTTAATCTGCAGTTGGGAAGAGAGTCCATGTCAGTCTGGCAAGACCACCGTAGGTCAGAGCCTGCTGGGCACTGGGGCTGGGGACCCTGCATTCTGGCTGCCAGAGGTGTGTAGCTTCACTGAGAAGCAGATTTTGGCCAGTGTTACACTGGACACAGGACGGGGTAGGAGCAAGTACGCACAGCCTTTGGCAAAACTCAGGTCTGAACTGGAGCTATTCTTATTTGAGGATGAATGAACAGAAAATCCCCACATGGGGTCTCTCAGAATGTGGTGAAAAGGGAAATACCCGGAAACACAGAAGACGAATATACCTCTGCAAGTGGTTCACAGTCAGAGTCAGAAAAAGGAAATTTCAAAAGACTTTGGCGGGGACAAGACATGGCTCTGTGGACGGGTGAGGAAGGGGGCTGCGCTGTGCTGAAAAGGGAAAGGAATGAGTTGTGAAGGGAAATGGTTGAAAATGGGGAGTGTGAGGCTGTAAGGAATCAAACCGATACCATGGAAGACAGCAGCCGTGCTGTGGAGAGTATAACTTAAGAAGATGCCCAGGGTTGCGGAGTAAACAGCAGATGTGCCAGTGGTGGGAGGGGCCCGAGCTGATGGGGACGCCAGCCAGAGAGGAGAGGGCTCTCTGAGGACGCCAGAGCAAGTTCCCCCACATCGAATCCAAACCTCAGTGAAGAGTGTTCTCCTGAGCAGAGAAGAGACCGGTATATATTAAAAGGTTCACGTTTAGAGCAAAATCAAGGAAAAGAGACTCTTACACCTTCTGACAACATTTTTGGATCTCGACATGAAAGAAAAACATTCTCGCAGAATCCAGACAGAAGAAAATGGCACCAGCAGCATCATCCAACCTCGGTCCCCAGAGGTCCCCTAGGAAGGAGATGGACGTGGGCTTTCCTCAGTGCCAAGGGTGGGGCCAGGTCTGAAGGTTTCAAGGGAGAAGTGTTTGTGTTCTCAGACTTTTATATCCAGCCAAGCTGGGACCTGTGTGTGAAGGGCACAGAGCCATCTGAGATTTACAAAATAAACCATTTACATTGTCTTCAAGATGGTGGTGTTTCTTTCTGGCCAAGAGATGAATGGAAAGTCTGAACCTGAGATAAATGTCACTGTGTTTCCTAAGGACACAACCAGATACAGAACAGCAATTGTGAGGATATCAATCACAGAGTTATGGATAACGTGTCATGGAAACTACCGAAATGGCTAGCCTTCCGAGCGCAGTCCTTTTTGCGATGGACTGGTTAGGGTTCTCTGAGTATAAGCAATAGGCAAAGAAAAGATCCTTGAATAATTTAATCAAGAACAGGAATCTGTCACATCATTAAAGGAGGAGATGACAGAGGCCTCAGAGGAGCCTTGAGCCAGGGTCAGTAGGAGATTTTCCGTAGTTACCACATTCTCAGTTTGTTTCCACTTTCTGATGGTGAGATCACAGGCGAGTGTGTAAGAATCGGTCCATGATGCCTCCACACAGAGGCCAACACCTGCTGGTAGGAGTTCCCGTGCTTGTCTCGGGCGGCTGTGTTCCGCCGAGGAGACTGGTCTCGGGGGGACGGTTTGATGAGCTTGGCGTGCATCACGTACCACCCTAGTCCTGAGGACAGTGCCACCTGAGGTGGGGAGGGGCAGCCCCTCGAGGGGAGGGGCGGGCATCCTCTGCCACACATGGCATAGGAAGCAGCCTTGGAAGCGATGTGACTGGGGGTTGTGAGTGATGTGGGGACATTCCTGGCTCTAAGATCAGCACAGAGAAGAGGATACACAGCTGCAGAGCTGGTGGCGTGCATGGGCAAAGGGCAGAGAAAAACGGCAAGGAGACCAGCCCGAACCTTACCGAGTGCTGGCCTCTGGTGCCAGCATTGTGGTTGACTTGAAACACTTAGCCGTGATGAGCACGGATTACTTCTATAGTCAGAAACTGGAAATAAACCGGGAAGGTGGTAATTATGAAGACGGAAACCCGGGGGCTGGGGAGGGGGCTACACATGGTGCAGGAGCTGAGTGTGGACCGTGGGACTGCAGCCCCGTGGGGTACGGATGTCTGAGCGAGGGGCCGGGCGGCCGCGTGGTGGGAGTGGGCTGGCGCTGATGGTTTTTTTAGAATGGCTGGTGGTGATGGTGCCGAGGCTGAGAACTGGGCTCTGTGACGTGTCTTCACACCCTGTTGACGAACAAAGCCCCCGTGTGGTTTGGTCAGAAGAACGGATTCCACACGGGACAGTTTTTCCACCCACGATAAATCAGTGTGAACATCTACCTTGTTTCCCTAGTTAGACGCTGCCGTCCACGAGAGCCCTCACCCCTCACTGACACTGCTCTTCCTTCTCTAAGCACGCAGGTCACCTCCTGAGGGCCCCGGAAGACCCCCGCCCGCCTCTTGGATGACTCGGCCTGCGAGACGTGCTCAGCAAGACTGGGAGTTTTCGTGGCTGCGCGCCAACGCTCCCTGTGGCCGTACTTGTATGTGTTCGTGGAACTTGGGGGCTCTTTGGAGCTGTTGTTTACGTGGAAGTTGTGAGCCATTTTGAACCGCTTCAAGGAGTAGACGCTGCTAGCAATGAGCTCCCAAAGCCATCCAGGTAAGGCGAGGCCCATGTTCTCTTGGCGGACAGCAGGGCTCTCCTTTAGAAGATGAGATCGCGTGACTGTTTTCTCCACGGTCGCGGCGTGGCTGCGGTCAGCGTGTGACCGCCCAGTGCGGAGCAGATCGTGGGTTCTTCATCTCGGGGTTTGGGGCTGTGTCTTTGGCTTGGATTTGCATGCAGCCAGAATGGCATGTGGTTTCCACTGATGCCAGGAGAGGAGACTTGTACTTAGCAAGGTGACATTTAGGTCTGTCTCTGATTTGGAGAGTTAATTCCTTGTTCAGTTTTTTTGCTTTTGAGGGGACTTTGTGGGGCAGGAGCGATGGGGCCTCTGGGCTGAGTCTGAGAGGCAGCACCGGTCTGCACCTGCCTTGGTGGCCACAGGAGTCGTTCCTGGGGTCGTGCTTCGTATTAGGCATGGCACGAAGATCCTGGCATGCACGTAGTCTTCCCAGTGCCCTAAAAATCTCAGACCTGGAGGGAAGAAGTGATGTGTTTAAGGTCACAGAGCTAGTAAGTGGCCAAATGGATTAGAAACCATGTTTGTGGGGCTCTTAGCTTTAGAAGGGTGTCGCGGGCACATGCATTCAGCCCCTTTCAAAGCCACAGTGCGGATACCTGGTTAAGCCTGGTATGCTGCCTTGTCCTGCCTTATGGGGCCGGCCTCCGGCAGAGCCAGCACTGTCTGCCCGGCTGGGGCTGCCTCCAGTGCAACATGGTCTTGAAGGGTGGTTGGATAGCAGATCTGTCCTGTGTCCGTGTGAGAGGGGAAGCGGTGGCTCACCCAGACAGAGGCAATGCATCCCTGTGGCACCCACATCTCTGTGAGTGAGCCTCGGGCCTGGCCCGGGAGAGTGGAGCCAGAGGTTTAGGGTCTGGGTCTCTCCCTTTGGGGTTGCTCCAGAACATTCTCACACCTTCCTCTGCCTCTGATCAGAGTTGTCAGAAGCTCCAGAGAGCAGGATTCCCGGTTATATTTAGATATGAAAGCTTTATTGATTTAGATTGCTCATGTATCGATTGATACAAAGCATAAAACAAAATTAAGCCGTCTGGGTCCAAGTGTGTAGAGTAGACACGGAGTGGTGCCCAGCTCTCCTTCCCGCTCAGAGCATGCTGCCACTGTTGAGTTGGGGGGTGTGCCTTGTTCCTGTGGGTAAACTTAGAGAGGCATGCATCTGAGCATCTGAATGGGGTGTGATCATTCTCTATGTGGGGCTCTGTGTTCTCTGTTTTTTTCCATTGTAACGTAGTACGAGTGTCTTTTGACGTTGGCATGTATATGAATCTCACTTATTTCCGAGAGCTTGTAGGTGGGTGTTTATGTGGTTGCAGCACTATTTATAATAGCCCCCGGTCGGCATCCAGCAGTTGTTACACGTGTGTTCTGTACATACACTTCTGCAAGTATCTCCATTGGACCAATTCCAAGAAGTAGAATTGTTAGGTTGGGGGGCGTGAATGTCAGGTCCACTCTCAACGTTGCTCCGGAAACGGTGTCAACTTACTTTCTCAGTTACAGTTTATGAGCATACAGAATCTTCTCCATTTTTCCCAGCGCTGGGTGGATGCAGTCCATTTCGTTGTTGTCAGGATGTGAGTGGAAAATGACTGTTTGAATTTACATCACTGTGCACACGGGGGTGCACGGTTTTGTATAGACATAGTCAAATCTGGCCCATGCCACCCACGCATCTGGAGAGAAAGAATGTTCTTTTGTTCCTGTTTTCCTGTCTAAGGAATTGTGTATGTGCATAAAGTTTCACACATACTGTGTACTTACACATGTCTTCTTCTCTGTGTTGTTTATCCACACACACTAACTTCACTGACTCATGGAAGTCAGTGTAGCTTTACTCTGCTTGGTGCTCGATTTCTACAAAAATGTGCAATATTCTTTCCACATTACTGACTATTTTCTGCTTTATATGTTTCAGTGTGTTTTTCTGCACTTAAAAATTAATGACCATCTCTGTTGGTAGCTCAGTCCTCTTAACAGAATATATGGTATTTTTCTTCATTTAATGTTTCTTTGCCCAGAAGTTTATTATGTCTTTGAAAAGCAGTCCTGCCCTTGGCTTCTTTATTTTATTTATTTATTTTTTTAAGATTTTATTTATTTATTTGACAGAGAGACATAGCGATAGAGGGAACACAAGCAGCGGGAGTGGGAGAGGGAGAAGCAGGCTTCCCGCTGAGCGGGGAGCCCGATGCGGGGCTCGATCCCAGGACCCTGGGACCATGACCTGAGCCGAAGGCAGACGCTTAACGACTGAGCCACCCAGGCGCCCCCCTTGGCTTCTTTAGCGGATCAACATGTCTCCACACACTTACCTTAACCTTCCAGGTTGTCTTTCCGAGAGCCTCTGCCTTTTATGTGGAGGATTTGCCCACTGGGGTTTATTGCAGTCGTGGTCCTGACAGGTGTGTTGTTCCCCCCACTGACCCCCTCTGTTGGTGTCTATGTCCCTCTCAGTGGGTCGGGGTCTCCGGCAGGGGGTGGTGGGAGACTGGCATGGGGCTGCTGCCACCTTGCGAGCCCGAGCTTCGTGCCCCCTGTGTCGGGGTGTGTGGTGGGCCAGAAGCCCCCGGGGCGTTCCCTCTTCTCCTAGCCCATGGGTCTCCTCAGGGACCTGCCCTCCCCGCAGAGCAGCCCGCCCAGATGGGCACCCTGGTGGCCCCTCCGTGGCCCCTCAGCAGCCTGGCCGCCACCTCCTGGCCGTGGCGGGCTGTGAGGCAGGCCGAGTTGTGGCTCTCCTTCCTTCCTGAGGCTGCGGCCCACTGGGTGAAGGGCTGGCTGCTCGCTAGCGGTTGGTTTCCCGTCACTTCGATCCCCCGGGATTTGTATTTTCTAGGAAGTTCCCCCAAGTTTTTGTCCGTTGATGTTGCCATTTTCCCATTGTCTAGCTTTACCATAAATCCTTTCATATTTTTCTGTCATTTTTCATGGATTTCTGGGAGGAAGGGAAATGATGGTTGTTCAGTTTGCTCTTTTGAATGGGGAACTTGTAGGTGTCCTTTGTTGCGTTTCTTGAATCCAAGGGGACGGGTCCTGTTTGTGTGCCAGCCCTGCTCACTTGTGCAGTTTTCAGCGTCCCTGGCGGGGTGCCTGCCTTCCCCCGTCTCCCGGCTGTCCCCGCTCTGCCGTGCTCCCCTGTGGCCATGCAGTGCACCCCACCAGGCCGGGGGGAGCCCCGCTTCGTGTGGTCCCTCCTCTCATACTTGGCAGTGCTAAGTTGGCTTTGCCCAGATGATAAAATGACCTTTTTGTTTGATGTGTATAATTTTTCTCTTCCGTGTTTTTCTTTAAAACTCCCTCTGGTGTTGGGTGAGGTATGCATTATGATTTTATTGCTGTGCTTTCTGAACTTTGCCAGAGCCAGGCCCGGGTTCTCTGACGTAAAACTGTTAGCTGTTGGGGTTTTATTGCTCTGAATAACTATTCCTAATGATGTGAGCAGCCTGGGGAAAGGCCTGGGTAATCCAGCCTACAAGAACTCCTCTTTGATAGTAAGAAGAATGAGAGCAGGTACTGAAATATTAGGCTTCTTGCCTAAACAGTGCTTTAAACCTTTCCCTGCTGGGATGTGCTGAAATTGTCAGGATGGGCTTACTGGGACCCAGGGCGTCTGCTTTGGAGGTGAGTCCCTGGTACAAGACTGATGGAGGACGGACACACGTGTGGACCTCCTAGCAGGACAAGCAAAGGCTCTCTTCTTCCTCTGCCCTCCTTGTAAACCCCAGGGAGCCCGCAGTGGAGTCTGGAGGACTCGTGTGTGGTCTCCCAAACCATGCTCTTGCTAGAAAACCGGTTGAGCCGGCCTGGAGTGGAGTCACTCAAGTGTCCTATCTCTCCCTGTATCTTTGTGAGAGCATGTATGGTGTTGAGTTAAAAGCAGGAGAACTATTTTGAGGAAAACTGTGTATTTAAGATCAGTGTTTCAATTTGGACCGTTCTTTAATTTCTTAATATTTTGTTCAGTGTGAAAAACCCCATCCACATAAAAGCAGCTAAAAAGTCTGTGTTAACAATGACTTAGTGATTAGTGAGTTTCGAAATAGTCTGATTTCTTCAAACCGTCGTAAAGTTTGGATCCTGAAAGTCTCCCAGGACAAGGCTGTGCCCCTGGCTGGTCTGAGCTGGGGCTCCGGGCTTCCTTCATCTGCACGCTCTGCTCTTCCTCTGTTTGATACTGAGTCTGTTTCAGCCAGTTTGGCTGCCAAGGTTGTTATGTTTTAACATAGAAATTATTTCAGAAAGGAACATTTGTATGTCATTTAAATCACGCTTTGCAATGATTGAATGCCTCAGGAATATTCCAGAGTTTTAAGGGAGGCAATGAATTTTGAGGACATGTCATCACCACAGGGAAGACATTGGTTTGGAGCTGCTAGTGACAGGTGGGCCGTGGAGCCCGAGCAAGGGCCTGGGCCGCAGGCGGCGGATGGAGAACTGGGGAGCCAGGAGTGGCCTTGCACAAGGCCTGGGCAGGCCCTGGCTCAGGCTGTCAGGAGGGGTGCTGTGCAGCCAGCAGGCGTAGCTGGCCGGGCGGGAGTCCCGCAGCTTAGGTGAGGGGACAGAGCCTGCGTTCTTAGCTGCCGGAGGATGGGGCAGCCGGTGACAGTTGGAGGAGAGCTGCTTCTGGACCTTCTGGGAAGGCGTGAGGGAGCCCCCAGTGGCTAATGGACTGGGGGAGAGGGGAGTTCTGGGCAGGGGCAGCAAGACTGAGCCCGAGGACAGGGGCTGGGGGGGCGGGGGGAGTACTAGACCAGCTCCCGATGCCCGGCCGAATGCAGGAATTGCCTCAGTGGTTCCAGCTGAGGTTCAGAGGCGAGACACTCGTGCCTTTCGCACTTGCCTACCTTCTACAGGAAGGCTTTCCGGAGACCCCGGCGCGGCTCCTGTCTGCAGCGGCGGTCCGCCAGGCGTTCTGGGAACGCACGAGAACATTTGCAGCTCTTGAACCGCCACCATCCCCGGTCCCCCATGCTATCATTATCTGGGATCTCAATCAGTCAAGGTTTGTTCTGGAAATGATGGAGACATAACGACTTCTTTTTCAACCTACTCTTTTTTTCTTTTTTTTTTAATCCTCAAATTGTGTTTTGTCTTTTAAAAATCACGAATACTCAGTCGTTATGAAGAGCTTGGAAAATTCACTGTCAATGGAGCATTGATGGTTTGTTTTGGCAATTCTCTGAAAATTCTTATACAGTATGTGGAACATTTGCATTTATGTCCTTTTTTTCAAAGCCACCATTGTAGAAATGCAAATTTCTGAGTTCTGAGATGCTGAATGTTGGATGATTAATGATATTGAAATTTAAGAATGAACTCGCGGTATGTATTTGACATAGAACACCCAGTGCAAGAATGATTAGGAGCCATTGAGCTCAGCCCGGCCGTGGAACAGAAGGCCATCATTGAAGCGTCGGTGGCGGGGGCAGGTCCGGCGTGGACAGGTGTGCAGATGTGCGGCCACCTCCAGACGCCGGGCTGTGCTCTGCTTAATTGGAGACATTTAAAGCTTACAGTAGTGACAAATCCGTGTTGGTTTCTTGTGTACTCCCAGTCAAGACGTGCGTGCTCTTAGGATGCCAGAGTGAGCAGCGTGTTCGTTCTGAGTCGTGCTCCGCACCTGTCCGTTTGTGCTGCATGATGGCCCTGTGAAGCGAGCTAGCACACTGTGATTCCTGTTTTGTAGATGAGGAAGCTGGTATTTACTGCTGCCGGGTGCTTAGCTTCATGTCAGGCAGCCAGTCGGAGGCCAGCCTGGAGCCAGAATTGGTCCCCTGCCCTTGAGGGGCATGTGCCCTGTGCCGGCGGACATTGGGTGCACTGGGCTGGGTCAGGAGGTGATCCGGCTGACTTGCATGGAGCTTCTAGGCAGTGTAGTGCGGTTCGTGGGGTGAGAGGAGGTGGGCGGGGGCATGGGCCCCCCCTCCCCTCCAGAAGGGACATGTGAGGTCAGGACAGGGAAGCCAGGTTGGAAAGCAGGGCGGGAGCTCACCTGCCCAGGTCAGGCACCGGGGGCTGGGCCCAGGGGCCTGGAGGTGAGAGCTTGGCGTGGCAGAGATAGGAGACTAGGAGTAGAGAGATGGGCATGGGGTATGGGCTCTGGGGTAGGAGGGGTGACATGGTCCTAATTCCCTTGGTTCCAAGACCCTGCAGGTACCGAGAAAGGGTTGTGGGCCTGAGTCTCCTGCCCTCTCCTGGGACACACGCTTTGTGTTCCATTAGTTTAAATGAGCGTGGTTTTGCCGTGGTTGAACTTGGCTTTGGTGCCACTTGCGATGTGACTTGAGTATATTTCTGGACTTATTCTGAGCTTCTCTTTGCTAGTCCTTGGAGACTGGGACTGGAGGGCTAACTGGGTGACTGGCAGACCTGGTTAATTTGGGAGATTTGAGCTGAAACTTTTCATTTTACTTAAGAGCCTTTTATTTGCTTATTTCATGAGAACATGATAAAAAGTAGTCAATTTTGGGAAAATAATGATTAAGAAAAATTCAAATCTAAAAATCAAACTTTTAGAAGCATATCTGGCTTTGTGTTTTTAAATTGATTTGCTCTTAGCCACTTAATCAGTAAGATATCGGGCATATTGTCCTTTAAGGAGTGATAAGCCACGTATGATGAAAAGAAGCCTTATGTTAGTTCCATATTGGTCCCTCCCTTCATTCCCCTTTCTGGAACACAAATAGAAAAGATAAATTCTGCCTCTCGCAGATCGAGTGTGCCAGCTGATGGGAGCCTGGTCCTGAGGCGAGCAGCCCACGCAGGGCGGCCACCGGGGCGGCTACTCCCCAGGAGGGCTGCATTGGGTTCGTGGCTCGGGTCATCTCCTAGGGTCATAAACCCAGACGTTCTAGGGTGGCCTTTGTCCTGTTGGACTTCAGGGTCCCTGTCACTCTTGGTCCTTATCACCCCCTCCTCTGCCCAGTGTTCCTGCTGCTGTCCCTTGAATGTGATGATCCCGACTTAGAACTGGAACATTCCATGCTGCAGTGCAGCTTCAGAGCTTTGGAGATTTTAACATGAAAAACAACGTGCCGCGTTACCACCATTTCCTCACTTTTGCTGATACTGTTTCCTTTTGAAAGGTAGTAGGTGAGGCTTGTTGAAAAGTGATACGATTTTTTAAATAAAATGCATAGTTATCTTATACCTAATTTTTCCATTTCAAATAGCATTTGTAAAGAAGTATGGAAGGTTGGTTTAAGCACCGTGATGTTAGGTATGTAGTTGTCTCTAATCAGCGAGTGTTTGCTGCACAGAACTACCTTCCACAGCCCAGAGGAGCTCCTTTTCTCAGTGCCCCTGTCCAAGTTGAGGGTTCCTTGTCCTTGGTGAACCTTTCCTGGGGAGCTTTTGTGGTTGGTGGCAGTTTGTTCACTTTTAAAAATTTTAAACTCTTAGGCTGTGTTTTAGAAGGTTGCTCCTTTGTTGAGGACTGAAGCCAAGAGGAAACCTTTCATTTTAAGAGCTGAAGATTCTATTGTGATTTGTTTGCATTCGTGGCCAAAGTTTATTCCTTTCAAAATGTATACGAATTTTTCTAGGAAATCCTTTGTAGAAACTGGACATTTATTATAACCGTATTTCTCATGGACTTGTTGGTTCAGTGGGATCTGTGAAATGCTGTTGCAGTTCCAGAGAATTCCATCGGGTCTGCTGTCAGCTCACTGAGGTTTCCTAGACGCTGTATGAAGAACCCTTTCTAACCTGCTCATACCTGTTAACAGTGCGTGTGCGTGTAGCAGAAATTCTCCCTTCAGAGTCGAACGGCGTGTGCAGAGTTCTTGATGCTTCTCACGTTCACGTTCATGTTGATTTAATCCAAACCAGGGGCTGACTGGCTGATTCTTAAGGCCCCATCTCCCCACCATGGTCTGACGTGCAGAATACATACCTGCTCGCTGTTCTTTTGTGTTTGAAGAGCTGTGGGGCCCAGTGCTGGCTTTGCCTGAACCCCTTCGGTGTCCGCGTGGCTGGGCAAGGGAGGTGCTCTTCATAGAGGCCCCCCACGTGCGCCCCCATGGGGCCGGCTGCTTCAGCGTAGTCTCACAGACAGGATCGGGGCAGGGGAGCAAGGCAGGGTGAACTGATTTCTTGCTTCGGTACTGGTAGACAGAAAGAGTTTTTAGAAAGCTTGAGAAGGTGTTGGGGGAACTGGAGACATGGGAAGCAGAGATTTTTACTGGGAACAATCAAACTGTCTGCTCTGACATCTTTCTGTGATTTGGTCCCAACCTTCTGGAGCACTTTGTACGACATTGTTTCTCCTGGCGGTGTGGAGGGATAGGTGGGACTGGTCCACACGAGCAGGTGAGGGGCACAGGTCAGCCTCTGTGGCCGGTCCAGCCTGGTTCTCGGAAGGGCCGGGGGTGTCCTGGGTGTGAGGGGACGGCAGTGCCTGGCAGGTGACAAGCCACTGCGAGAGCCGGGAGACCGCGTGTCCCGGACGGCAGAGACCGTCCTAGCTCAGCTGTGTTGGAGAGGAAGACACGGGAGGTGGGGAGGTTCCCAGCTTCTTCATGGCCCATCGTGGTGTGTCCATGCTCAGTTGGCCGGCGCCTCTGTTGAGGTCAGACTCACACAGCCTGGGGGCCCTGGCTGGATCTACGTAGATGTGCCTTCCTTTGCTCTTGGTTGGGCTTCCCCTGAACTCTCCAAGAAGCCACAGGACTAGATGCAGGAGAAGCACCGGCTGGGATGCTTGTGTTTATAGGTGTTCTTCTATCTTCTGATTGCACGTGGCTCCTGTTATGTGTGGATTTGGTAGACCAGTGTGCGTGGGTGCGGCCTCAACAGTTGTAGCTCCTGAGGAAGTGGCATTTATAATCCTTTCCTAGTAGATGTCGGGGGACTCCGGGCTGTGCGCGCGCACGCGCGTGTGTGTGTGTGTGCGTGTGTGTGAGTGATGCTAAGGGATGAGTCTGCTCTGGCTGAGGGATGTTATTTCAAACATCAGCCATCTATGAGAGGAAAAGAGCAATTTGTGTCTTTCTTGACTGGCTTAAATTGCCCGAAAGAACATCATTTTAGTATTTCTCAACAGTTTCCAGTTCTGAAACATTTGGGCTTCCCCTGGGGGATGGGCAGGGGGAGGGGCTGGGTGAGCCACGGGGCAGAGACAGCTCTGTGTGCCAGCCATGCTACCTCTGCTGGAGGAATGTCTGTGGGGTTTGTTGGCCTGGCCCGCTTGTCCCCATGGTGGGGCCATGCAGCCTTGGACCAGGCCCTGGCCCTTCGAAGGGCCCCTGGCTTTGGTTTTTGCCTCCAGGCCAGCGCCTGCGTTGTGGTTTCACAGAAGGTGACAATATGGCAGATAGGTAGGGGATCTCGTTCTTCCTCCCTGGAGAGGCCTCCACTGCGGCACTGGGGAGTAGGGTTCCAAGTAGGGCCGTCCTATAGTTACAGTCAAAACCAGAGCCTTTTACACCAGAAAGAGGGTGGACATTCATTATCACTGGGCCTGGCCTGCCGCACCTGGTCGGATGGTCATCCTTCTTCTTACCTGGAGGAGTTTGGATCCAAGAGGCACCCAGTGTCCCCCGGACAGGATCAGACAGGTAGCCCTCCATGCATGAGTTCCTATATTCATTTCGAGATATTGCTTGAAATCACTAACCAAGATAACATCTTTCCCATTGTTTTCTACAAAGCCAGGTTCTGTATTTTCTGGTTTTATGTAAACTAAAAACATAGTTTTCACAGGTTTTTGTTAAATACAGGTTTCCTATGCCTTCACAGTTTTTTGGGAAACCTTTCAAGTCAAATCTACACAGTTGCTCTTGTTGGAAACAAAACTCTTCATCACTGAGAAGCTGAAACCAAGCTCGGATAGACTCTCGGCGTGAGGCATGAGCTGTGAGGCGCGGGCCGTGCCTTCTGTGGCCCAAGAATCCTGCTCCAGAACCTTCTACCTGTGGCTTTTGAAATGTTCTCCGTGGCTGCGTCTCACTTTTGCCTTGGATGCTTATGGAAACTTCTGGATCAACTGAGCTGAGAATCTCATTGAATACAGTGGTCTCTCTCAGTTTGAGAGTAGGTACCTCCAAGTCCATACAAATCCCGTGGCAACTGCAGCAGATTTAGAAAGCTGCCCAAGAGAAAGGGTAGGAGTTCACTTGCTCGTGTTTTTATAGGGTGATAGGTGAGTTTAGAACATCAGCTTCTAGTTTCGGATTTACAAGACAACCTTGAGTAAACTTCGGATGTGATAGACTCAGCAGCATTAGATGCTCCAGGCTGTGTGATGTTTGCACTTGGGGGTGGGGGGCTAGGAGCTGAGGAGCAGGCCCAGGAATCCCAGACTTCAGTGCACTCTGCCGAGGTTGGGAAAGGCATCCCATAGAAAGAGTTTCAGGTGCTTCTTGAGTGAAGGGAGGTGGGGCCCCAGGTCAGGCTCAGGTCAGAGGAGAGGGTGCCGGGGAAGCCGCCTGGCCGAGCAGAGGGAGGGGAGGGTGGTGTGGAGGAGAGGCAGCAGGCCTCGCGATACATCAGCTTTGGGCTGCACGGGAGGCGCCCTGGAGGTCGCAGAGCAATTCTCTTGGGGACGGAGGTGGGACAGATGCGGCTGGTGGCGTGGACCACCCAGCTGAGAACAGAGATTTCCCTCTGCCCCTTCTGGAGTTCTCTCTTCTCTGTGAGCACGGGCTGGTGGGGTAGGGCTGAGCCGCACCTTCCTCCAAGGCCATCCCTGTGCGACGGCCTCTGCTCAGACCCATTTCTGGATCTTTCTCTAAGCCGGGCCCCTGGGATTAGACATTTGCCGTTTGCTTTTCCTTCCGAGCCAGCATTCCTTGTCCTTGTTCGTCCCTTGTCCCGAGCCCGGGCTGAGCTAGGCTGCGATGGCTCCCGCGGGGCCGGGTCTGCAGCCCTCAGCCTGGGCGGTTGTCGTGGTGGTGTGCGCCATTCCTAGAAAGCTCGCTCGCGCACAGCCAGGGCCGTCGGGGGTGGGGGGGCAGCCTGGCTCCTCCGTGGCCGTCTGTTGGGAGCAGGAGTTGGCCGTTCATTCATGCTCCTTCCTGCATACAAGTCGGGAGCTCCGAGGAGGGGAAGGGAGCGGCCTCGCTCGTCACCACGGTGCATAACGAAGACAGAAGCATTTGATCGTTGCTCCTTGTCGGCCAGATTTAGGCCTCGTTTTGTTTCCTCGCTTGTGTCCTGATTTCTTCCCGTGAGCAGAGAGCAAACTGGCTTCAGGTGGGGTTTTCTGTTGACAGAGCAGCGTGGCAGCGGGAGCGTGGGGCCCCGCCTGGGGCCCGGGCACGGCGGCCGCTGCCAGCCTCCCTGGAGCCCGAGGGTGCGTCGTGCGGGCGTGGGCGGCGGAGGCCCACGTGCCCCTGACGCCAGTGTCCTCGGAGGACTGCTGTTTGTGTGGCAGCCAGTGGCTGTTCGGGACCTCGGGGGGGACTGGGGGTGTGTTGAATGTGGGTCGTGGGTGTCAAACGGATCTGTGTGAAGACAAGGGTGGCGCTTTGTCCGCGCCATCTCCCTCCCTCGCCTAAGCGTGGGGGGAGCCTCAGCGTCCAGTAAGAGGCGTGTCCTGGCGGACACCTGCCCTGTCCCCCAGTACAGTCAGGACAGTCTGAGACGCTGTCACGGCCGGGAGGAGCCCGAGGGGACATGATGCCCAGCGCCGTGTCGAGTGTCGGCTCGTTAACCGTGCCGGGTGCCGCACCGAGGGCGGAGGTTCCTAGCGGGGCAGATGGTGCAGGTCAGGCCGTGGCGGGTGCTGTGCGCGGGAGCTCCCTCTGCTCACATTGTAATACAGTCTCCTGATAACGTCGGAGCTGAGAAAAGAAAGTGAATTTGCAGATATTCTCAGCTCACCTGGTGCGTGAATGGTGGTATACCATAGACATGTCAGCATTTGTATTTTTTCCTTTCTGGATTATTGTAAATGAGCACAGAAAGTTTCCTTATTCTTTCTTTCATGGTTGTGCGTGGCCATAGTGTCAGGCACTGGATAGGTCACTGTTGGCAGAAGTGACTTTGTTTCCCATCTTCCTGCGTGGCTGCTGTGAACAGTACAGAGCGCCCGTCCCGCGTGAGCTTCTTGCTGGAGTGCCCCAGGCGTCTCGAAGGGAGCACAGACCTAGGATGCTTAGCTGGTGGAGTCCCACTGGAGGAAGACCCTTGTAACTGCCATGCCCACCAGGAGATGGAGCAGGCCAGCACCCCGGAAGCCCCTTCTGGGCCCCCTCTTGGTCACTGCACCTCCCGTCCCCCCGCTGGGAATCAGCTGCCTAGCTCCTGACACCTTGGATTAGTTTTTCCTGTTTTTAAACTTTATATTAATGCAGTCATAAAACATTTACTCTTTTTGTTGGGCTTCTTCCACTCACCAGTGTGTTTGTGGATGTCCTGAGGTTGTGGCTTCGGATCGCGGGTTCATTCTGTGGGTGTGTAATGTTCCCTTGTAGGACCACGCCACAACGCATGCGTTCAGCTGTGGAGGACTCGGGGGCTTTCCAGTGTGGGCTGCTCCTGGAATGCTCCCACAGCCTTCTTGGGTACGGCTGTCAGTCCACGTCAGTGTGTATTTCTTTTGGTAAGATATGTGTGTGCCAATCAGTTCTCCCAGTTGACCGTGCCCATTTACACCCAGAGAGGCCCACCGGCCCCCGCGCTCAACCATGCCTAGTATTGTCATTCTTCTTCATGCCCTCGTGAGCCATGCGTGCTCCTGGTCGCTGGGGGCACCGCTCCGCGTGTGCACTCAACAGCTGGATGCCCTCTCTGGGGAAGCGCCTGTTCAAGTCTTTTGCTCATTTTAAAAATTGGGTTGTCTTTATTGTTCTGACTGGTTTGTAGGAGTTATTTATATGGATGAGAAATGAGTTCTTTGCTGGTTATTTTCTTTGCTATTTTCTCCCTTAATGATTTTTTTTTTTTGATGAACAGATGTTCTTAATTTTAACATAGTCCACTTTATTGGTGGCTTTATTTATGCCTACTTGAAGGTCATGGAGATACTCTGTATTATTTTCTAGAAGTTTCATTGTTTTACCACTCACATTTAGATTTACGGTCCACCTGGAATTGATTTTTAAAAAGAACATGATGTGAGGTAGTAATTGAAGGTAATTGAGGGCTACTTTTCCCGTTTGGATATTCATTTGGCCTTCCTTCCTTCACCCTGTCTGCACTTCTCTGCGGGGCCGCCTGGTCCTCAGGGAGGTAATACCTGGAGGTCTGTGTCTGGACTTCATTCTGGCCCGTGGCTCTGTTTGTCCACGTGTGTGCCGGCACAGCATCGTCTTATCAACCGTAGCTTTGGAATTAGTCCTCACCTCTGGTCATGTGGCTCTTCCAGTTTCTGACCACTTTAAAGCTTGTCTGGGTTCTTCTTAACCCTTCGCATTTCCTTATGACTTAAAATCAGCTTTTCAATGTTAGCAGAATACCTGCCTTTGGTATTATATTGATTTGCCTTAAGATCAGTGTCTTTTGAATCTTCCAGTCCATGAATATGATGTATCTTTTTATTTATTTGGGTCTTCCTTAATTTCTTCAGCCACATTTTATAGTTTCCAGTGTAGATGTCCTTCATTTCTTTTGTTAGATTTATTTCTACTTTTTTTTTTTTAAGATTTTATTTATTTGTCAGAGAGAGAGGGAGAGAGCACAGGCAGGGAGAGTGGCAGGCAGAGGGAGAAGCAGGCTCCCCACTGAGCAGAGAGCCCGACGCAGGACTCGATCCCAGGACTCTGGGATCACGACTTGAGCCAAAGGCAGTCGCTTAACCAACTGAGCCACCCAGGCGCCCCTGCTTTTGAATATTTTGATGCTATTTTAAGTCCGTACGGATGTAGAATTTTACACTTTCTTGTTGGAATAACCATTTTATTTTTATGAAATGTCTGATTTCAGTGTCTGCGAGGGCCAGCCTAGTGCTCCTCGTCCTTACTCCTGGTATGCAAGCACCCCAGCTGTGAGCTTGGGTGTCTCCAGGAACCCCTCCACCTTTGCAGGCTCTGACCCCATCTCCTTTCCACGGGGTCTGCTTGTATGTCAGCACACACCTCTGGGGAGGGGGGAAACGCGAGCTCGCATATGCCCTCCCCTCCATCTCTTCCTCTCACATTTTGGCCCTTCCAGTCCTCGCTGCCTCGGTAGCTGTCTGATTCTGAGGCCTCTGTGGTGTGTGCGTTCATCGTGTTCGTCAGCCAGGCCTCCTTGGCCTTGGCCGAAGCATTAGTGTGATAGCAGCCGGTCTGCGGTGGGCAGAGTGGCAGGTGAGGTTTACCTGTCCGTGCTTGTCGTGCCTTCCCAGTGTCATGATCGAGAGGTTTGTCTGCCATCGTCCACCTTCATTCTTATTTAAGTTTCCAGGTGACTGCAGGCTGGTATTGATCTTTATGTTGCGGTGACGTAACTGCGTATTTTAAAGTGACTGAAATTTATCTTCAGCCCTGAGCTGCTCTTATTGCGCTTTTATTCAGGTATTTTATGAGGTGATTTCTGTCACACCTTCTAAGTGGTAAAATCTCCCAGATCTGAGTGCTTAAGTGCCCTTGTGGAGCACTTCCTGCCCGCCTGCCCTCCGCGGCCCCTCCGCACCTGGGTTTTGCCAAGTTGTTTTTACCCCCAATATAAATGAAGAATTTGTTCTGGGTTTGGCTTGAGAAGGAATCTGTGGGGCTTTGCTTTTCATGCCTCTAGTGTCACGACCATGCCCGCATCGGGTTTTCCTCTGGGCAGGGCAAAGGTCGAATGTACCACTTGGTCTCCCTTGGCCTCATTTCCGCCATGCGTGGGGCCAGCGGGCTGTATTAAATGGTATCTTCATTCCTTCCCACTCTGAGATTCCATGATCCTCACGTTCAAGTGGAAGCCAAGGCCAGAACGTTTGGAAGTAAGCCACAGGCAGGCACAGTTTTATCCTTGGGGGTGGGAGTGTAAGATACCTCCTCTTTTTTAATGATTTTGTTGTTGTGGGGGTTGCTATGGAGGGGGACTATTTTTCCACATTAAAATTTACGTTTTCTGTTTTTGTTTTTTGTTTTTACCTTTTCTGTTTTGTAACTCATGCATTTCATATCATATGGTTAGATTATAAATACCTTGTTTGGACTATTGCATTTAGAAGTACATTTTATTCATATGAGCGCTAATTTAAATCATTTTTTTTTTAAAGATTTTATTTATTTGACAGAGAGAGAGACAGCGAGAGAGGGTACACAAGCAGGGGGAGTGGGAGAGGGAGAAGCAGGCTTCCCACTGAGCAGGGAGTGCAATGTGGGGCTCGATCCTGGGACCCCGGGATCATGACCTGAGCCGAAGGCAGACGCTTAACAGACTGAGCTACCCAGGTGCCCCTAATTTAAATCATTTAAAATAAATAAAATCGTATTTACAAATTGAATTACATATTGATTACTTTTAAGGAAGTCAGTGTCGTCCCCCCCCCCCGCCCCCAGAAGGTGAGGCCTTAGGACCAGAAGACCATCTGAGCGTTGCAGTGAGATAGTTTTCTGGAATCTGCGTCCTCCTTAGAGATAACAAAACAAACACAGTGTGAAGGCTGGAGGACTTGTAAACACCTGCCATTTCCCAGGGCTAATGGTGGTCCGTTTCCACTTGGTGATGCAGAGTAGATGTTGGAGCAGGGGAAGGGGATGGTGGTCATGGAGGTAGCTCAGGCATTCCTGCTTAGCTGCACTTCTCCCTGTGAACTTCTGCAGCCCTGGGTGCTTGGGATGGGTACCAAGGCCTGTTTCCAGGCAGCTGACTGGGGTCCCCAGTAGTCCTTTGGAACTAGACAGCATAAGCAGCTGTCCCTTTTTGCGCTTGACCATGCATGGTGTCTCCTGTCCAGATTCAGGGTGCCCTTTGACAATGGACTGGGGACCTCCTCCCTCCTCATGGTGCTTGGGGTATCTCCGTCCAGGAAACAGGAGTCCCTTGGGCTGAGCTCCCAGCTGGGGCCCGGGAGTCCTGCCTCCCTGGCTCTGTTGCCAGTGCTTGCGGTGGGGAGTACAGCCCCCATGACGTCATGACCTGGGAGCTTCTCTGAAGGAGCTAGGAGTTAGTGGGTCGTCAGCTAGCGATGGTGGAGGCAGCGCCCCCTTGACCGTGGCACTGCGGAGGTGTAGTCCCATAGCTGTGTACATCCTTTTTGAGTCAGAGGGTGACACTCCAGCAAATCATGGCATGGCAAGAGCACCCATTCCGTATGCCCCTTCTCGGTGTCCTCCTCACAGCCAGAAGGATCATGAAGCAAGACGGAAGGTATGCTGGTTGACGGGGGGGAGGGGGGGTGGTGCAGGATCAGGAGTCGGGGCCCCGTGGCTCTGTGGCCATGGAAAGCCTGCAGGTAGGCCACTCGGGGGCCACTCACAGTGTCCTGCTTCAGTTTCTCCCCTTTGCTCTCATGGACTGCCTCTGCAAGAGGACTGTCTGGCCCCAGCCCCTCCCCAGGTGAGCAGAGAGACCCCCCCCCGCCCCGGGCTTGGTTTCCTTCTCTGCAAGATGAGGCCATGAGAGGCTTCACCTACCAAGGTTGTTGTGGGGATCCCATGAGGCAGGCAGGTCGCCCAGGGCCGGGTCGTGCCCGGGATGTCAGCCTCTGTCATCATCATAGGAATCCGGAACCATCCAAAGCCTAGAACCTGTCCTAGAGTGTCTGGCAAGTTTCAGCTTTGTCAGCATTGTCAGACTCATGCCCTTTTTGATAAATACAAATACCCTGCATCCTTCCATGTTTGAAATTTCAGAATGACTCTGACATCATTTCTGAAGATTTGAGGAGGGGTGTTTGCACAGGTCAGCTACCCCCTTCCCCACCGATACCCACCTGCTGAGTATCTCTCCCTGCAGGGGCTGCCCTGGGGGCACAGGCAGACAGAGAGGGGAGCCCTGTGCATGGAGGGGTGCATGGGACACGGCGTGGTGAGAGAAGCCTGTGGTGCTGCCCCTCTGCCCTCCTGGGTACGCAGCCCGGCCCCCAGGGCAGCCCTGCCTCACCGACTTGAGGCACCAGGATCAAACCTGTGTATTTTAACTTTCTGCTTTGGTGATTAGTGATTGTCAACTTTACAATACAACTCTTTTTTTTTTTTTTTTTTAAGATTTTATTTATGTGACAGAGAGACGCAGTGAGAGGGAACACAAGCTAGGGGAGTGGGAGAGGGAGGAGCAGGCTTCCTGCGGAGCAGAGAGCCGAGCGGGGCTCAATCCCAGGACCCTGGGATCCTGACCTGAGCCAAAGGCAGACGCTTAACGACTGAGCCACCCAGGCGCCCCTACAATACAACTCTTAAGAAAGGGATTTTAGCAACAGATGACAAAGATTGGGGGCACCCATTACTCCCAGTAGGAAAGCCTCTTCAGGGTCTGCACGGCTGGCCGTGGTCCACTTTGACCCTCAGAATGAGGCCTTCTGGAGTGGCCTGGGCCCAGAGAGGGCAGGTGCACGCCGCTTGTGTTTGGGGAGTTGTGGTTCATGGCATGTGGGGCAGGCCCTGCAGTGGGACTTTCCACCCCAGTTCTGGGGCTCGGGGGTCCTTGCTTTCCCTGCGAGGGGCTCTGCCTGCGCCTCACCCTGTGAGTCCCGGGTGTGCGGCTGCTCCCTGGCGGCCCGGGGCCTGGGGGGAGAGCTCAGCTTACACTCAGCCTTGCAGGCAGGGCAGTGGCCGCCAAGTGGTTTCTTGAAAAGAATTCCTCTTCCCCTGATTAATTTCTGGCATGCAGCGTCGGGGAGCTCTTGCGTCAGTAAGTCGTCATAAACCCTCCACTGTCTGGGGCAGACATAAACACCAAGCCCAGCTCCACCGCTCCTGACGCTCGGCCAGCGCTGGCCCGCCCGAGGAACTGCAGGCCAGGCAGCCGCAGATAAAGGCACCTAGCACCTTCCTGTGCACGGACGAGCCCTGGGCCGAGAGCTCTGAGCTGGGCAAGTGCATGGCCTGTCGTCAAGGGACAGGGCTGCACAGATGGGATTTTTTACTGAAATGGTCGTGTTTCTTCCTCCCAGTTCTCTGTTTTAATGACCCTGTCTTCTTCATGGGGAATATTTGCCTTCTTCCAGCGGGTCTTCTGTAACCTTTAGAAAGGTTTCAGAACCTTCTTTCAGCCTCTGGGAACCCCTGAAGTGGTGCGGCGTGGCCCTCGCCGTCTGGGCCCTAGGGCTTCCCATGGCACTCTGCAAAATGTATTCCAGGCCCTTTCTGACAGCATCAGAGAGCTTCAGAGAGCTGCTGGGCTGCATGCGTCCTGATCTGTTCTTGTGGGAGCCCTTTCATCTGAGGCACCCTCCCAGGCTCTGCCTGGCTCACAGAAGAGGCCAGAAACAAGTGACTGCTGTCCATGCTGGCCTCAGTTTACTAGTTAGCATGCTCTGGCTGAGATGAAGCACACAGCCCTGCACCGTGGCTCCTCCTGGGTAATGAGAAGGAAGAACTTGGCCTCTAGTTTTCTCATGGGTGGGTCAGGCAGTTGGCCGTAGTGATGGGGCCCTGCTACGGGTGACGATGCCAAAATCATGGCTTCCCAGGTGCTCTCAAGGAGCGCACACTCCCAGTGGGCACGTGAGAGCACGGCCCCAGGAGGCAGCAGCTGGCAGATGCTGAGGGCACGTAGTGGACAGGGCCCGGGATGGACCTTCACTGAACTTCAGGAGGGGAGATGACAGCCATCTGGCCCTGGGGTGGTCGCTGTGCAGGCCAAGCAGTAACCAGGCGGTGCACAGCTGTCTGGGGCGGCTTGCTAGCAGAAGCAGGAGGGGGCAGGAACTGGGTGGGACGTGGCCATGCCCTTGGACTTGGCCAATGAGTCTCCAGGTTTGCTTTGGGTACCTGCAGGGCACAGGGCACACTTTGGGGAACTCGTGTCCAGGGCCCATACAACAGCAGCCCCAAGACCAAGTCCGTGTCCGGCCAGGCCGTTGAGCTGACTGTGTGATTTCAGGAGCTTCGGTTTCCGCTTGCGTTTGGCCTGTGCCTAGAAGCTGTGGTGAGGATCCTAATTTTAAGGAAGAATCGCAAATGATAAACAAATCGGAGGTGTTGGTCATATTAACTCCTGTGTAACATCGAGAAGAGCCTGCCCTGTTCTAGCTGAGCAGCCAAGGGCTGAGGCGCCCCCTGC
The DNA here is from genome assembly GCF_054177405.1 of Leptonychotes weddellii. NCBI lineage: Eukaryota > Metazoa > Chordata > Mammalia > Carnivora > Phocidae > Leptonychotes > Leptonychotes weddellii. The sequence goes on from NC_138371.1 coordinate 1,671,533, forward strand.
GCACCGGGGCTCGCAGACAGGGCCGCAGAGCAGGTGTATTCAACCCACTGTGTATTCTGCTGCACGTAGTACGCTGGGCCACGCTGTTTCTCTGCCATATCCCCTGGCCCCTCGGGATGGAGAGGATGTTCGTAAGGCCTGAGCTCGCTTCATTTATGCCATTAGCTTACGTAAGTGGGATAGGTGCTACTTCTGTTCCAGGCGGGGACAGCGAGGCTGAGCCATGTGCTTGAAGAAACTGGTGGCTGGGGAGGGCAGAGCCAGCCCTGGCCCTCTCGTCTGTGCACGGGCTGCGGCTTCCCTGGGGTTCTGCAGATCAGAGATTCTGAAACGTTTGTTCAGGAAGGCCGTTAGGTGAGTTAATCGTTACAGTCAAAGCGTGGTGTTTTCCTGAAGCAGGTGCAGATTGCTAGGGACCAGAAGTGAGTGATGTGGTCTCCCTTGTTCTTTGTGTCTTGTGCTTGAACTCACAGGGCTGGTGAAGGTGGAGTCTCTGGGTTTGTGTTGCGCTTCTCTTTAGGAACATGACCGGGGGTGTCTTGCATGTGAATGGGGCTGGAGTGCAGACTGCTCACCTGCTCCATGTCGCCGTTGGGAGAGTTTCCCAGGTGTTGTGCATGTGGTGCTCTGGGGAGGGAGGGCAGCAAGCTGCTGGCTTCGCTGGGATCCTCCACAGAAACGCCTGGGAGCTCCTGAGGAAATCACACAGGTTTTAAAAAATACTACCCTCTGTTGCTTTTTCTCAACCCTTTGTGCTTTTCATGTTACTTCTTGAAGATCATTCCAGATCACTTAATAAAGCAGTCCCTTATTCTCTTTTGACGCTTGGGTATTCCTGTAGTCTGTCTGTTTACCAACAGATTCTAATCTCCTGGTTCACTGAACAATGCTTTTTTTTTGGTGTGAAATAGAAATAACATAAAACTGACCCCTTTAGCTAGTTTTAAGTGTACAGTTTGGTGGGATTAAGTACATTCACGCTGTCATGCAGCCATCAGCACCGTCCGTCTCCAGAACGTCCTCATCTTCCCAAACAGAAACTCCGTGCCCACTAAACCCTGAGTCCCCCGCCCCCTGCCGCAGCCCCTCGGAACCTCGCTTCCTTTCTGTGTCTGTGGATTTGTCCGTTCTAGGGTTCTCACAGGTGCAGTCAGAAAGTGTGTGTCCTTGTGCTGCTCACTTATTTCAGCAGCTCAGTATCGTCAGGTTCATCCCTCTTGTAGCCTGTGTCAGGATGTGTTTCCTTTTTAAGGCCAAATAATATTCCATCGTGTGGATGGACCACACTGTGTTTATCCCTTCCTCCGTGGATGGGCACGTGGGTTGTTTCCACTTTTTGGCTCTTTTGAATAACGCCGCCGTGGTGTTGACTGGCCAGTGTCTACGTGGTCTCTGCTTTCTGGTCTTTGGGGTACACACCTAGGGGTAGAATTGCCAGAAGGTAATTCCATGTTTAACTTTTGAAAAACCACTAAACTGGTTTCTGCAGTGACTGTACCCTATTACATCCCGCCCCCCGCCCCCCCCCCCAGCACCACGGGAGTGTTCCAGTGTCTCCGCGCTTTAGCTGGTTTTGACTGCTCGCCGTTCTAGTAACGCGAGGTGTATCTGACTGTGGCTTTATCCTTCTTTCCCTGATGTCTGATGAATGGAGCGTCTGTTCATGTGCTTGTTGGCCGTGTGTACCCCTTTGAGTCCTCTGCTCATTTTGTAATTCTTATTCTGTTGCTGAGTCGTGGGATACATTTGTATTCTGGATATGTGCTTTGAAAATATTTCCTCCCGTTCTGTGGCCTGTCTTTTCGCTCTGTGATGGCTCTTCCTGTATCCAAGTTTTTAATCTTGATGAGGTCCCATTTATCTGTTTTTCTCCTGTTGCTCGTATCTTTTGGTATCAGGTCTAAGCACCCATTGCCAAATTCAAGGTCATGAGATTCTCCCATTTTCTTCTATGGATTTTATGATTTTAGTTCCTCTGTGTAGGTGATCAGTCTATACTGAGTTAATTTTTGCTTATGGTGTGAGGAAGTAGGGGTCCAACCTCACACTTTGCCTGTGGATCCAGTTGTCCCAGCACTGGTGTTGAAGAGGACCTGGCTTGCTTTTAAAGTTGTGGAGGTTCTTGTTTGTTTTTCATGGAAGCGTGATGAGCCACGTACAATCCCGTGTCAGCACAGATGGTGTCCATCCACTGGGATGTCGCACCCACATTTACGGTTTCTCCCTCTCCAGCTCCAGTCCCTGCCACTGTGTCCCTAAGTCGGCACCTTATCCACACCCCCTTCTGTTTTGTCCACCTCCCCAGGGTGGAGAGCTTGAGGGTGGCCTCCATGGCTCTCTACAGAAGACGGGCGGAGTTCGGCTTAGGTTCCCTATGGATGCGGGCCATTGGCCATGGCCCCACGTGAGTTGGCCTCAGCGGGTCACTCTCTCCACTTGGCTGCATGCGTTCTGATGGGTGGGTATCTTCCCGGGGACCCAGGGGACAGTGGCCTCTACACAATCCCAGGGGGGTGCAGGGTGGGGGAGCCGCTGCTGGCGCATGGCAGACTCCTGGGTTTGGCCCAGCACCTGCCAGGGCAAATATACCAGGGCTGTGGGCTTCACAGCGAACTTTACTGTTACAGGATTTATTTATTTTATTTAAATGCATTTAAATGTCTCTGTCCTTGTATTTAATTGCAACCACTTAAAAGACCCAGACTGCTATTGTTTCAGCAGCTTCTCTGTCTCGGGGAGCGCACGGTGTGGGCCGCCCTGTTGGGTCCGCAGTGGTGAGTGGTGGAGAGTGCTTTTCTGCTGGCATGCCTGCCCCCGGGTCGGGTTTCTTTCCGCTCATTGTGGTTGCAGTCTTGCCTCTGCGTGGTGGCCGGTGTGGGTGAAATTCAGCATTGTCCCAGGATGTTGTACCCAGTTTCCTGTGGTTCCATGACAGCTCTCTCCTTTCGCTGCCATCCATGTCCCACTTCCAACCGTGGTGATCCTTAGCAGTTTAGAAGTTACACCCGCCCTTGCCAGGCACACTACTGTGTGTGTGGCCCCATCCAGATACACTTTTTGTAGCTTGCGTTATACGGAAGCTACAGAGGATGTAGTTCATATTGAAAATTTCAGTTTCTTGTAAGTTAAACTGCAATGTATGTTCTCGTCTTTTTTGTAAAAACTGGGAGTTTTGGGATACTTCTGCCTGCTTGGGGGGACAGGCCTCTCTTGGCTGCACAGGCTTGTGTGTGTGGGACCCGTCGTCCCCAAGCGTCGCTGTTCCCTTGCAGCGTGCCATGGAGTGGCCGGCCGTCAGCTGCTTGTGCTACTGCCCCCGGGCCTTCCTTCTGCGCCAGCCCGGGCTTGGGAGGGACCCGACACAGAGGCATGAGTGCGGGCCTTCCTCCCTCCTGCTTCCACACCAGCTCTTGGAAGGCAGAGACTGAGTTCCATTCCTCTGTCTGATCCCACGGAACGCCCAGAAGCCGCTCTTCCACAGAGCAGGCTCTCAAAGGATCGGCCAGCTTCACCGATTTTGTTTTCGTGAAAGCAGTTTATTTAATAAATGGGAAAATACTTTCTTCCCCCTGATTTTAAAAGTTAAGGTCATCTCAAATCCACACAGTGCTGAAAGACATGAAAAAGAAAACACCCTCGTGTCCCGAGCAGACCTCAGGCAGCTGAGGGACACCATTCTCGGGAGAGCACCACGTTCCACCTGGCACAGATTCTTCACCTGGGCATCGGTTCGCCCACGTGTATGTGCACCTGCCGTGTGCACCGTAGGACCTAGGTGTGCCTGTGGTAGCCGTGTACTATTTCTGTCCTTAAAAGTCCTCTGCTCGTGGGACTCCCGTTTTATTCTGGAGTAATTAACACTCTAGCAGGATGCTCTTAGATCTCTGTCTTTGAAATTGGGGCTGATTGCTTTCATCCTAGATTTATCGGGATAAAGGCCTAGAAATAGCATTGCTGAGACAGAGGGCGCACACGTGGGTAACACGCGTCACCAGGCGGCCCCTCAGATGTTAGTGGCCGTGCGGCCACTGGCCGGTTGTGAGGATGCCGCTCTGATGCAGGGCTCCTTTACCGATGGACAGAGAGGACAGGCCGCGCGCTCCCGCAGCCATGGCTCACGCCACCTGTCCGTCCTGTGTGTGGGGCCGCGGGCGATGGGGCCAGGAGACCGACCGGGGCCGCTGTTGTGAGGTAGTGGCCGTGCACCACGGCGGACGGAAACTCCAGAAACGGCCCAGAGTTTTCCGCTGCTGCCGCTGTCCCCACGTCACTCACTGAAGTGAGGGACATTGAGCTGCTCCTATGTGTGCCAGCCTGTAAGCACCAAGACCTACTGGTGAACCACACAGGAGAAGCCCCTGCCCGGTGTTGCTCAGTGCTCCTGGGGCCATCAAACAGTAGACAAGTAAATTACTATGTAATAGTAAAAATGGCCAACATTGGGTGAGCCTAGGTGTAACTGCACTTTTTCTAAATGCTTTTTCCGTCTTCGCAAATTTAATTCTTGTAACAGCCTGGGAGTAGGTTTATGATCCCTACGGCATCCCCATTCTACAGATGAGAAAACAGAGGACTCGGGGAAGGAAGTCACTCGCCCAAGGAGTTCTGCCAGGCAGTTTGTGCTCCTCAGCGTCACGCGTTCCTGCCTCTAAACTTAGCACATCCAGTGTGGTGTCAGGTGTCGGTGCAGCGGGCTGGGGAGTAAGAGGGTGTGCCGGGGAAGTGCATGGCCGGCCCAGCAGCGAGGATGGATTCTGAGTTTGATGATGGCTTTGAGGGCTTTTGATCAGGGCAGCGACATCTGTGTTTTCATGATACGCTCTTGGGTGCTCACCTCCAGTGAGGTGGCCACTGGGGGATCCCAGGTGAGAGGCGGGATGCTGAACTGATGTGGGTTTGGCTGAGGGGGAGACAGGGCTGGCAGGACACGTGCGTGGACGGGGTGGGGGTGTGTGTCCAGAGCAGGTGGAGCCGGGCAGGTGGGGTCCGGAGGCCGTGGAGGCCGGGGGCACATCCTGCGGGAGAGCTGGGCTCTGCCACAGTCTGTGCTTGAGAGCTTGGGACGTGTGCAGAGTGACTTGATCGAATGACTTTGCGGAAAAGGAGATCAGCTTGATCTGGTCCTGGTACCCGCCCTGGGCAGTAATCATTGAAAAACCCCATTTCCTTGTATGCAGAATCTTCTACTTTAGCAAGCGTGAGTTTTTTTTAACCTCGTCTCGAGACTCACGGTCTTCTTCCTTTCCGACTGTATTCTGCTTTGTAGTTCTGAATGCATTGTGCTGGAGGTGTGGCTGGTGGGCCCCTGGGGTCCCCACGGAGCTCTACGAGGTCAAAGCTGTGTGTTTGTAAGAGTCAAGAGATGGCTTTCCTTTTTGCTGGGCTGACGTTTCCCCTGGTGGGTGGGCGTGCCATGGGCAAAGCTGCCGGGGCCACGGCAGGCATGGGGCCCGTGACCGTCGGGTTCCTCGCTGCCCTGCAGTTTCACTTAGGATCGTTCTCGATGAGGCAGGACAGTTGTTACTGTTACTGAGTGTTTCAGTCTCTACCCTGGAGGTGCAGGTTTAGAGCTCTGTGTGACCACGTGGGCCGCGCACACAAAGCCCTTGGCCACGGACCGGCGTGGCGGTCATCCCCAGGAGAGCGCTGTGTGGCCAGGTTGCCCGCTGAACGAGCCCTTCTTTTGTGGGACACCATCTGTCCTTGAAAGGATAACTGACAGATAAACTGTGGGTGTTCAGACCTGGGCACTTGCCAGATACTTTCTTAAAAATGAAGCTCGGCTGTCACTTTAAGGAAAACAGCTGACGGGCTGTGTTGCCAGTGATGACATTTCAGCTCTCAAGTGGAAACTGGAATTTTGGAGCCCCTGGACCCCCCCCCCACCCCCCGCATAGTGTCTAAGGACGCGTGTCAGCCTCGGGGAGAGCTCGGTTCTTTGCACGTGACCAGGTCCCAATGTCGCAGACTCAGGCGGGGTCGGGAGCCCTCGCAGTACAGCCCCTGATGCAGCCAGGTCCTTGGAGCTCGCTGGCGGGTGTCCTCACTGGTGGGGGTCACGGCCACACTGTCACCAACCCGAGCAGCCCGGCCCAGGCGCCCACATGCCACCGAATCAGAAAGCCCATGGCACCGCAGGGCTGGGAACGCGCTCGCCCTCCCGCCATGTCTCTGTAACGTGGGCTGCCTTAGTCTCTCCCACCCCAACGACCTGTCCCAACAGACGACACACCAAAGCCCGTGTGACGGTCCCGCTAACTTCCCCTGAGCCAGACCCCACAGAGGCTCGCCCACGTAAAACAGTGCCACCCTGCTCGCTACTTGTTTTGTGTTTTGGAAAAGGTACTTATTTTTTCATTAAACTAGGTAATTCATGTTAACGTTCAGTGACATTATTTTCAAATGAATTAAATGAACATTGAAAAATCTCAGTTGTAACTTATGATATGGCAAATATCGATATGTATAGCCACATAAACAAAAGGTTTTTGGGGTGCTCAGTAATTTATAAGAGGATGCAGGGGCTCTGAGGCTAAAAACTGCTGTTCTAAGCCATCTGGTGTTGATAGGCGTATATTTTTAAAAGCACTTACAATTACTTTGTCCTTGGTGTTCTGACCCTCAGGCCCAAGGAGGCGAGGAGGAGTGATGAGTCAAGGGGAAGCGTTGCTCCTATGTGGGTGTGTATGGGGGCGGTGCACTGGACCCCAGAGGTCTGGGCCTCTCCGTGGTCCCACCTGGGTGGGCCGGCGGGCCTCAGGGACGACCGACGCGGCCGCGCCGCCTCCGGCCCACGGGCACCGCGGGGCAGGAGTTATAGCTATTGAAAATGATTGATTATTTTATGTATGCCTTGTATTTATGTTGCATTTAATTATAAATTGTTATGGCTTATTATGTAAATACATACGCAGCTGATGAAGAATGAATTTACTAGAATTTTTGTTCTCATTTGTCAGTTTGCAAAAAGGCAAACTTCAGGAAAGACTGTAGATGAGTGAGGATCTTTAGAATACTTCTTCTGGATCCAAACTGTCCGAAAAATATATCACACGGGAAATAAATGATGACAGTGTTAGAAGTGTCACGAAAACAAACAGAAGAGCCAAGAGAGATCTAAGAATAAAGAAGAAAACACGTCCAATAGGAAGTTTAGGTAGAAACACTCTCAATAAATGAACACTTTTATTTTTGCCATCAAAGTGAGAGTTCACACTGTTGCCTCCCTGCACTGCACATGCTCAGATGAAGGGGCGCTGGGGTCTGCAGGGCCATCTGGCCTGGGGCAGAATGCCATCAGCAGCGGGGCGCTGAGCTCAGCCGGAGGGGTGGAGGGTGCTGTCGGCTGCCAGACAGACGGGACCTGTGCACAGTGCACACAGTAGGGCTTCTGCACAAGCAAAATGGAGCGTCACCTGGAAGGAAGACACCCAGAAGGAAGGGTTCTCAGCACTTAGCTGGAAAGTTAGATCGCCACCATCAGCGGTGTCCCAGAGCGTACGTCGTATCCGATGTCTACACTCAACCCAGAAGAGAAGCATCCTTTTCCCTGCTGAGAAGCAACAGGAGCTAGTTGTCACTAAGAGGAACTTGGATAGACTTGGGACTTGTTGGTAAAGGACCCAACCGAATGTTTCTTAAAAGTACCTGCTCCTTGGGGCGCCTGGGTGGCTCAGTCGGTTAAGCGTCTGCCTTCAGCTCAGGTCATGATCTGCAGGTCCTGGGATCGAGCCCCACATCAGGCTCCCTGCTCAGCGGGGAGTCTGCTTCTCTCTCTCTCTCCCTCTGCCCTTCCCCACCGCTCATTCTCTCCCCCTCTATGTCTCTCTCAAATAAATAAATAAAATCTTAAAAAAAAAAACAACCTGCTCCTTAAGAGATTGCTCTGTGTTTTATCAAAGTTCACGCAGTGCCTTTGCTCTCTTCAAAATTGCTTCTAAGCCTGAAAAGTGTTATTTTATGGGATGGAAGTGCCCTAATTCTAGAACCTGTTAGAAACAACAAGAAAACAAAAATTATATGCAAGTTTTACTTATGAACAGAGATGGAAGCCCTGAACAGAATGTTGGGGGAGAGACTAGGAGAGCACATTCTCTGGTTGTCACCGAGGGTTTTATGGTGGGAATGTTGTCATTGCAGGGAAACTACAGAATTCACGTAGGTACAGGAGACTGTTTATGAAATATAGGAGATTAATAAGTACTCCACTTTTCATAATTACCTCCCCCCCCCAATTGGGAGGAAGTATATAGTTTTAATGAATAGATTGAAGATGATCAGAAGGTGGAAGTCAGCTTTCCCACGGCTGGGACGCTCTGGAGGCCTCGTGCTCAGAGAAGGGGATTCGGCACCGCCCCTGGGTGTTGCTGTGATACCAGCAGTTTTGTTAGGGTCTGCAGAACCAAAATAGGTTCACTCAAAGGCCAAAGAGTCCCTGACTACAATCCACCTATTTCCTATTTGCCAGGAATTAGTAGAAAAGTCCAAGAACCAATCGATGGTTTGGTGATAGAAATTTCCAGACTTCTGCATGACAGAAGCCTCACTGAGTCCCCTCTTCCTACAGCGGCCACGTGTGCCATGATGATGGTGGCTGAATGGTGGGCTTCTCGTGCTGTCCTCACTACATGCCGTGGTCAGCTTTCTCCTATAGAGGACTTCCCTTTCTTTCTTATTTATTTGCTTATTTATTTACATGAATTTGGGGTCATGGATTCTTATTTTATTAACTGGGTTCTAAGCCTTTGTTAACATGACTTATTCTGGTGCCCATAGTGTCCTCGTTTGCCCAGTGGCAGCCCCTGCATGCTGGCTACTCTGACTGGTCCCCAGTGCTCCGGGGACCCCCTCTGCTCTCTCTGATGCAGGAAGGTAGTCTGCCTCTCTGGTGCCTTCCCTGCCGCACACCTGGGGTCTGCTCTTTCCCAAGGAGGTTCTGTTTCTCGGGGACTGGCGTTTAGAAAGCCAGCTCTGCGGGGCGCCTGGGTGGCTCAGTTGGTTGAGCGACTGCCTTCGGCTCAGGTCATGATCCTGGAGTCCTGGGATCGAGTCCCGCATCGGGCTCCCTGCTCGGCAGGGAGTCTGCTTCTCCCTCTGACCCTCCCCACTCTCATGTGCTCTCTCTCATTCTCTCTCTCTCAAATAAATAAATAAAATCTTTAAAAAAAAAAAGGAAAGAAAGAAAGCCAGCTCTGCGTGCTGGCTGTGCCGACGGCTTCCGTGGCCTGGGAGCAGGCGGGGCTCGGAGACGGATGGGGCGGGCATGCACACACCCTCCTGCCTAGGTGGTGTTCTGTGTGTCCACGTGAACTGCAGAGCTCACACCGACACTTCTCATTCCAGCCCAGCGTCACAGGTCCACGGACCACCCTCTCTCTTTTCCGTATTGTCACCCCTCCTCCCACGATGAGAAACTTTGCTCCCAGTCTCCTTCATCTCCTTACTTATTGGCTTAATCCCAGAATGCTCAGAAAGAAATCATTAATCTGTGCCTCTGTGAGAAAGAAACCCGCCAGCCGGGGTTCCCTATTTGTTGAGGGCGCATAGTCCGAGTAGAGTCTGAACACTGTGTCTCAGAGCTACTTGGGATCGTTCTTAGCGCCCCCGGCCCCACCCTTGTACACTTGCGTTACCCCCTTGAAATGTGGTTTGGTTCATTTTGTTTCTGTTTGTATTTCATTTTTTCCCTTCCTCATACTTTTTGATTTTATTTATTTTCTTTTTTTTTTTTAAAGATTTTATTTATTTGACAGAGACACAGCGAGAGAGGGAACACAAGCAGGGGGAGTGGGAGAGGGAGAAGCAGGCTTCCCGCCGAGCAGGGAGCCCGATGTGGGGCTCGACCTCAGGACCCTGGAATCATGACCTGAGCCGAAGGCAGACGCTTAACCATCTGAGCCACCCAGGTGCCCCTGATTTTATTTATTTTCATTTTTTGAGTATGTGAGACATTAGTGCAGCCCCTAAAGCCAGCGATGTATAAGAAACCAGACTCAAAGAGAGTGGGGTCCCCGCCCAGCGGGCCCGTCCTTCCACCCTGTGGCCGCCCCCGGCCCCACCCTTGCTCTCCCGATTTGCTTTCTGGACAAAAGAGGAAATACAGCGTGTACTTTATCGGGATTCGGTCTTGCACCTAAGGGACGTCGTCCCCGTAGCTCCGTCGCACGCGGCGTTTCCACACCCCAGCGTGTCCCCGCAGCCCCTGGCCTGCGCTTGCCCTGGGATGACCTTGTGCGCACGTGCTTCCCTCCGCCGCCCCTGCATCGTCCGACTTCACCTGCAGAGGGGTTCCTACGGAAGGTGAGCAGGTACGTAATTGGGTTCGATTTTGGCCAGTTTGCCGGTGCGAAGCATGTACCAGCTTGCGTTCCCCTTGCGGCCTGTGTGCGCCTGTGCCCACACGGTGTGGAGAGCGAAGCCTGGTGCTTTTTGCCAGTCCAACCGGTAACAAGTGGAAGCTCAGTGTGGGGGCCGTACTCGCTCCTCATGCCTTTGGCCTGTTTCTCTGTCAGGATTTTGGTCGTTGTTCCCACAAGTTTTAAGAGTTTTTTATACATCAGGAATACTAGTTTTGATCTGTGAGGTATATTGCAAATACTTTGCCCCAATCTGTCCACTGTTTTTTTAATTCTTTGTGTACATCTTTGCCATGTAAACCCCCTCCCTCCCAGCATGGTTCAAATTGACCAATTTCTTCTTCTTCTTTTTTTTAAGTGCTTCTGGCTACTGAGTTGCAGTTAGAAAGCTTTCCTCTGCTCCTGCTCCAGAGGAACCCCTGTGTCTTGTTCTGGGGCTTGTATTATTTCATTTTTTTACAGCTAGGTCCCTGGTCCGCATGGCATTTACACTTGCGTGTGTGTGCGTGTGTGTGTGTGTTAGGTGTGGCTCTAAGTTATCTTTTCCCAGGGGCTCCCCAGGTGTCCCAGCACCGCGGGGTAAACAGCAGTCGAGACGCCCCCTTGTCTGTCTGTCTGCCTGTCCGAAGGCCTGTCCTCTGCTGTCTCAAGCACGGCGGCTCCCAGGCGGGTTTGCGGGCTGGCAGGGCTCTCCGCCTGTTCTGAAAGTGTCTGTGGGCCTCCTGCACCTGACGCACGTCTGTCCCCATGCGGCCCTCCGATGAACGCAGGTCTGTGTCCCTCCCTCTGCCCTGTGCCCCCCCAGCCGCTCATACTTGTCACTAGTGTCTTTCTGGGTTGCCCTCCTGCTTCTCTCCTCTGTGCTATTTTGCTGTTCAGCGCTTGTCTCCTCAGCCACATCCGATGGACTATTTAACCTATTCATTTCGTTTTTAGTTTTAATTAGTAACAGTTTTTTTCGCATGCGTTCACATGTGCCTGACCGTTTTTGGTGTTAGTGGTGGTGGGTGGTTCGCAGCCTCACTTGCTCCCTGCGTGCTCGCGCAGCGCAGGGTCTGGCTGTTACTGTCTGTCTTTGGCGGGGGAGAGACTGAGGTGCAGGGAGAGCTTACAGGACCCAGGGCTGTGTGGCTGCTGAGTGACAGTCCCCGACAGCCGCTGGCTCCTTGGATGACCCTGCCTGTTTCTTCACGCCTGGTGTGGAGATGTATTTTGTGGTCAGATCAGATTTTCCTGTAACTGAAGTCTGTCCTGGCCTGACTTCTACTCCCTGGGTTTTTCCCCTGCTTTTGATTTTATGCCTTGTAATGTTTCACAGACATTGTTTTGAGGTTGGTAACGTGCCCGTCCAGGGAGGATACGTGTCTGTGTCTGCCTGGTTGGGCCGTGCAGGCCGGCACGGCTTCACCTGGGACGCACTTCCGGATGCCTCTGCCGCCGTGTCTGTCGGGTCTTGGGGGTGTCCGGATTCCCCCCCCGAACCACTGCCAGGTGATCTCTGGTTGTGGACCCCCACGGGACTCTTCTTTCTTGATGAGCCCTCCCCGCCAGCGTCAGGGCCAGGCAGGGGTGCGTCCCTTCAGCAGAGAGGTTGGCCAGCCTCCCCCCACCCCAGGGGAGCCGCAGTCCCCTCTCCTCCTGCTCAGACCCCGGCTTGGTCTCCTGGCCTTTAGCCGTGGCTTTTAGCAGTGACCTGATGAGCGTGGCCGAGTCAGGTGGCAGCCTCAGGATGGGCCCTGGCCTGCATGCTGATGCCTGTCCGATTCAGCTCCTGCCTTGCGAGGGGTTCCTTACTCTTCTCACAACCCAGCTGGGCTTGGAGAAGGTTTTAAACACTTGAGGCCACATTGCCAGACTCAGAGGCTGCTCCTAACGGCTCACTCTGTCACCAGCAAGGTAGGCTGGCTTTCACCTGAGGACACGTATTTTCATGAGGAACCGACTTTGTCTGTCACGATGTCAGGCGGCCAGCCTGGCAGACCAGGGGGTCTGGGGATGCTGAGGCCTGACCAGCCATGTCTGCTCAGTGAAGTGGATGCCCGCCACCGTGCGTAGCCGCCGCGGCCTCCGGAGGGCTTGTGGACAGTCCGCCGCCCCCCCGTCAGAGCTGTCTCGGTGCTGCCGGCCCGACGGCGAGAGCGGCCGTGGCTGGGCCGTGCTGCCCGTCTTTCTGCCTTCGGAGGACGCCCCTCGCGTGCGACTGCCTCTCGGGCCTGCTCCGAGCACTCACTCTCACACTGCGGGGATGACTCACTGCCTGCTGCAGGGACATTTGCGTCGGCTGCTCTTGTCAAGTACTTCGGTTGCTTTCCGTTAAGAGTATATTTAAAATTATGAAATGAGTGCGAGCAGAAGACAGGCTCTGCCGCTGAGCACATCTGTGTGCCGGTCGGAGGAGGAGCGGGGGAGCTGGGTGAGGAGCCGGCGGAGCGGCCAGCCGCCCTCCCCTCGTGCTCCCGTGCACAGAGGTCCAGCCTGGGCCAGGGAGCTTCTTACCACCAGTTTCTCCTTTAGCCCCCTGCCCTTGGGCACCCTCTGTGTGCTGGGTGAGGCCCCCCGAAATGTCTTCCCGGGACGTGTCCTCCCTGGCTCCCTGCCCCTCAGCCCCGCCGGCGAGGAGCGTGTGCCCTGGCCAGCACAGGGACACCGAGGTGCAGAGAGCGCCGGCCAGCCGGGAACGCACCTGTCCTGGGAGGAGCTACGAAACCTCATCGTGTAGACGGTGAAGCGCAGGAGGAAGGCGGTTTGCCTGAGGCCCCCTGCCCGTGCCAGCCCTGGGCCTTGGGCCAGGGGCCCCGCCTCCTGCTGAAGCTCCCTGTCCACTTTGCCAGGCCTGTGTGTGGGGCCGGAGTGGACGGATGGGCTACAGACGTCTGCTGGTTGTGCCGCGGTGCCGAGGGCCGGGGAGTGCCCCGAGGGACAGTCGCAGAGATGAGCCGCGCTTCCTTGGGCCGTGCTGGTAAAGGCGCCACGGTCCTTGTTCCAGCGGCTCCGTTCGTTTTTGTAGAAGGCAGATGTGGAAGTTGTAATTTAGTTGGACACACAAGGAGAAGCGTGACTTTGTCTTTCCTCTGTAGCAGTGCAATGCTTTGTTTTTCTTAACAAAACTGTAAATAACAGTCGAGTGTTTGCTTGAGACTGGAGGACAGTAGGGGAGATTTTTATTCTTGGATTTTACTATCTGGCCTTGGCCTTCTTTCAAACAAGGAAGAAGGGCAGAATGTAAAATCGGATGTGTGTGTGCGCACGCGCACTGTGTTTGACCCCTCCGTGACCGCAGGTGGAGACACGTGCAGTGCTGTGTTCCGCTCAGGGTAGGTGCTGTCTGCAGAGAGGGGCTTGCGTGGTTCTTCACCGACCGTGCGGGTCAGGGATGGTGGCGTCTCTCGTTGACCCCTCGTGGACCTGGAGCCCAGGGCAGAGGGCATGGTGACGGCACTGAGATGACTTGGGTGGGAGGCAGGGCCCTGCCTCTCCTCCAGATGCCACTCTGCCCCGCCGGTTGGCCTGCCCAGCCTGCTGTCCAGCCCCAGCGCAGGGGAGCACTGTGTGAGGCCAGCAGAGAGCATGCAGTGGCGTCTGGTGCCTTTTGATGGATGGTGATGATTTTATCATATTGCTGAGATCCCTCAAGTCTGAACTGAGAATATCTGGTTGTGATTTTTGGGACTTTGGATTTTTCACTGAGACTTCTTTTGAGGAGTGTTCTCTGTCTCCCCAGCACGTTTTGTTAGTGCTTGAGGGGACCGCAGGATCTCTGCTGTTGGGGAGCATGTCAGGTAATCCTTTCTGAGCCCTTTAGGCGAGCTTGGCCCTGCCTGCAGGTCCTCTTGCTGTGTCACCCTGTGGAGAGGCTGCTCTGGAGTGGTTAGAAAGTCTCAGCATGGGAATTTTGTGGGAAATGCAGTTTAAAGGATCCATTTTCATGTTTGTTTAAAACAGAAACATGAAGTCTTAGCACTTCTGTCGCTGAGTGTGTGACTGGGGAGGGGCCGAGCTGCCCTCTCCCGTAGTGCTCCCCTCTGCTCTCATCCGGGAGAAAATTAGGCACGGGGCGGGGCCTCCATTCCAACAGAGCCCTGGGTTTTCAGGGTCCTTTCATTTCTCGAACCTGCCAGCAACACCCAGGCTTCTACATTTCCCGGCCGTGCAGAGCAAGATGCTAGGTGTTATGTGTCTGTGCGGGAGACAGCTGACGCCGGCTAAGGGCGCTTCATCCTGCTCTTTGTGTGACGGGTGGCTCAGCGGTCCTCACTGGGCCAACCAGGCAGCGTTGCCAGGGCCAGACGTTGCGACACGGTGCCGAACAAGCGTGCCGATGACGCCAGGCGTTTGTTTGTGTGCCGTGAAGGCTGCTGAGCGCGAGAGTGGGCATCCTGCCGCCAAGGGGTGCACAGAGCTCCGATGGGGCCAGGCGCCGCGAAACTCTGGGAGATTCTGTTTTCTTCTTTGTAAGATAGAACCAACGCTGCTTGACCTGGCCAAAAGCACGATGGGCCAGACAGCCATCCCGTGCCCGCGTGCTGTTTCGTAAATGTCAGTAAACACCATTGGCATCTGTTGCAGAGAGGATGATGGGATTGGCTTGTAATGCGACCCGACAGGGACTCATTCCCTTAGTGGCCGTTTGAGGAAGAGCAGAGGGGAATACCGGTGGCTATCGCCTTTGTCCTGAGGCCCCGAGGCCTGCCTAGTGGCGCTGCTCAGGCTCGGCCTCTGGTAGTGGTCATGGCACCTTTCCCTGGGGAGCTGGCCCGAAGGCTCAGGCCGGCAGCCCCTGTCTAGTGTTCTCCGAGCAGGCTCGGCCGCCGTACAGCCTCTGGTGGGCACTGGCTGCTTCTCTCTTTGCTTATTTATTTCCCCTCTTTATTTTTATGGGAGATGCACCCCCGAACCCCAGGGAAAGAAACTGTGGTCTTCGGTGGGGATACCAGTGGCAGCAGCCTTGTTTGGGAGTCCTTCAGATTGCGGCTGGGGCAAGAGGCCCCTTCGTGTCCGGTGGCTGACCCGGCGACACGGAGGCCCGGGAGCTGCTGCGTTCAGTTTTGAGTGCAAGAGGCGAAGCGAGTGGTGGGCAGGCCGGCAGGCCACAGACCTTGGACGTTGGTGGCACTGGTCCCCGAGGCTCCGGAGTTGCCTGGTGCCCACTTTTCTCGAGAGGGTTGGGTGTTCTCTGGTTTCTGGGAGCTGCTCCAGGGGCTTTCCAGCCAATGCTCTTTATTACTTATGTAGGTACAGGTGTAACCTTCATTCTTGGCAACCAGCAGAGAGCCCAGACTTTTACCGAATCAGATGACAAATCTGAGCCTGAAGCAGGTGGGGGTGGAGAGGAGGATCATGTCTGTGGCCACGCCTGCTAACTACCACTGGGATCGGACTGGAGCTGTCCTGCCCAGTCAGCGGGGAGGGCCCTGCAGGACAGGACGGGAAGCAGAGCAGGGCCTGGGACAGGGAGCTGGACGGCAAGGGCTGGGCATGCTGCGGGGCGTGGGCTTTGCTGCTCTGGCCCATCATCACTTGTGAGCCACTTCGGGGCCCGGCCCGATCTTCCCCCGCTGTGGTTATAGGCACAAGTTTGTGGGTGATCTGATGCTCAGATGGGTGCTCCTATGCCCCCCAGGCCTGCAACACTCCCTGGGGACCCTGTTCACGAGGGGCAGGGGATCTATTTCCTTATTTGCTCTTGGGAGGCTTGCTTTGTTTAGGCTGACTGCCCCTAGATGGAAAGCGGCATGAAACCAGAGCCAGCACAGCGCGGGTAATGTTGGAAGAGTGAGTGCGATCGCAGGTGGTTGAAGAGACGTACCTGCGTCAGACAGCTGTAGGTTGCACTGAACGTTTATCGGCAGTTCTGAGCATGTGGAGAATGTTGGCCTGATCATGTGGCTCAGGCAGATTAAAGTCACGGTTGGTTTTCTTCACTGTCCAGCGGCCATGGCCTTGGCAGTGGCTTTGGACACGGCTCACCTGCAGCAGGGCAGTGGTGGTTCAGGCGTCCTGTCAAAGCATTGCACCCACGTGTCTGTTTCAGAGAAAGGCGTGTTTTCCAGTGACTCCCGCTTTGCACACGGTGACCCCGGCCTGGCCTCCCTCGCTGGCATATATGGGCTCTTCTCTGTCGATCCCTTTGACCCTGCCATAACCAGGTCAGTGTAACAAGAAAAAGACAGCCCAGCTGTGCACAGTGCAGGGCCCCGTCCCCCCGCCCACGTTAGGAAAACACCGATATATTGGCAGGGCATCTTCCAGAAGTCCCTCGCCAGTTAGCTGGGGGTGTGGCCGTCACTGTGTAGGGCTCCGTGATGTCCTCTGCAGTCACTCCGCTCTGCTCTGCATCCTCCTTACGCTTGTGCACATTGTCTGGTCTGCTCAGTGACAACTGGGGCTCCTTGTGCTTATCCATTTCGTGGTGGTGCCTTTCCATGCTGGGGGCCGAGGGGGGTGCAGAGAGCCAGCCCTGCCTGGGAGGGGCTGCCCTGTGCGGTTTCCCCTGCCTCAAGGTCTGAGCTTCTTTGCCTCCAGGGCTCAAGGAACAAGCTGTTCCGCAGCCAGACCTTTCCGCGGTGCCAGCCTTAGGTCCTCCGTGACGCTGCCCGCCCTTGGGGCTGAACTGTGCCCCTTGCCTGGTAAGTGTTGCCCTTGAGACAGCTCTCCCCCAACAAGTGTCTGCTGCCCCCGGTGCAGTGAGGAGAGTGGGATCTGAAGTCCACTGAAACACCACTGCTGTCCTGTCTGGGGGGCCCTGGACCAGGCCTGGGCGAGATGGCAGACGTGGGGGAGTCCAGGGGGCTTCTGCCCATGGCTGGACAGACAAGACCGCTAGGTCCACTGCCTCATTCGATTTCTTGCCCACCGGGTCGGCCGGACCGCTTCTGTGTATTAATATGAGAAAATTTTAAATTCTCACTTCCCCTTGTGCAGAATGGTTTACCAGGAGGCCGGTGATTGCCCCGGACCACTCAGCCGAGGAGAGTTTCCGTGGCTTAGTGGTTAGATTTTGTGCAGAATGGTTCACCTGGAGGTCAGTGATTGCCCCGGACCACTCAGCCGAGGAGACTGTGGCTTAGTGGTTAGATTTCCGTCCTGCATGAAGCCCCTTAGGAGCTTGACTGCCAGATGGGTACCTCGGCTGTGGGTCTGATTCTTCTTACCTAGAGCTCATGGGCTGCTCCAGGTGACCCTGGGGAAGCTCTGTGCCCCTGGCACCCTCGTACTTGACGCTGGCCCCCACTGGTTGGTCTGGGTGGGTTGAGATGGCGGACAGCAGCCCTGGAGGGGCCGCTCTGGAGCACACTCTTGAAAGGGGCTCCCCCTTGCTTGCTGGCCATCACAGCCTCGGTGCCTGGAGTGTGGGGGGGCAGGTCTTCTTAATACGAATCCTCACTGCTTCCCAAGCAAGCTGAGGGGGCGCACGGTGTTTGCTCCCCAGTGTGGCTCCAGAACTCCCATAACACTTGCTCCAAGGCTCTCCGTCCACATGCCTGAAGTGTGTCTTCTCCCCTCCGGGGTCCCACACCTGCCCTTGCTGGCAGGGCTCTGGCCCTTTCTCGTTGGGACTCTCTGTAGCCCAGTCTGCAGACCCCTTCCTGTACATTTCCGAGGCTGAGGTCTGGAAAATGAACCTTGGGCCACAGAGAACTTACGTTTTCCCCACATTTGCATGTGGAACGAGGAGAAATGCTCAGTTTCAGGAAGAGGTAGGAGTGGTTGGTGTCCTATGTCTTCTTCTGAGGGCGTTTGCTCTAAGAGCCAGGTAAAGTGTGCAGCGGTGTGGCTTCGTGGGAGCGGTCCCGGCCGCCAGAGCCCACGTTCTGGGCATTCTCTGGGAGTCGGGAGCCTCGAGTCTGCGGTGATCCCGCACAGCATCTGCTTGTTACATAATGTGACAACACGGGGATGAAATAGAAACCAGATGTCGGGGCGGGGCGATGCAGTCCTCATCAGTGGGCGCCGGCAGGGCACGGCTCGACTTTCCTCCTCCGTTCCGGG
Source organism: Leptonychotes weddellii (assembly GCF_054177405.1). Taxonomy (NCBI): domain Eukaryota; kingdom Metazoa; phylum Chordata; class Mammalia; order Carnivora; family Phocidae; genus Leptonychotes; species Leptonychotes weddellii. Next base: position 1,689,877 of record NC_138371.1, read on the forward strand.
CTGACTGCCCTGAGAGGACTGGCTCTGGAGGGGCCGCTGGGACCTAAACAAAAGCCTTGGCTGAAGGTAAAGTGCGACTCGCTCTCCGGAGAAACTTGTACGGGATTTTCTGTGTCCTGTTACGTAACTGTGGAGGGTCATTCTGCGTGGCCTAGTGACTTGCTAGCTGGTCACCTTAGAACGTCGGAACTCAGCGGGTGCTGAGCGGTGGCCTCTTCCACCGCCTCCTCCAGCCTCCATGCCCTGCGACAGGGTGTGGGGTAGGATAAAGAGGGTCCGCAGTTGTCCGGGTGAGGGGCTGGGGCATTGGGCACTGCCCGTGGGGGCAGGTTACTGCCCACAGACAGCGCCGTGGGCACGGGGACCGTTCTCCAGCTCCTGCGTCCTGCTGCGGCGCACTGCCCACCGCTCCCCCACGCCACAGGCTCCGCTCCCCGATGCCAGAGGCCCCACTCCCCAACCCCGTCCCCGACGCCGGAGGCCCCGTGCCCCGTGCTCTGCACAGACTGCGCCATGAGCGCCGGTCTTTGTCCAGAAGCGGAGTGCCTCCCTCTTGGGAAGTGATAGCCGTCTGGGGATGGTGGTTGCATGTTTCACTCTTGTCTAAAAACCGAGCATATCTCCTTTACCATCTTTTTCCGTTGGTAGGCTGATCTTCCAGAGAGATCTGTAGATTCCCTACTTTGCTAAGAAGACCCTCTGGAAACAAAACCTAGGAATCTTGGCTGTCATTTCTCACGCCTGGGTTGCTTTAAAGCCTCATGGGATTGTTAAATTCTTGCTAGGGACATCAGGGAAGACTGCCACTCAGGTCGTCCTGTCATCCTGTGTCACCAGGGACCCAGCTCAGTGAGGTGGAGCCAGGTCTGTGGTTCCTTCTAGTCCCGAGCACGAACTTCCCCGCTGGGTTCTCACTTTGTCATCTCTGAAACGATAGCCAGTATTCATGGAACGCTTTCTGGATGCTAGGCCAATGCTGAGCATGTGAATGAAATTTCTCACAGAATCCTTCAAACACACCTATACAAGCAGGTACTTTTATAACCCTATTTCACTGTGAGGCCCAGGCCCAGGAGGGGGGGATGCCGTGTCCAGGTTCTCAGAGTTAGGGGCTGTGGCTGGGATCCAGCCCAGGCAGGGCCTCTGGCGACAGGATGTCTCTGGCGTTTTCCAGCTCTTGACTGCGTGGCCTTCACTTCTGGGTGGACATGTGGTCTTCACTTCTGGGTGGACGCTGGGCCTTCGCTGGGTGTTGCTTCTGGGCCTTGCGTGTTCAGTTTGTGTGGGAACGTCAGAAGTGAGGGGCAGAGATCCTCACCTTGACACAGGGAGATGTGTGCGCCGTTCCTAAATCCCCGTCCTGGGAGAAAATGTAAAACACTCCAACAGCCTTGTTCTGTTATGATGGTTCAGAAAGAGAACTTGAAAAAAACCCACCTGATGGTGTTTGCAAGACTAAGCGTGGTTGTCAGAAAATTATCCAAATAAGTAGAACTTTTCCTAAAATCATTTCCTCAAACAGGAGTTGCCCTTTGACCATTTGGAATCCAAGGTGAGCCGTGAGAGACCCGCGAGAAGTAGCACCCTGTTTTCCAGGCGGGCGCAGGGCTGCTGTCACCATGAAGAGGACCAAGGCCCTGGGACCTCTGGCTGGTCCGGCTGCCAGCCTTTAAGGCCCACTTGGTCCCAGCAGGGGCTGTTGGGCATCACAGGGAGGCTGCCATCATGTCTTGTCTCGGGCTCTGCGGTGCTTTGTTTCTAAATATAACCCCTTCTTCGTGTTTCTAAAATCAGCGCATGTTTCTCTGAGGGTCTTGGGCGCAGACCCCACCCGGCAGAGGATGGCCACTGGGGCACGGAGTTCACTCCGGGTACAGGCTGTGTGCCCAGAGCTCCTGCCCTCCTTCGTGTCAGGTTTCCAGACCCTTCCAGGCACCGGATGCAGTGAGAAGGCAGGGCGTGCATGGGCACAGCCTGAGAAGGATCTTCCTGGCAGCGTGGCCTCTGGAGTGTGTGGGGCCAGAAGAGGAGCCTGAGGAGCACATCCAGTACTGTGGCCAGGCCTGCAGCCCCCATGCCCCCTGCTGTTCCACGTCGTGCCGGACTTGGGGTGCCTAGCTCCCTAGGGAGGCACGGCAGGAGGGGACAAGGGGTTCAGGCCCTCCTCCTGCATCCCCAAACATCCCATGCATCTCAGAAGCCCTTTCCAGAAGGCTCTCTTTAAATAGTCCCTACACAGTGTGGGACTGGGTGGGAAACGAGGGGGGAGGGTCACCAGCTGTTGTCTGGGGAACCGGGGGATGAGGGTTCTGCCTTTGCTCTTATTGTACCCCCACGACACCCCCCCCATCATGTTTAAATCAAGTGGGTGCTGGGGCCAGGCTGTGCCTTGTCTGAGGGTCTTGGTCTGGGCAATGCTGGGGACCCTGCCCCGGTGGCCAGCCCTGCTGTTGAGCGGGTGTCCGATGACTTGTTTTAAATGATGTTTTTGCATGAGGACTGAAGGCCGTGAGGCTGGAGCATGGTCAGTGCTGCTGGTCCGGCTACTGAGGGACGGGCTGCATGAGGGGCCCAGACGTGTGTTTACCCAGGACTGCTTGGCCTGGGCACAGTGTCAGCCGACTCAGTCACTAACTCCTTGGTCGCAGTCACTGGCCTTTGGCCTCGGGTCAGTGGCCTCCATCCGACCGTTGGCCCGAGAATTGTGACAGGGGCAGAACCTTTCCTGCCTTCGAAGTGTAGGAAGAGATGGGAAACGCCAGGAAAGCAGAAATTGGGGCTTTCTTCAGAGAAGTGACTTCTGGGGAAGAGCCGGGTACCTGTGAATCCAGATCCATCATCGGTTTCCAGAAGCAAGACTGGACGGTGGCATTCTCTGAGATCTTGAATCATCACCTAATTATTGAAATGTGATGATTCTCTCACATAGGCAGTCTAGAACAGCAAGGATCATTTCTTTTTTTTTTTTTTTTAAGATTTTATTTATTTATTTGACAGAGAGAGAGACAGCGAGAGAGGGAAGACAAGCAGGGGGAGTGGGAGAGGGAGAAGCAGGCTTCCCGCTGAGCAGGGAGCCTGATGCGGGGCTCGATCCCAGGACCCCGGGATCATGACCTGAGCCGAAGGCAGATGTCCAACGACTGAGTCCCCCAGGCACCCCAGCAAGGATCATTCCTGCTGTGGGGAGATCACCGCACTTCTGAGTGTACCCACAGTTCGTCATCATCTGGAAGACCGGTAACCTAATGCTTCTCTGCCGCCTGCCTGGCCATCTTGAATGTTGTCGAGATTCCTGGCCTGTGAGGGCAGTGACAGCCATGTTCCCAAATGTGTTTAGGTAATGGGTTTCAGAAAAGTGTTTGCTAAGGATTTGTCTATACAGATCTAACTGGGCGTGTGCACTTCTGTGTGTGTGTGTGTGTGTGTGTGCATACGTAACATTTAAATTTGAAATGCAAGTTTCATCTGTCCATTTGTCTAGGGATGGCTAGAATTTAGTAACTAAATGAAACTAAGCTGCACATATGCAAATAATTTGAACATGATTGAAAACCAAACTGAGTTCTTATTTATCCTGCCTACAAATCTGGAAACTTGTAGAACTTATTTTGGCATTCTCTTTTGAAAATAATTCATGCAGAAATAGTGTTATATATGCAAAAATACAAAAAAGGATAAAGAAAAACCCAGAAAGCCCTTTTCCCCTTTCCGGGCTCCAGCAGAGTGGCTTCCACAAGGGAAGGGGCAGGAGGGGGCTGTCCTGTGTCAGCTCTGAGTGCGTGGGGGAGGATGCCTGTGGCATGGCCTTCGGGGAGACCCAGACTCTCCAGGAAAGGGGATGTGGACCCACAGTGCTCCACTGAACCAGGCTCCGCAAAACTGTGCAGGAGTGAGGAATGTTCCCATCATCGTCCAGAAAATGTACTGAGGATAGAGGTTCAGCAGACAAACCCCTACGTCAGCTACTGATGCACCTGCCGCCTCTTGAGAAACCTGTAGACCACCAACGTGTGTGGATGCTTACCGCTGGGTGGCGGTCATTGCAGTTAGGGAACACAGCGGAACATGAGAATCAGAAGAAAGAAGGTGAGCGTGGCCGTGTTTGTGCTACTCAAATTGATTTTTCGTCTGTACTTAGACTAGAGAAATGCTTGCTGAGCCTTCGGCCGGCCCAGAGGTGCTGGACTCTGCTGAGTGACACGGAACAGGTGCCGTCCAGACTGTGTGGCCCTCACCGTGCCTTCCTCTGGGCCCTGTGGGTCACCATGGAGACCTTGCCCCCAATCATTTTCATTTTCTCTCTTCTTTTTGCTAGCTCTAGAAAACCACAGGTAGAATCCTGTCTGCTTGAGAACAGGCGTTGTGCGGTGCTGTTCCGAATCCCTACGGGTAGTTTAGGAACCAGGTATGGCAGCGCCTGCAGGCACGAGGGGACAGCCCTGGGTTGGGCTCCTGCCTCCGGGGGCCTCTTAGCGGAAAACGGTGGTGTTCGTGGAGCCCGGCAAACGGGAACATCGCCATCTGCGCACAACTTTTCCTCAGGCCTGGATCTCCTTTTAAGACAGCATGTTTTTTGAAGGAGGAAGAAGTTTAAACAGACTTAAACAATTTATTTTGCACACGGAGTTTTTAGGATGTTTTCATGGATGCTGTGTCGTTCCATCTGAGCTTCCCAGGAGCCTTGCGGATTCAGCTGGGCCTGCCGTGTGAATGCTTTTCACGTTATTAATGATGAAAGAACATCATGCCACCACCTATTATCCTTCCTTGCTCACGGTGCACGCAGTGTTTACTCAGCCCTCATGGCAAGAAGTTAAGATTTCTTGCCCCGGGTGCGGGGCCTGTCCACGCCCAGCCACGGCCACGTGGACTGAGGGCTTCCTGGACTCTGCGCTGCACATTTCCTGCATTCATTTCATCGTTGTATGAGGGACCAGGTTCAGCAGCTCGTCTGAGGTTAGCAGGCCTCCGTGGGAAGGCTGGGGTGGAGACGCAGGCCCTCTGATGTTGGAGCCGGGCTGCCAGCTTGGGGGGCTGTCCTCAGTGAGGGGAGGGCCCGAGGAGGGAGCGCTGGGGAGGGGCCGAGGAGGCCACCGGTTACAGAGGCAGGGATCCTTAGTAGGTGCTCGATGGGGGCAGGAGCTGGGACCCCGAGGCTGAACATTGACAGGGACCCCAGGGGAAAGGGACCTCGGGCATCGGGTGGGTGCACGAGTTCCCGACAAAAGGTCCTGGGCCTGCCCAGGAGGTGTGGGTGAGCGCCGTGCCCTGCTGTCTATGCAGAAAACACAGCTGCAGCAGCTTCTTTTTAAGAATGAGGAACGGGACTCTGGTTGCTGCAGGATGCAGTTTACAAATGAGCTGTTTTTACAAATGACGCGGACGGCGATCAGGCTGACTCAAAATTTTCATTTGATGAGCAGATCATTGAGGCAACAGCTCAACTGGTTGGTTTTCTCAACTGTGAGTCAAAAAAAAAAAAAAAAACAGAAAAACCACTGAAAATGTTATGACCAGAGGGTTTCAAGAGAAGAACAAAGCAAATAGCCATAGTGAGAAGATCCCTGGGAGAACAATGGGGCTGTGCCCATGGCCAGCAGCCACCTCCGTGCCGGCCCGTGTCTCCTCCCACGGCTGCCGGAGGTGTTTGGGGACATTGCAAGAGGATGAAACTGGCTCCCTTTATCGAAGATGGCAGGTCTGGGTGAGGAGAGGAAGTGAAAGTTCACCCAGGCACTAGAGGAAGACAAAATACATTAGTGTAGATAGAAAGCAAGAAGCCATTATTTCTAATTATTGGGTCCTGGTGGCTTCCCTGGAGCCCCGTCCTTCGGGCTGTCTCAGCCTGTCCCTGCTCTGGCTGGTGATGAGGCTTGGTGCCCACTCAGGACAACGGGGTGACCGTCTCTCCGGCCCTTCCCTGCCTTGGCCCCCGCTTCCTTTCCCTCTTGGTAATACCAGTTCTCATATCCCAAACGCTCAGCAAGGACCCTCTGATGGGGAAGAATTCAACCTGAGAGCCACTTTGGGGGAGGGGAAAAGGGGACTTGCCTTTCTTAAGAGTGGACGATTGTCAGATGATTTCCTTCGTGGACAGTTTTCCCCAGAGGGGGTGCTCGTTTAAAACGCCCCGTGTCCACATGGCCACTGCTACCCTCAGGCCAAGCAGAAGTAGAGGAGGGTGCTGTTTTCCTGGAGGGTCTGGGGTGTGGGTTTGGGGGCTGGCCAGCCATGCCCTGTGTCGTTGGGTTTCTTGGTTCCTTCCACTGCGCGGTTGGAAAAGGGACGATATTGGAGATGGTTTGAGCCCCTGGGCAAAACCAGCACATGGAGTTCCCTTTCCTCCGAGGGAAGCGCTTCTTCCCCGGTCTGCTGGCCTGTCTGTGAGCCGCCGCGAGGACAGCGGAGTTTCCCTCAAACCTGGACTCCGTGCAGGGGCCTCCAGTCTCTGCTCCCGTTCCGGCAAGCCTCCGAGGGGCCTATGGGATCCGATGCGCTCACTGGAGCGACAGATGAATTTGCTGACGTTGTACTTGCCCTGACTCTGAAGCCGGCCCACCCAAAGGTCCCTGGGAACTTCCCCCCAACAGCTGTTTTGGCCGCCCTGCCCGCTGTTTCCTGTGGCGCATCCATGCACTCCTTTGGAGAAAATGTACTCCAACCAGAATAGAGACCTTAGTTGTTCAGCGTGAGTCCTGCAGGGGTCACAGCTGCTTTTTCTCACAGACTGAGAGCCTACAGGTGTCTTCTGCTCACTTTGCCGAGCTTCAGTTCAGGTATTGATCATCTTGAACCTTCTTTCCATGACTGCAGAACTGTTCTGGACTCCACACGGTGATGACGTGCTTGTAAAGGGCTCAGAAGCCTTCTTATTTATTTATTTTATTGTTAAGAAGGAAAAGGTGGGTGGCTTCAGTCTTTGGCATAACCTCTTCGACACCAGTGATGAGCTGGTCTGTTGGAGACACAGACCGTGTTGGGATGTTGTGCTCAGCATCCACAGTCCGCTAGCACTGTGGCATTGATTATGTCTTTCTCGTTCATGTTTCCCAGAGAAAGAAGTGAGTAAAGCCTCAGCAGGATTCGGGGACGTGGGCCTGCGTGGAGGGCCTCACTTGGCGTCGTTCTATATCGGCTGCTACTCTCGTCCGAGACTTGTGGTTACTCTCAGAGCCGATAGAGGACTGTTACGTTCGGACCAGACAGGCAGGAGGAACATTCCACAGGAGTGAGAAACTCACAAACTCTAAAAATACACCACAAAACCTGTTACCATTTCTAATAGGGGCTGGGAGGGGAGGCAGCCTTTCAGAGCCAGAAGTGGGGGAGAGAGGATGGTGCTCCCTGTTGCAGACGGCGCCTCTGGCTGGTAGGTGCAGGAGGTGGGAGACAGGCCCCCTGCCTGTGGGGGCTCACGTGGGAAGGCCCCATTCTCTGTGGAGGCTGAGAGCCGGAGGAGCAGACGTGGGGAGCGGCCTTCACCACGGGGGGCACGGAGGGCCCAGAGCGGAGGGCAGCACGGAGCGAGGAGCCTCACCCCGGGCGGGTGCTCACGGTGCCCTGAGGACTGGCTCCCCTACCTTCCTTCTGGAGCCACATGGGTTTACGCGGATAGACTGTGTAAAATGAGTCATGGGCTTTGTGCTTTTTCCTCCTCCCTCCTTCAAGCGATGTGCGATCATGGAAAAGGAGAAAGCAAGAAGAGAGGAGTCTGGGAAAAGTCTGTAAGAACCGGTGAGGGGAAAGCTGGGCGTTTTCACAGCTGCCCGGGCCTCGCGGGGAGTCGACGGCATGCTCGTCCCACTTGTGTGTTTGCATTCCCGTTCGGTCCGGCTTCACCCACGTTCATGGAACAGAGGAAAAGACCGCGACACAAAGATGGCTTTGTGAACAAGGGACCTCCTGGTCCTTTAATCCAGAACTTTCCGCGACAGTGGAAGTGGCCCGCAGCTACTTGGCCAGATCGGTCGCCACTAGCCTTGTGTGGTGATCGATCACTCAGATGTGGCCAGTGCAACTGGGGAATAGAACTTTGTTTAATTTAATTTGAATTAATTTTAATTTAAGTAGCCACCTGTGGCTAGTGGCCACTGACGTGCAGCACTAAGGAAGGCTCTAGAAGGAGGACTTGAGGATCTGTCCTCTCTTCAGTTATTTGAAAATAGAAGGCTTAATCCTTTCGAGTTTCCTGGGTGGATTAAAAAAGAGGGTTGCTTGTGTTGGGAATATTTTAACAGTGAGTGGCCTGGGCGGTGTCGGCACAGCGCTGAATTTATGGTCCTTCTCAAGGCTGTTTGGAAGATGGCACGAGAGAAAGCCTGTGTCACAGACGGGCACCCTGACGGTTCCAGGTGGGGTTCATCTGGTCGCAAGGAACAGACGTTCCCTCAGTGGTGCGTAAGAGGGGGTCCACTGAGGGAATTCAGGAGAAGCTCGTAGAATACAACCGAGGAAGTCCTTGGGCAGTATTACCCCCTTCCCCTCCCTCTCTCCCCACCCCCACTGCCGCCCCCGCCCCCTTCCCATCTGCTCTGTCCTCAGCTGTGTCCCTGCACTGGTTTGGCTTGTCTGCTGTGTCCCTCTCGTGTTACACACCCCGGGAGCCGCCCGCTCGAGCAGGGAGGGGCAGCTGGACACACTGGCAAACGGACATCCAGGTGGACTTTACACAGTCCGGGGGTCTGTAAAGTCGTTGGGAGCCAGCCAGTGTAGACAGACCTCACTCCACACGGAGTGGAGTGATGCAGCCCTTGACCCTTCTTCTCACTCGGGGAATTCTCTTTTGTTGATGTGTGCACTTTGGAACTGTCCTGGGCCAGTAAGTATGTGGTCACTCTCCTGTTGACGATCAGGTGACCTTGTGTGGCGAGCTTGTCATTGCCCTGCACATGCAGGGCGGCCCTCCAGAGTGTGCTCCCCTCTTCTTGCCTGTGCACCCCGAGTGGGAGTCTGAGCTGCACCGGGTGTCTGGGGTTGGGTGTGTGAGCACTCCACTGGAGTTGGCGCGTCTCGTCTGCCGGCCACAGTGCCGTGCTGGGCCCTGTCTAAAGTAGCTTGGAGTCGCCGCGGTCTTTCTGCTGTTCAAAGAAAAAAGTTTGATCATTGATGCGTTGACTTTTGGGGACTGTTCATGGGGACAGGCACCCCTCCATCCCAATTTGTAAATATTTGACAAAGAAGGGGTGTTTCCTGGCACGCTTCGTGTTTGAGGAAATAATATTATCCAATGTGTGTTGCAGTGGAGTCTACAAGAGGTTCTTAGTAACTGGATGAAAGGAATTCTTTTGAGGGAGATGCCACGTCCAGGCCCTGGAGGTGAAGTGTGAGGCTTTCCACACTGTTAGGTTCTGCAGAAGTGCACTTTAACTATGGTTTCAGGGCTTTGTAAAATGCGGCCAGTGTTTCTGTTCATGGTGATCATCATGTGCTGCTCGTTGGCGTAGAGATAAAGCCGAGTTTGGAACGAGGGCGGTGGACGGCGGACGGGGCTGAAGGCCCCCGAGGGTCATGGTGAAGATAAATGAGCATCTCCCACAAAGCACTCAGTGCCCGGGACTCTCAGGTTCTAGTGGGTGGGCTGAACGAGCGTCGTGACAGCGAGGTGCCTGGGCCCAGGATATTTGCGGTGTGTTCACCCTCGAAAGCAAGGTGTCCCGGTGTCTCCCCTGAGTGAAGGGCTGTTGTGTTTATGGGTCCCTACGAGTCAGGTTCTGGAAGCATCTTCTTTTGTTCCCCGTGATGCTCAGGTGGTGTGCCAGCCCATGAGAGATCACAGCTTGTCCAGGGGACCAGCCAAATCCACCGGGGAGCCTGGATTGGATCCCAGCTTTGTCTGCTTCCAGAATGCCCAGACATTCCCCTACTGTGCCCTGAGCTTGCTTTCCTCCACACTTTTGGGTAGGAGGATTATGTAGTTTGGTGTTTCTGGTTATTGTTTTAGGCCGTTGATTGTTTCATCATGTGGCTAGATCATGTGCACATTCACCCATCACAGTTTCCTCAAACTGACAGACCCAGGATGCGTGGTCTCCCCCACATTGTACTTAATCCCCGCCTTTTCCGGGCACCTTGTCGCCTGCATCGGTGACAGCAGTGATGGGGACGGGCGCACACACAGGAGTAGCAGCTGCGAGGGGCAGCTCCAGGCGGCTGTGGGACAGGCTCCTCGGTTGGAAGAACACCACTGACCTTTGTGTTATGAAAATCAGCTGTCCCTCACCAGGTCAATTTTCTCCAGAGTTCTGGAGTGGTGACCACAGTCTTCACAAGAGTCCCTTCTCATTTTTGGGTCTCCGAGGGGGTGCGGCCTGAGCAGGCGTGGCCCCGGCCTGTGTCTGCTGGGCTTCGAGCTGTCCTGAGCCAGGTCTCGGACCGCAGTCCCTGGCGTCTCCATGGCGCCGTGGGTTTCTGCAGGGGAGGTCTGCAGGCTGGCGGTGTGGCCTCCTAGCTAGTGGCAGACGGGGCCAACCATGAGCAGACTCATGCGCAAGGGGGCTCTCACGCGAGCTGGTCCTGTCGGACAGCTGGGGAGCTGCACCAGCGTGAGGTGACCGCTGTCTCCTGGCCACTCCGACTGACCGGTGCGCCTGGGCCTGCGCTGCGGAGCCCTCGCTGTTCAGCTCCGGGCATCAGGCCAGTGTCGGGACTGACCACCGCAGGCTACCAAATGCAGGCCCATGGGCAGAGAGCTCCCCACGTATGTCCGCAGTGATCCTGCTGTGCCCCAGGCCGTGGACGTGGGTGCTGGGTTCTGGGTGCTCGGAGGGGGCTCCAGCCGGAGCTGCTGCTCACCAGCCTGACTGGGGGCTGGTTCCTTGACCTCTGCGTGTCTCTCCTTCCTCTCTGTAAAGTGGGATCGTGGTGCCAGCGACCTTGTGGGGTGTCTGTGAAGAGCAGGCACGAGAAAACCCTGGGCGGGCTGGCTGAGCACGTGCTGGCCTCGCTCCGCAGGTCTGGCTGCCCCTTCCTCTGCTCCTCCTCCGCAGAGCTGTCCGGCTCCCTGCTTGTGTGCAGAGAGCATGCCCGTCTCTTGGGGTGACCTGGGCTAACAGAGGGGACGGGACGTGGGGGCTTGCCAGACATAGTTGTGGGGGCCTTTGTCACACACTGCCACCTGACGTCAGGAGTGGCTACTGTGCCACGTCGAGGCCGTTTCACGTTTGTAACTCTAAGGAGGATGTAGGGAACTTTAAACAAAAATGTGAATTAAAAAGAAAATTGGGGCCAAGTCCTAGACCAATTAAACTAGTCCATGGGCGGAGAGCACGTGGAAAGGGGCGGTGGTTGGTGAAGAAAATGCCAGTGACGTTGATAGGTCCGGTGGTTTCCATTTTCTTTTTTTTTTTCTTTTTCTTTTTCTTTTTTTAAAGATTTTATTTATTTATTTGACAGAGAGAGAGAGATAGCGAGAGCAGGAACACAAGCAGGGGGAGTGGGAGAGGGAGAAGCAGGCTTCCCGCCGAGCAGGGAGCCCGATGTGGGACTCGATCCCAGGACCCTGGGATCATGACCTGAGCCGAAGGCAGACGCTTAACGACTGAGCCACCCAGGCGCCCTCGGTGGTTTCCATTTTCACGTGTGGGTTGCTTTGAAATACACCTTGGGAAGAGCTTTGCTCCTGGGAAGCCCCAGAGAGAGGATGAGCTGGGCAGGTGCATTCGGCAAGGCCTGGCCTTCCGGCCGAGGTGCCCTGTCCCCCCGGCCCGCGCGTCCCGAGCGGGATGTGAGTCCGCAGAGCATAGAGCGGGACCGGTGGACTCTCCCCCAGTGGCAGCATGACCACCAGAGAGAGGGTGGCCTTGTCTAGTGTTGCTTCCGAAGGGTGACGGTGACCCCACAGACCGATGGTGAGCAAGTCACCCGCATGCAGCGCCACCGTGCGCCCTTCCCTGTGTGATGTACAAACCGCTTTTCTGTTGTGCTTTGTTTCAGCGTTGGCTCTTGGCTCTGTCCCCTTGGTCACTTACTTAGAGGCTTCCAATGAGGAAGCAAATGACAACAGCTTCTTGACCATCGTGTGGCTACTGGAGGCAACAATAGAATTGCCTGTGGTTTGGACTTGTCGGTGGATGGCATCCATCTCCCCTAGGAGGCTGAGCAGCGTGGGCCCCCCGGCCCCAGGCAGGGTGGCCGTTGCAGCTGCCTCAGCCTTTGGGACAGGGTGCTGCGCAGCCCGGGGCCTGGCCGGGAACGGCACGCGGAGGCAGGGGCATAGGGGCTGCCCTCTCCTGAGGAAAACCTGACATCACAAAAGAGAGAAGGCACGTGAGTCCTTCAGGGCTGGCACCGAGCTCCGGGTCACCTGAGCACCTGAGAACTGGCTGGTGGTGTGGCTCGTAGCAGGCCAGTGGCACCCCACGGAGCACAGTGCTCTTGGGACGGCAGGACAGCGGGGTCGCACCCTCTGAGCGTCCATGGGGCTGCAGTGCCCCTCATCCCCATTTTTGGAGGTTTGGGTAGTAGCCCACCGCTCATGGGAATTTGGAGGGTGCAGGTGCACCCCAGGTCACTCATCCTGCACCTTGCTTCCAGCAGAGCGGACACAGAGCCTCTTGGTCAGGTCCCCAAGGCCCAGATGGCCCCCTCATGTCCCCGTCCTGGCTTCCAGGGGACCTCTCTGTGTCCCTGACGGGGACGGGGTGGGAGGGGGCAGCCAAGTCTTTATGTTAAGTATCATAAAGATAATTCTTTTTCTAAATATAAAAATACACAGAAATGAAACTTTTGTTATTTTTTCCTGTGCCCCAGGGAACATCTTTTGGAAGCCATCTAGATCACTGTTCCATTTCTTTGGCAAGAATAATCAAATACTGAATGTCAAGGGAAATGAGAGCAAATAGTTCCAAGATCCTCTGATTTAGACAGGCCTGGGGAGCAGTGAGTGTCTCTAAGCTTATCTGCTACAAGAGTCTTCTGGGGTCAGGTAGACAAACTGTGAGTCCTGTACCCTACCCTTGCCCCACCTGCGACCCCAGGGAAGCCCCAGGTGCACCGGGAAGTGCCACGGAGGTTTGTTAGTTAAGGACTGTGTTCATGGAAGAAGAGCCAGAAATGATCAGAGAAATGCTAAGTCCTGCAACAGAACTCCTGGGGCCTCTTCTAAATGCCAGCCAGTGTTGTGACCCTGATCCCAGGAAGCCCTGACAGGCTTCTGATGCTGCGGGAAATGTCGCGACCTTCAGAATCTAAGCTTTAGCGCTCAGCTGGTGGTCTCTGTTTAAGAAAGAGAGACAATCCCCCCTGAAAGAAGGGAAAAACAGAGCTGGGCCTGGCGCTCCAGGGCCGGGCAGGGACCCTGTCCCAGGTGGTAATGAGGCCCTCCGGGAGCTGGCAGCAGCGTCTGTCCCCGAGTCGCTTGCGTCCTGGCCGTACGGGCAGAGAGCTCTAGGACAGCTGGGGGTGTGTCTGCTTGGGGTCCTGCCGGTGCTGCCCTTCCCTGCCCGGGGACCTTGGGCCGTACGGAGCTCTGTGCCTCAGTGTCCTCACCTGCGGAACGGGGACAGTGAGGATGCTGGCATCCCCAGTTCTCCTTGTGTGCAGATGAGGTCATTTCCTAGGAGAGCTCGCTGCTTGTGAGCTCCAGTTCCTGACCTAAGGGCCCAGTCGCCGAGGTGGGGGCCTTGTCAGGAGCCGCTGGTAGCCAGGGCTGAGTCTGCCCCTGAGCTGGGAAGCGTAGAGGAAGGATGGCCTAAGTCATTGGCTCCTCGCTTCCTAGGACGCTCCTCGCCGCTTTAGCAAGGGGGAGGCCAGGGAAGAGGCAGCGGGCCACTTCTCTGCTGTGTGCATGCAGAAAGTCGTTGGCAATGACTTTGTTCTCTCAGTTTGGGTGAGGACATTTTATTTAAGAAATAAAAGGAAGTTCAGTGGGAGCAGTAAACCAGACACAAAACAAGAGCTTTAGGGAGGTACAGGCATGGAAGCAAAAGGCCAGGAGCCTCCTCTTTGAACAAGCAGTGATGCTTTGCTTGTTTCCTTTTTAATCATGGAGGTAGGAACTGTTTGTTTTAGGAAAGTTTTAAAAGAATAAACGTGTTTGAAGATGGGGAAAAATCCCTCCTGATCCTCTTCTAGTCCCGTCACGTAGGTCACCGCTGTGACCACATGCGTGTGTTTCTGTCCTGTCCCTTTTCTGGTGTTCTCCTGTGTCTTGTTGCTTTCTCCATAACTGGGTTTTTGATGAATGTGAGATTTTGCTATTTTGCATTTTACACTTAACCATTTCATTATAACCATCCTTCCACGTTTTAAGAAAACCCTTTACGGGCGGCCAGTGGATTGGATGGGTGTTGTCCCACAGGTGAGCTGACCGCGCCCCCCTGTTGGACAAGCAGAGTCTGTGAGGCTCATTGGTGATTATGCCCACCTCTTGAGGAAGACCAGGAGCCTAGCTTTTCTGGCTCTTTGCCCAGTATTGACCACCCGGTGCTCACAGTGTCCCCGAGGGAAGACACCGAGGGGCTGGAGGCAGAGCAGGCTGCCTTGGAGGTCTTCCGGACTCACCCCGGCCTCTCCTCCCCGTGCTCCCAGGCAGCCTTGCCCTGTGCTCTCTCTTCTGTGTCCAGCCCTGCCCTTGTGCCTGAGCCTTACCCACGATGGACTTTGGGGTGCCTGTGCACACTGCCGTGTATCCCTGCTGCCTGCCACTCTTCTTCCCCCCCAGGAGTGGACGCTCTCACGACCCAGAACCCCGGGCCAGCCAGGACTGCTCTTTTTCTTCACCCTCAGTATTGCATGAATTTTCTGCACGCATTCGTTCCTTCTCCTGTGTCCCCGTTGCCACCGCCATCTCTCTCCTAGAATCTGAGTGCACTCTGGATATCCCATCAGCCTATCCCATGGCTTTCAGAGAATCTTTCTAAGATGTGGGTCCATTGAGGGGCTCCCCTCTGTCGCCTGGAGCAAGAACAGGCCCCTTTGTGACTCAACTACCGTCACAGCCCCAGGGCCTCCCTCACCTTCCCTCAGGGTACATGTGTGGGTGGTGTGGTGCCCATCTGAGTCCCAGGGTGATGGAGCACACGCGGGGGGCCTAGACGCCCTCCTGCCTTGCAAGAGATAGAGGGTAGAGCTGGAGGGACAAAAGGGCAGGACTTGAGTGGCCCCGCTCTTCCTAGAAATGTCTCCTGGTAAATTTATTTTCTTTTTCGTATTGCAAGTGGATGATGTAAAGCCTCCTGTTGGTTTTAGCATGCTGGGACCCTTAGCAGGCCCTTGTCGAATGTTTTCCCGCTGAAGTCTTCTGAGGAAGGGTGGAGCCAGTTTTCTGCCTTCGGGCTGTTGAGGCCATGCATCAGACGTGCCAGAATGTACCTGAAGTGTGCGTCCAGGCCGGGCAGGTTGGTGTCTCAGTGCAAGGTGTGGATAGACCTGAACGGAAGGGAGTGGAGGGAGGACGTGTCCAGTGGCGTCCTGTGCACAGCTGGGCCTCTTCAGGAGGGACACAGTGGTGGCCCCAGACTCCTCCGCAGGCTTGTCTCTTGACTCTTGACCCACAGTCCCTCTGCCTGGTCATCCTGGGCCTCTGCTCTCATCAGGTCCCACCCCTGCCTGTCAGTTTAATCCCCTTTGACCCCGGAGGTCACTCACTGCTTTAGTGACTTGCCCAAAGACCCTCGCGTCTGAGGCCCTGCCCGGCCCCACTTTTCCGCCGCAGCTTGGAGGTTGGGGACCTTGCCTGCCCCCCACCCCGGGGGACCTGCCCTCAGGGGTTCACATCCACTGGGAAAGTGCTGGGGGGACAGTGTTGAAATGAGGTTTTCTAGAACCCCAGGGTCTTGCAAGATGTTTACAAATTCACCTGAAAAGCTAGGTGAGGGAAGGCAGGCCCTGAGGGCTAAGAACTGGGGGAACTCATTCTAAAAGAGGCCTTTCCAGTCTGTTGTTTCAGGGAGGCCGTAGCCTGTGGAGCTGCTGGTCCCCTCAAGGACACTCTACCAGAAGAGCAGTACTGAGGGTAGACTGAGCCTTTTCCAGTGCTGACTGGTGGTGGCCCCGGGGCCAGTGTTTCCCGGGAAGCAGGGGACCCTGGGCTACCAGGGAACCGCTGCCGGCCCCCATACCCCAACCTGTAGGCCAGGGGGGCGGTTCCGTTTCATTTCTAGAAGGATGTGCAGCTTTATTTTAAATTAAAAAAATTAAAACTGTATCTGACAGAGTTTCCTATTTATTGTTTGGATGGTAACTAAAGTTGAAAATGTTACTTTCCTGCCTAAACAGGGTTATGCTTTGAGTGCTAATGGGCTGGCTTTAAAGGGGACTGTCCACTCAGAAATCCCCATTGAACAGTCTCCTTGGCTCCCGGGAGTTTGCCTCTGTCCCACCCCTATTGCAAAGAAAGAAAGAAAAGAAAGAAACAGTATCCACCCCACACTTAGCAGTACTTCCCATTGTGGGATGTTCCTGAATTGCGCGCCTTATTTGACCTGACCCGTTATTTGGCTTTAATGTTCGGGTAGCGGACTGTTACTGGCTCTGCTGGGACTGAAGATGTGCATTTTAAGTAAAAGGGGAGAGGTCTGTGTTTTTCTGACCCTGCCAAGCACTGAGGCTGCTCTGGCTTCTTGCTGGGGCGGCTCGGTGCCCGCCGGCCCCTCGGATTCCTTGGCTCGGGCGCTCTGCTCCGATGGTGTTTACCCTCGGCTGCCATTCTCCTCGCAGGCTCTCTCAAAGGTCTTTGCGTCACGCCTCGAACAAACAACAAATGCTGGAAGGGTTTGTGTTCTCACCGCCTAAGAGCAGTGAGAGCACTTTGTTTACTTGGAGGCCAGGCCCGGGGCGGGGGGGACGGCGCTCGGCCTCCCTGGGACTGTGTGTATGGGGGCGGAGGGGGGAGGTGGCAGGTGCTCCTGGGAAGGCTGCCGCTGCCAGGGCGCCTGGACACCAGGGCTCTGCCTCCGAGGTCATTGCAGGTCACCCCACGTCCAGGGCCCCAGCCACCACCCCAGCGCACCCCTCCTGCCCTTCAGCCCGGGGACCCTCAGGGAGGCTGCAGACAAAGGACTGGGCAGCTGGGGTAGGTCCTGTTTTCATGCAAATGCAGACAGCCACTTCCAGGAGCCTCCCCAGCCTGAGTTCAGCTGTACCAGGCTCTCTGCAGCTTAGGCCCTTTTTCTAGAAGGTGCTGGTGGACGTTTTAAATCTTCCCTACGATATTTAAAATATGTGGACTTAGAAGAGCAACATAAAAAGCACCCACATAGACGTTTCCAGTGATGCACCCCCCACCTGCCAGCCCGCACTGCGAAGTAGAAATTAACCTAAATTAGGAAGATAATTGTCCCCATGTTAATTGTAGGTTGTCCTTTAGAGCTGTTTTCATTTGCGAGGCCTCAGCAGCGGGCTGGCTCCGGGCCCTACCGGGGCTTCCTGCTCATCGGCACCCCTTCGAGTCAGAGTTCCAGAAACGAGCCCTTTCCTTTGGCATCCTCCTGCTCCGCAGTCTCTAGGTGACATTCTCCTGAGGTCCCTCTCTCGGCTGCGTGCCGCCCAGGCCCCCACCCCCACGCCAGGATGTCCCTCCCCGAGGGCCGCGAGGCCTCTCTGCGCACACACGCCTGGCGATTCCCAGCAGCGCGGCTGGTGCGCCAGCTGTCACGGCCGGCCGCGGGCTCGCACCTGGCGCTGGGGGCTGGTGCCAGTGCTCTCCCTGCCACGGTTTAGGGTCCCTCCTGTCGCCCCCCGGCACTCGGAGTAGGCTTCCCAATAAAAATCCCATTGGCCCTAGCCATGGTTCTGTGAGGGGTTTCCCACTTGGAAGCACCAGGTGAACTGTAGGCCGTCCCTGTCCGTGCGCACACCGCCAGGGGAGGCAGGGGACCCTCTGAGCTGCTTTTTTTGTCTTTTGGGCAGTTTTCCTGTTGCCTGGCTCACTTGCTTTGTCAGTCACGACTGTGCGATGTGATACACGCGACACACGTGTGATGCGACACACACGTGCGATACATGTGACAACGCGTGATGTGATACATGTGTGGTGTGATACATGAGATACACGTGTGCGATATGATACGCATAATGTGGTGCGATACATGCGTGTGCAATACATGTGATACACGTGTGTGACGTGATGCGTGTGATACACGTATGATATGTGTGTGGTGTGTGGGTGATGGGGTGTGTGTGTGTGACTTGTGGGGTG
Organism: Leptonychotes weddellii; assembly: GCF_054177405.1. Taxonomy (NCBI): domain Eukaryota; kingdom Metazoa; phylum Chordata; class Mammalia; order Carnivora; family Phocidae; genus Leptonychotes; species Leptonychotes weddellii. Next base: position 1,708,013 of record NC_138371.1, read on the forward strand.
TGTGTAGGCAGGCCGCCCTCCATTGCTGCAGCTTGCTCTGTCTCATGCTCTCAAGCTTGATCCTCCAAATCGTCTGTTCCCTCCAAACTCCCTCTCGGTGATATTGAAGCCTGCCTCCCAAGCTTGTCAATTTTACCTCTTACCTGCTTTTCACAAATACAGGAATGTTCTTCAACAATGTAAAATGGGCTGCTCATTGCTGCTCCGTGTCCCACATCACTGCGGCTGGGTGTCCCTGTGATGGGGGCTCCGTGTCCCCATCACTGCGGCTGGGCATCCCCATAGTCGGACATCATAGTGGAGGAAGAATTAACTCAGAAGATGGAGTAAGGTCTTATAATCTGGAAAATGTTAGCTCATATTTGGAAAAGAAATAATTAAATTTAGTAAAAATTGTTGATGCATTTGGGATTTTAAATTAAGAGACTTTCTGTCGATAAAGCCAATTTTTGGAATCCAAATATGTATTAACTCTTGGAAGCTTTGTTCTATTTGGGTGCTCTGACTAGGAAGTAACACATAGCTGACAGGGCCTCATTTATTTTGTTCTCTCATTTGCTTTACCTAAAGCTGAAGTGGTGAGTAAAGATGATGATACTTTTATTAAAAATCGGCAGTGGTGGAGACCGCCGGAGGGTGGGCTCTGAGCCCGTTCCAGCACGAGTGCAGGGGAGTTACGGTAGGTCTGTGCACCCCTGAGCAGGGTAGGGGAGCCGAGTGTCCGGAGGGCGGCTGCTGCTTCTCCTGGGCTCTAAGAGTCGTCTTCCAGTTTTGATGGCACAGTGCCGGGCACGCACGTGGTTGGAATTCAGTGAAAGCTTTGTGAGGAAAGGAGGAGAAACTGCTGTTTAAAACATTTGCTTCTGCTTCGTTGTTGGGAAACACACAACCATGCATATTTTAACACAAAGAAAGGTTAACCTACAGAAATTGTTCCTCCTCAATGACAACTTGCTTGAGCCAGAAGCAGGCCTTTCCTTTTGTGGTTGGTGCTTACTGAAATCAAAGGAACAGCAGGAACCTTCCATGCCTCCGGGTCACGGGTCAAGAAGGTCACCTGTGGTTTTCCTCCTCTGACTCCTCAAGTTTTGTCTCCCGTTCAAGTCTTTGAGTTTTGTGTATGGTGCAAGGGAGGGATTCATTTTCTTTTCCCATTTTGATAACACTGGTATAAGACTTGACCCCCTTTCCCAGGATGGCCACACTTTGGGCTCTGGCGGAGGTCAAGTTCGCTCTGTTCCCGGGCCCCCTGCCAGCCCTGGCTTCCTCTGCCCCCACCTCCCTGCTCCGTCCCAGTCCTTCCGCGAGGGTCCCAGGGCTCTCTGTGCATGACCTCTCCAGAGATGTGAGCACTCCGGACAGGTTCCTTTAAAAAACCAAGGTGGGGGGCACCTGGGTGGCTCAGTCGGTTGAGCTCCAACTCTTGATTTTGGCTCAGGTCGTGATCTCAGGGTCATGAGATCGAGTCCCATGTGGGTCTCCTCGCTTGGCGGGGTGTCTGTGTGGGGTTCTCTCTTCCTGCCCCTCCCCCCTTTCCCATGAGCACACGCATGCGTGCGCTTTCTCTCTCAAATAAATAAATCTTAAAAAAAAAAAGTAAGTGGGGCTTTGAATGGAATTGCACTGAATATATGGGTGAATTTGGGGAGAATTGGCATCTACAGTGTTAGGTCTTCCGTTCCTTCGCGTGCTTGTCTTTCATTGATTGGTACTTCTTTAATGTCTTCCAACAGATTTGTATAATTTTCTTAACTCAGGCCTAGCATGTGTTACATTCAATTTATTCTTTGGTAGAGTCTAGGGTTCTTTCCCATGTTGTAGACAATATCTTTTTTTTTAAATTAAGTTTTCTAGTGCTAGTATATGAAAATGGAATTGATTTGTGCATTTTATTTTTATATCCAATCACTTTCCTAAAATCTTACCATTTCTGAAAGTTTTTTCTGTAGATCTTTGGGGTTTCTAAGACAAAGAACATTAACTGTAACGATGACAGCTTTGCTTTCTAATTACTGTGTTTATTTTCCTTGTCTCACTGTGCTGGCTGAGGATCCCAGTTCAGCTTGGAGCAGGAGTGGGAAACGGGCTTCCTTCTGTCGTCCTTGACATTAAAGGGAAGGCCTCTGCCATGTCCCCGTTTCAGAGGGGTGGTTGCCCGAGGTTTGTGTAGGTTCCCCTGCAGATGAAGTTCACGGATGTGTGTGTTTCAGGAGTGGGGGCTTTCACTGTACCCACAAGAGGATCATGTGGTTTCTCTTTAATTTCTTCAAGTGTTGGATTATCCCTCCATTTTTTTGTAGTAGACCCACCTCGCTGGTGATAAATACTGTGTTTTTTTTATATCTGACCGGATTAGGCTTGGCAGTTCTTTGGGATTGTTCTGTCTTTTCTTAAGTTGCTTTGGCTCGTAATTCTCCTTTTTAGTGTCAAATTGTTTTATCCTCTGGAAGCATTTGCCTAAGATTAAAATGGTCTTGAAAGTTTGGAATTATTCTTAGATTATTTGGGTTTGTGTTTTCTTGGTGGGTTGATTTTTAACCACTGGGTAGTATCTAATAGTTACCAATAGTCTGAATTTTTAGTTCTTGTATTAATTTAAGGTCATTTTTAGGAATTGGCCTGTTTCATCTGAATTTTCATTCTTACAGCCATGGACTTGTTCATGGTATTTTCTTACCTTTTTAAATCTCTGCTGGATTTGTAGCGTGTATCCTTCTTCATGTCAACCATTATTTTTCCTTCTTTTTGGTCAGTCTTTATTTCACTAAATTTTTGAGACTCAGCCCTTGACTTTGTTGATGTGTTAGTCTGCTTTCCAGGTTCTACACGTCTGCTCCTAGGTTCCTTCTATGCATGGAGAGGGTTGGGGAGGCCCCCATGGGAGGCCCTGTGGGCAGCTCACCAGCTCTCAGCCTGCCTCCTCCTGGTATAAACTACACATTTCCCTCAAGTGCAGCATGAGGTGCATCCTAGAGGTTCAACACCTAGCATTTTTATTTTCATTCTGTTTTTTTGAAAGTCACATCGATAGTAGACCCCTTTGGTACAATGTAAGGAGAATGGTGCTTCGTCTCTGTGGTCTTCCTTCCGAAAATACTCCAGTGTAATCATGACAGAAACATCCCACAAGTCCCAATTAAGGGACATTCGACAAAATATATGGTTTGTACTCTTCAAAGCTGTTGAGGTCATCAAAAACAAGGCAAGTTCCAGGAACAGCTCTAGCCGAAGGAGACGTGACAGCGAAATGTGAGGTGGGCCCAGCGTAGGATTTGGAACAGAAAGAGGACATTAGGGAAAAACTAAGGACGTCTGAGTGAAGCATGGGCTTCAGTTGATGGTCAGGTATCGGTGGTGGCTCCTACTTTTAACAAACGCACCGTCCCAGCCTCAGACATTGGCTCCGTCTGGCCCTTCTCTACGATGCTCGGCCCCAGAGCCTGACTCCTGGCCCGTCTCAGCTCGGTACCCCAGGCCCGTGACCTCTGTGCCCTCCGTGCCCTCCCGCGCCCTGGACCTCCTCTGGGCCGCTGTCTCCCTCCCCTGCGCACAGCCCTCAGGGGGAGCCCCAGCAGCTCCGTTGGTGAGCAGGTGTGCTTTGGGTTACCTGGGAATGTGTGACTTGCCCTCATTCTTGAAGGATTGTTTTACACGATCTGAAGATGATGCTTCTTTTTCTCCTTTTGTACCAGTCAGGCGACCCTTCCTCTGGCCTCTGGCTGCCCCTTCCTCGTCTGCCTTTTCTGACTGCCTGCTGCTGGCGTCCTTGTGTCCCATGTCACAGTTGTGTGACTGTGTGTCTGGGGTGCAGGCACTCTTTTTTTCTCTCGGTGGAGGTTCCCTTCTGTGCCTGTGTATGGCGTCTGACCAGTTCTGGAAACCCTGGGCCGGCTCCCCCCACGCCTTCACCCACCCGGGACACACGGTACTCCCCCCGCCCCTGGCTCTCCCCGTGTCTCAGCTCTTCCTGTGTCCTCGCTCCCAATTTTGCCTCCTGCTTTTCAACTATTTTCTTCAGAACTGTCTTCTAATTCACTTAGTTTTCTTGTTGGGTTTGCACGGTTTCCATTGCTTAAAGCGCCCATTGAGATTTAAACAAAATCATCATTTAAATGATTTTAAGTTATTCATTCATCAATTCATTTAAATTGTTATTTTTGAAAGTTTTGTTCTTTTTCTAAATGATTAATTTTGACAGTTTCATTACTTTCTTTATTTCTTAATTTTTAAAAGTATCTTAGTAAACCTTTTATTAACTCAAAACATACATACAAAAAAATGTACTTAAGTGGATAACACATTAATGGGAGTTTTTCCTTCAAAGTTTCAGAAATAGGAACACGATATCCTGTTCCCAGCAGTACCTGTGTCTCAAGTGTGTTTTTGACCCTGTCCATGGATGCTCTGCTGCCTTCCAGTCATTTCTGTGTGGTTTGCTTGTCCTTGATCAGAGCCCAAGTGTAGCTGGTCTCCCCACGTGGAAAACGGGTCGGGATGGATGAGGCTTTTCTTCAGCAGCTCTGTGGGCTTCTCAGGGAGCCTGTAGTCAGTGCCCTGCTGGGAATGTCGCGGCCCACAGGGGGCTCCCTGACAGGCACCCCGGCTCGTGAGCCCAGCGCCTTCGGGTGCTCCCCGTGGCCTCCCCCTCGCCCAGCCCGTGTGCCCCCTGCTCGAGCCTTGATCCTGTAGCTATTTCTGGCTCTTTTGGGGTCCCTTCCCTGCCCGGAGCCCAGCAACATGACCGAAACTATATTTTATTCAAAATCTGGGTTTTCTGCAGCAGGAGAGCTCCTGCCGTGTCCCCAGAAGAGTGTGTCCCCACAAGCCCGGCCTGGGGCCTGTACTTGCTCAGACCGTTGGGTCCTTCTTTGTTTTTCTCCACCAAAGCTGAGATGCCATGGCACCCTCTCTGGCCTCCACCTCTGCGCCTCACCTCGATTATGCTCACCTGCCCAGTGTAGCCTCCGCTTAAATCTGTTGTGTCCACGACCCGCTCCTTCCCCAGGAGGGCACAGGCTGCTGGAGCAAATATCCCCTTTGCTTCCTGGTCTCCCCCCAGACTTTGCCCCCCAAGCCCGGGGGCTCTTGACATCCAGCCCGCCTCCGGCCGCCCCCCCACAACTTCTCGGCCCCTTCCGCCCTCAGACTTTGAGCCAAGCCTTGTCGGTGCGCAGCAGGTGGCTTGTCAGGACTGGAGGGTGGGGGTGTTTTGCTCAGCGTTAGATTGATGGGTAAATTTAGACACATGATGTGTTGACTTCCATCCTGCTTTTGATCCCATTCTCTCCTTTCCCCATGAATACCTCTCACTTTTCTTGAATTTTCAGTCATTTGCTTGTCTCTGGCTTGCTTTCTGAGAAAGCTGAGTCTCTAAATATACTCTAATTGCTTACCTTAAACAACACAGCAGAGTCAAACTTCCCCGACGCTGTGTCTCCCTCAGGCTCTCTGTCACCTCCTGCATGACTTCAGGGGTTGGCAGATGCGCTTACATGTAATGTCCAATGAGGATGCTCTCCAGCGGGAAAGAGCAGCCGGGGATGTGTGGCTGCCGCGGGTCCAGGGCCGCTGTGGTGTCGCCCACGGCGTGTGCACCCGATTCACACGGTGCCACCAGGCCTCCTCTCCAGTGGCCTCTTGCTGTGGATGCCCAGGGGCCCCTGATGGGCTGTCCTGCATGCCACCTGGCCTTCCTGCCAGGGTCGCCCTTGCCCCATGAGGGGTGGGAGCCCGTGGAGGAATGCTTGCCCTCTCTCCCCGCAGACAGACCGTCCCGAGATGCTCGGCTAAGGCTTCTAGCCGGGCCCGCTTGATTGGGCCAAGCCACAGCTACCTGGGGATACGTCCTTGTCCCGGCCCCCCCACCGCTGCCCTGCTGCACTCCCTGCCCATTGCCTCAGCTTCTCCCACTCACGCCTGGAGGGACATTCTGCTCCAGAGAAGCGGGGACACTCAGGCCACCTCCATGGAGAATGCAGCCCACGCTGACATCTGTGTCCTCATCTCCTATTTGCTGTCAGCAACCTGAGGTCCCAGTCAGGGCCCCTGCCTCCCTGACCGCAGCAGCCCATTCTGGGGATCCTTCCAGGGGTTCATAGTGTGTCAGTGGCTCATGACGGGGAGGGGAGCATGATCCTGGAGAGCCGAGCACAGCAAGTGGGCATTTTACACCGTTTTATAGAAGCGCTGGTGTGCCGCCTCTCAGAACCACAGCTGGCCGGGGGACCCTGCCACGTGCGCCCTGGAGTTGGCCCCTTCTGCTGCGGGGGCGGCCCTGTGGGGCCAGCCGTCCACCTCCATGTCCAGAGACAGCTCCGTGCCCCACACTGACGCACGCAGCTTCTCCCTGTCCCCGCGGCCTGCCCTTCAGTCTAGGTGCTCGGGCTGGAAGTCCAGGAGCGGCTTCTGATTTTCTCCTTCAGCAACCTGGACACGCGGTTGGTCCCCCCTTCTGATGGCTCCTCCTCCAGGACTCCGGGTCCCTTGGGCGGGCGGGCAGGTGGGGGCCACTGCTCCTACCAGCTGATTGCCCAGTGCGGCCGGTGTGACAGGAAACGACGTGAACTCACGGCTTGAACGCAGACTGAAAACAGAGGTCCTGAGGACTTGGGACCTACCACCTCCTGATGATCTGCCTGTGCTGCTCCCCGATGCTGCACCTGATCTGGGGTCTTCAGTGTCTTTACGGTACGCATGCCCAGTGTGCGCAGGTGCCTTCCCGCCGGCCAGGGCTGGCTGCCCCTGCTCTTCTGGGACCCCTGCACTCCTGGCCTCTCCCTCTGCCTGCAGTCTTTCCCTTCCTGATTTTAGGGACTCATCAGTGCCCCCCCGGGTTCAGGGGTCCCCTTGAATCGCAGCTCCCCAGGGAAGCCTTCCTAGCTGCACTCCCGTGCCCTCCTCTGTCGGCCGCTTCCTGCGGTTCGGGACTAGCGCGGACTCCCGAGAGCGGCGGGGTGTGCACGGCCTGGGGGGGGCTTCGGTGGCTGGAGGAGTTCTGGAAGAGTGCATGGTTTGTTTTTAAAGTGGCCCGCCCCCTGCATAGGGACGACAGTGGGAAGACTGGTAGTCAGCTGTGAACAGTGGGTACGGGGGGACAGTGACCCTGACGTGTCCTGGGGCAGGACAGCAGCACCCCGTGTCCCTCGGCAAGAGGGTCCACACGGGCACCCCCACGGCGGTTCTTTTTCCTTCGGCACCCTTTCCAGGTTGCTTTGAGGCCGGAGTGTTTGGAGTCGGTGGCGGGCGAGCAGCTGCCCATGTCGTGTGTCCTGTGCCCTGGCTTTGCCCCTGGGAGGGGCCGCTGGGCTCCGTCAGCCATGCCGCAGTGACCGCCAACTCCCTGAAGCCGCTCTGTGCCCGTCCACAGGCTGGGAGTCTAGCACGAGGAGGTTGGGGGCTCTGGTGTTTGAGGGCCCGTGGCTGGCTTTCTTTGGGTGAGCCGTGCAGGAGCTTGAGGCACACTGGCGTGTCACCCTCGTCCTGTCTCGTGGGCTGTGGGCATAATGACAAGTGAGAGAATGTAAAATGTAAATTTCCAGATGGCATGTCTGTTTGTTTTTTTGGCCAACGTGTTTTCCATGGTTGACAAAACAGAGCCAGTGTGCGTCTCAGGTGATACAAGGAACTTTGGTCAACATGCGCCCCGTTCCTCCGCCGACGAGCCTGTGGCCCCCGCGTTCATGGTGACCTGCGCCCGCAGAGAGCGCGCTCTCAGGGTCCTCTTCCTACAGGGTCACCGCACGAGACACCCCTGAGAGCGGGGTGCACACTGTCCGTGGACCTGCGTAGTGATTCTGGGACGTGGAGGGGGACCTCAGAAGTGTGGCATTCACGGCCTTTTCTGAAGCATTTGTCCATGGTCCTGCAGAAAGCGTGGAGAGAGCCTGCGGGGGGCCTGCCATTTGTTGTTCTTCCAGCATGAATATGTCTGGTTAATTATGCAGCCGGGCTCGCGGCCCTCCCCATCTCTTCTGCTGAGGGTGTGGGAACACGGTCCACTTATCGCCTTCTTCGATGTCTTCCATAGCCCCGCTGGCAGGGCTGATCCTGGGTCCTGCTTGTCACCCGCTCGCAGGAGACCTCCGTGTCGGGCGCAGTGGGTGTGGACCGGAGATTTGTTGCTTTGATGCTGCCCCCGATGGCTTTCATTTTCCAGCTCACACCGCCTGTCGCTTGTGTCACACCGCGCCCTTCCAGGCGGGCCTCTCCCTCTGCACTGGACTTGGAGAGGGATTCCGGTTTCTGCTGGGACAGTGAAGAAGACTGACCGGCGTCAGTCAGCAAGACTGGGTCAGAGCCCTGGCTTTGCGGCTTAGATGCTAAGTGATGGGAACATCACCTGGTCTCCTGGAGCCTTGGTTTTTCTCATCAGTGAGATGGGTATATAGCCACCTCAAGCATGTGTCATAAGGCCTAGGGGGCTGAGGATTAGCCTGTAGCCTGCCCGTTGATTTGTTGAATAATTCATGTATTCAGTCATGGTTTTCAGCTCATGGAAGTGAGTCTCTCTGCAGGCCCAGGGCTCAGGCAAGCCTCACGGGGGGACTGCAGATCATGGCTTTGCTTTTGCAGGTAAAAGCTGTTACTAAATTTGAGTTGAAGGTGCTCTGAGGCTGGCATTCTGAGGCCTGGAGGAGGGTACGCGTGCGTGTGGGTGACACTGTGGTGAGGTCACCTCATGCCATTCCCTCTGCTTGGGGACCTGGGCCACACCTGCGCTGCCCTTCTCCTCGGCTTTCATCCTGGGTCCTAGTCTTCACTGTTCCAGGGGGAAGCCTGCTGCATACGTGTTTATGGGCAGGGAAGTGACTTTTGAGGGAGGCTCTAGAACCTTCCTAGAAGGTAAGTTAAAACAAACCAAAACTTTTGCCAAGTTATTTTGACCGATACATAGTAAAAGATGTCTCCAGACTTAAAAACTTTTCTTTTTCTTTGCGAATTAGATTGTCAAGGATTTTTAAAACCAGTGTGATATGTCAGATAGCCTTGTAGAAGATCCTGGTTGGCCGAGGCACCTCTTCTCTGAAGACCCCCGGGGGAGGGGCCCACTCAGACTTGAACTACGCCCTTCCTCACCCACCTTGGCTTGATGCTTTGGTGCTGCTCTGTCTTCTCTCTCTTTTCCATCTCTTGTGGAGGGCTCTGAAGACTAACGGTCTGAGGGCGCCTGGGTGGCTCAGATGGTTAAAGCGTCTGCCTTCGGCTCAGGTCATGATCCCAGCGTCCTGGGACCGAGTCCCGCATCGGGCTCCCTGCTCCTTGGGAGCCTGCTTCTCCCTCTGCCTCTCTCTCTCTCTCTCTGTCTCTCATGAATAAATAAATAAAATCTTTAAAAAAAAAAAAAAAAAAGACTAACGGTCTGAGCCGGTGGGGAACGCACGCCTATTTCTCAGAAACCCCAGCCTCCAGGGCGCCCTGGCCGCTGGGCGCTGCGTAGGAGGTCGGCCCGGCGGGAGCAGAGTTCTCGTACTTATTTACTTATTCCTCCAGCCCCGAGAACCTGAGCGCTCGCAGTTACTCAGGCTAGCGGCTCCTGGGACTCACCCTGGCCCCAGGATGGACCTGCTGTGGAAAAGAGCAGTGCCTTCTGTCGGAGCGGCCAGGCGCCGGCAGGAGCGGTGGGAAGGCCTCTCCGCGCCGGGACCGTCGGGCCCGGGTGGGGGCGGCGCGCCGTGCTCAGCGAGGCCGCTCGCGCCGGCCTCCGTGGGTCTGGCAGGGCCTGCGGCGTGACGGGGCTCGGGCCCGCTGGGCCGGCAGAAGCGCCTCCAGAAACCCAGGCCCCTGCCGTGGAGGGCAGAGGTGTCGGGAGATTTGCCTTCGGCCGCGGGCGGGGCTGGGCTCGGAGCGGGTCGCAGCTGTGCTGTGGGGCACTGTTGCAGAGACCTTCAGGTGCTCTTTTCCGCCCAACCTGCCGTGCCGCTTGGAGGGGCGGCCTCGGGTGTCCCCTCGGGCCTGTGCTTTGAGCTCGGACTGAAGGCCCTTCGCCTCTGTCCACCTTCCCTCCTGGCACTGGCCCCTCATTCCCTGTTCTCTGGGGAAGCTGGGGTTAGGCCCTCAGCCGCCTGCAGTGTGGCTTTCCCTAAGCACGAGGAGGAAGTTCTAGGTGATTTCTCGTGATTTCTCCCTTGGAGCATCCTGCAGCAAATGTGCAGCCCCTGCTGTGCCTGGCAAGGGGTGGCCCTGGGACACCCGAGGTCAGGTGGAGCCAGCTTCTGCCGGATAGTGGAGAAGGAAGGTTGTGAAGAATGCCTGCAGGTGCCCAGTCCCCGTGCCGCCTGCAGACGCGCACGAGGCCCCAGGGGCAAGCTTGTTTCCCAGGGGCCGCCAAGAGCGAGGGGAGGTGCTGTGGAGCGGGCTCTTGAACGGTGTTCCCTGGGCGCCAGAGGGATGTGTGCGCGGACGCGGGCATGGGTGTGTTTGGGTGTTTGGTCAGGGTTGGGGTTCTTTGGGTTGGTAAAGGAAGGCACAGTGAAGATGGCCCTCAGGCCTGACCACTCAGTCACGGTGTCACCACTGAGGACTGTTGTCGGGCTCCAGGCCTGCCCTCCATCCTCCCCTGGTTCTGCTCCTTGGCTCACTTCTGCAGCTGGGCCATGTCCAGGGAGTGGGCGGCTTGGCCGCTCGGAGCCTCACCTCCAGCTGGGAGGCCTTATCTCTCCATCGCTAATGAATCGGTGTTGGGGAAGGCACCCATGGCCGCGTGGGGGCATTTCCCTCCTAGCAGGGGGATTCCTCGGGGCCTCTGGGATAGCGGTGCCGCTCGGACACGCAGAGCTCTTGGGCTAGCTTCTGCACACCACCAGCTGCCCAGAGGACCAGGGTCCGGGTGGGCAGAGCCGTGATCTGACAGCCCTGCCCCAGAAGGAAGCTGGAAGAAGGGGCTGGAAGCAGGCTGGAGAGGGAACCCCTCCATTGTCCGTACGACTGATTTGATGCCCCTGCAACCAGTATCTTTATACTGTCTCTTCCTCCCCTGGGCTCTGGCGCTGTGGGTCAGGCCTCGCCCTGTCTTCAGCCGACCAGCACAGACGCTGCTGGTTGGTCTGCGGCTCTGGTGCTCTCTGTGTCGTCACCAGCCTGATGTTCCCCGTGTCAGAAGTCAGGTAGGTTCCCTGGTTCTCCCCACCTCAGGGGGAGTGCATCTAGGGCCCCCCGTGACTGCACGCTGCACGTGCTTGCGGGGCTCCCCGCCCCTGCACTGTGCGTGCTCTGAGCCGGCTGCGCCTCGCACATGCCTCCCACCCGCTGCCTCATCCATCCCTGCTCAGTGCTCACGGCCTCACCTCCTCTGGGACTCCTCCCCCCGAGGCAGGTGACGGTGCCGATGGGGGCTGCATCTTCCTTGCCCCTGACACAACCTCTCGGGCTAGCATTGGTATTGTGGGGGGATTTGCCCCCCAGCTTCTCACCTCCCTGTGAGCTCCCGGAAGGCAGGGGTCCTGATTTCCGTGTCACCTCCTCACCCTCCTAGGTGTGCGTGGCACCCGAGGGACCGGGAAGTGGGACCAGGGAGCCCGGGGCTGAGCTTGGAGCCGGCCCCTGGGCACTGGCGCCCACGCCCCAGCGTGCCCCAGCGCACCCCAGCGCGCCCCAGCGCAGGAGCGGCTCGCCCGCCCACCTCGCTCCCGCCGGCCCGGCCCTGTTGTCTGTTGCAGGCTTAGGGTCTGGGCGTTTCTTTCTCAGCACGGTAACACCGCTCCCAGCATCACGGTGTTAGGAGCCCGTATGTGCGCATATATGTGACAGTTCGAACCGGCAAGGCCTCCTGGAACTCGGGGCTGGTTCTTGGTGACTCAGCAGTCTTGGGCTCCTGCCATTTCTGTGTGAGCCCTGTGCTGGGACGGTTATGAATCATCTGCTTGCCTCTTGATTTGCGTCAGTCAAACCACATGTGAAGAAAGCAGCAGTGAGCAAGGCTTTGCCGGCAGCTTGGCGTCCAGCGTGGGGGACACTGGCCAGGGACAGCCTCAGAAGGCCAGCCCACCGCTCGCCCCGGTGGTCTGGGCTGTGGGCCTGGGGTGGCTTCCGGCCGGGTCCCTCCACCCCCTCGCTTCCCCTCCCGAAACCGCTGTTAGCCACGCAGGAGATGGGCGCAGTGGTAATGATGGCTCTTTCTGCTCTTTCCTGGTTTCCTGTGTGTAATCCTGTGGCCGGCGGGACACATTTGCAGTTATGGGAATGTTGGCTGTTTCAGGCAGAGTTGCTGGTCTTTTCTTCCCTGTCACAAAATCACTTTAGGACATGGCTCTTTGAAAAGATCCCTTGTAAGAAGGACTTAATTAAACCGGGATGCCAGCTGTCCCCCGCCCCCGCTAGGCCCGAGAGGATTGCTCCAGAGTGGGCAGGGCCCCGGTCCCACGGGGCGCCTCGGGAGGTGACATGGGGCAGCCGTGAGTCTGACTGTGAGCGCCCCGGGGTAAGGTTTGCGCTCGGTGCAGCCCCCGAGACAGCCGTGCTCTGTGGCCGCCAAGGAAGCCCCGCAGCCCAGGGCTGGCTGGGCACGATTCCCAGGGCACCGCCAGTTTCATGGCTTGGTTTGTTTAGTTTTGTATGAAGCAGGCAGATTACGTTGTCATTTTTACCGTAAAGTGTACTGTTGTTATGACTGTAGTTTAAATCGTAGCCGATGTTCTAGTTACCTGGCTAATCCCAGCTGGGGTAGCATTTTAGGAGAACAGCACCCCGGCCCCAGCCTTCCCAACATCACCATCTCTCAGTGAGCCCCATACCTTTGCCCTTAAAGTAAGGGGGGACCCCAGGCACATGGAGTTCTTCCTGGTTTTTGCCCCCTTCCGGCGGTGAGCTGCAGTGTGCTTAGGTTGAGCTGCTTCAGGGACTGAGAGGAACCAAAGTGCTCCCAAGCGCTCTCTTTTCTGAAGCTCCTCTCTGAATGGGCTTCGAGAGTGTGACCTTCTGTGACCGGGAGCCCAACAACATGCAGACGGCCAGGAGACAGGACAGAGGAGCACCTGAGTCCGAATCCAGCCCTTTCATTGGGTATCTTTGTGTTTTTAGTTATGGAAAACTTCAGGCATTTATAGAAGTAGAAGATAGAACCATGAAGGACCAGGTGGCCTTCCCCTGGCTTTAGCAACGACCCACCTGCCCCAGTCCCGCCCTGCCTGTGCCCCGAGTCCCTCCCCGGGCTTCCTGGAAGCCATTCTTGCAGCCTTACAAACGCTAAAAGGTTGGGACTCTTCAACATAGAATCATCACACGCTTGACAGCGCGGACATTTTAATGCTGTCAGATAGTCATGGCTTAAAATCCCCAGGTGTCTGAATGCTTTGTTGTTTTCCTGGTTGTTGTTCAAATAAGTTAAATGAGGGCCACACAGAGGCCTTTCCCTCTCTCTGTTCCCTGGCGGTTTACTCCTTGAAGAAACTGGCTGCTCGTCCGCTGGAGCTTCCCCAGGTGAGGCCTCCCCGCTCGCACCCCATGGTGCAGCGCGCCTCCCTCCCGCTGCGCCTGGTAGTTCGAGGTGCAGTCCCGAGGTTGGGTCAGGGTTAGGGGGGCTTCGGCTGGCGAGACTGTTTCTTAGGTGGTTTGGGGCTTTCCGTTTTCCACGGGTGGTGCAGGTAGGGAAGGCTTTCTTCATTTACCCGTTTTCAGAGTGACAAGCTTGTTTCCTTATGGTATCTAAGGGTGACTAACGAGTTTTATCAACTTAATTCTGAGCATAATTGTGAACTCGTGGATTTTGGTATATTTCTGTATTTTCATTTTTGGTTGTGACTGTCCTTTTGCCCCATCTTTGGCCGGGGGAGCCCCTTAGCTTGGCCCTTGGTTTGGTTGATAGACCCTTGTCATCTTGATAGCCTCATTGCTCTGGTGTGACAAGACGTCCCAGGCTCGTCAGCCTGCAGCAGCCTTGTGCCCCAAGACCCTTGATTTCGTCACATCGGCCAAGTCCCTTAAGCTATGTAGGGTCTCCTGTTTTCAGGTCCTGGGGATGAGGCTGTGGATGTCTTTGGGGGGCATGCCTAGCCTTCACGCAGAAGGTTCTGACCTCTGACAGTGCTGGCTACCTGTAGGGGCTTCTGTTCAGGTCAGCAAGTGGGGAGGAAGCTGTTCCAGGAAAGTAGGTGCAGCTCAGAATGAGAGCGCCCAGCAGCGAGCGCCAGCTTCCGTGCCCATCTGAGAACCCGGGGGCATGCCCACTGTGCCCGCCCCTGGCTGCTCCGTCCCTCCAGTTCCCCCCCCCCGCCCGCCAGTGGGCGTGGGGGCCAGCACGGGGCCCCCTTCTGCCCGGGAGGGGAGGGTCGGCGTGCTGGCGCTCACGACCAGATGGTGTTCCTTCCCTGGCGTTCCATCGGGACTTGACAGAGAAGTGGAGCAATCTTTTGGAGTCTCCTTGGAAGCCTGGCTTTCCTTCTGGGTTAGCTGTTAGCTCATGTGCGCTCTCCACGTGCCAGGAGGCCATCTTCCTGAGGGTTCTGTGTGGCAGCCCCTGTCCACGTCTGAAAGCGTGGCTCTGGTCGTGCTCATGGCTCAGAGAAGGGGTGACCGAGGAGAGCGTGCATGAGGTTTATGTTCACGCTGGGCGAGCCTTGCAGCATCCCAGTCCTGGGGCTGTGCTAGGCCTGGGGATCCCGGTGCCTCCCGTAGGGGCACAGCGGGGGTGGGGGTGGGAATGGCGCCGGAATAGGCAGTTTGCTCCCAGAGGCAGGAGGGCTGGGTGGGGTGCCGCTGGGGACCCTGAGAGGACCAGAAAGCTCCCGGGGCGCCTGGCTCATGCTGGACAGGCCTCCATGCACCCGGAGGCTGCGGAGGGGCTCCTGCAGGAGGGGCACCGTCACAGGTCAGCTTTGCAGTGGGTAGAGCATGTGCCTGGGGCTCTGCACTCCGCCTTCTCCTCCATCCAAGTGCCAGGCGGAGGCGGAGGCGGGGGCGGGGGCTCCTCACGTGGGGACCCCCAGGGCCAGAGCGGCAGATGGTGTTTCAGGCCTCTGGGTGAACTGTGTCTGAAGGGAAAGGGCTTCTGGGCGGAAAGAGAAAGGACAAGGAGACCGGGACATTTATTTGTGAGCTCACTTCCGCGGCCAGCCCCTCCCCCAGTGTATTTCCGCACTGCCCCTTAGCCGGCTCGGCCCCCTGGCCCACCCTCCCTAGCCCCTTGGCAGCACCAGTCTGCTTTCTACCTCTCCAGATTTGTCTCTTCTGGGCCTTTCACTTCAGTGAAGTGATGCAGGGTGGTGGGATCTTCGATCTTTTTGTGAGCGGTGTCTTCCCGTGGGCATGTTTTGTGGGTTCACCCATGATGTAGCATGACTCAGTACTCCTCTTTATCGCTGGTAGTGCTCCGTTGTGTGGATAGGCCACGTTTGGCTAATTCGCTCATCTGTTGATGGACGTGTGTTTCTACTTTGTGGCTATTATGAACAGCGTTTCTGCGGCTGTTTTTGTACAGGTGTTTTCGTTTGTCTTGGGTATATGCCTTGGGGGCAGGGAGTTGCTGGGTCTTATGTTAACTTCATGTGTAATTGTTGGAGAAACCGCCCCACTGTTTTCCAAAGCAGCTGCATCATTTTGCATTCCTACCAGCGGTGCAGGCGGGTTCCGATTTCTCCACAGGCTCACCTGTCTTTTTGACTCTAGCCATCCCAGTGGGTACAGGGTGGTACCTCGCTGTAGTTTTGATTTGAGTTTCGTTTCCCTGATGACTCATGATATTGAGCATCTTTTGGGCTTATTGGCCACTTGTATATCCTCTTTGGAGAAACGTCATTTCAAATCCTCTGCCCAATTTTTTAACTGGGTTATTTGCCTTTTTATTGCTGCGTGGTAAGGGCTCTTTGTATGTTCTAGATACAGCTCCTTTATCAGATATATGATTTGCAAATATTCTGAGGTTTGCTTTTTCATTTTCTGGACGATGTCCTTTGAAGCACAAACGTTTTTAATTTTGATGAAGTGCGTTTTATCTTTTCTTTTGTGTTTTTGATGTCAGAGATCTCCATCGAGGTCAAATCGGATTGGAAGTGATGATGTGGGCCTCCTCCTAGGGCTCCTGGCTTTCTGCTTGTGTCGGATGTAAGCACTAAAAGGCTTCCTGGGCCGTTACTTCATTGCCTCGCTAGGTTCTGCAGGGCTCTAACCATAATTCGCTTTTCCCACAGTTGTTTTTAATTGAATGTCCGTGGGAAAATGGCCAAGCAAATTGAAGTCTTCACAGAGAGAACTGAGTTTCTTTGTTGATTTTTGAACCGTGGTTTTTCATCTTTATTGTATGCACTTTGTTGGAATTTGGCATCATGTTGTGAATTTTCATTGAGACTGGGCTTGCTGAATATCCCAGCAGTGGAGAGGTTCTCCCACTCTAAACAGAAATCGCAAAGCATTCCGTAGGCCCTGTGTAACGTACAGAGGGACGTTTCCCGTGGCTGCTAGGTTGACTGTGGGGCACAGAGCCACCAGAACTCCATATGTGGAGATGCCCATCCTGGGAGGCGAGCGAAGAACAGGATGGGCAGTCTGCCTACAGGGTACAGACCAGCCCCCAGTCACCTGCTGTCACCAGGCCTGGCCACCAGCTTCCTGTCTGTCAAATGGGGGGCCACGTCGGCTGTGCCTGAGAGCCCAGAGGACTCACTGTCAGTGGGCGGAGCTCCCCGGAGGACGCCTGTCCTCACTGCCAACAGTCACCCAGAAGGAGGAGGCGCTCCGTCCACTATTGCTTCAGCTCACTTAAGCGCTCCTGGCAGTTCGAAAAGTGACGACGTTTGGAACTTGGGGTACAGCTTGTGGAATTGGGGTCACTCTAGAGTAGGCTGCTGCTGTCTCTGGCCATTTAAGAACAGAACATAGCACACGCCAGCCTTTTTACTAGTTTTAATTCTGAAGATTTCGTTTCCCTCAGATACCGGAGAAAGGGAAGAGTTTTAGGTCTTTGTCGAATAAACTTAGTCCTTTGTTTCACAAGTATTTTTTTGAGCTATATAACTAATTAGGGTATATTTAGTGTGAATCCAAATGTTCACCATCAATGAGGAAGGGTTGCTTTGCATTTTCTTGCCCAAAACTGACCTACCAGCATATAGATTAGTCTCTGTTTGGTATCTCTGAGGTCTGGGTATGTATTGGTCTGAGCGAAGCATCATTAAGTCCACCTGTGCTGACCCCTGGTGAGAGTCCCATCTGTGCACAGCAGTCAGCTGGCTCCTTTTCATTCAGTGACTGGTTTAGTGATTTGAAAAATGCAGATAGTCCCCTGTGCATAAGAAACTATAAAAATGTGGGGCGTAAGTGGAACTTAATTGTTTGGGACCAGGGACAGTGGTTCAGTCCCCAGGAGACTAGGAAGTGTCATCAGACCCCCAAGTGGGGTACAGGTGTGTAGTTTCTCAGCCTCTGACATCTGGCACTTCTCGATTCTCCCTTTCCACGTCTCTTTTTCTTCGCGGTTCGCTCTGTTGCATGCTGTCTGTCCTGGTTTTCTGCACGTTGTCAGCTTTGCTCTGCCCTTTCCAGGATCACCTGGGGGACAACTGAGCAGGGCCACTGAGGCTGCAGATGCATCCTGTCACCTGGCTAAGAGTGTCCCTGGCTCCACTGTGGCACCACCAGCATCCGTGCATTTCTGGTTTTATTCCTGGTTAGTTTCCACACATACGGATGCGGGCAGGCCGCGGGGCTCTCACGGTCACTCTGGCGCGGCGACATGACAGCTGATGGCACTCTCTCCAGGTCAGGTCCCTCGTCCATGCGCCAGGGATGACCAGGCTCCAGAGAGGCGGTGCGGCTCGGTAAGGGCCACCTGCCGGAGCTGGTGCTGTCCTTACACTATGTCAGGACGCCAGTCAAGGGGACGGAGCAGCTGCCCAGGAAGCCGTGGCCAGCCCCAATGCGTGACCGGCGAAGCAGGACGGGACAGGACGCAGGAGCCAAATCCGCCAGTGCTGGCCTTGTGTGGACACTGCAGACCTTCTCGTTTGCAGTGTCCTTGCAGGATTCACGGTGTGCATATGTCTGAGTTGCGGGAGTCACCTTCCTGTGTAAATCTCCCTCGCGGGAACTTGGCTTCTGAGCACGTGGTAAGTTGGCGGGGCCGAGAAGGGGAATCATAGCCGCCGACCCCGGCGAGACCCCAGGGAACGTGCTCGAGAGCGTCTCCGTCCTGAGCTGGCGGGAGGGGCGTCGTCCTGCTTCTTCAGTCCAGGAAACTGAGCTGAAGGCCGGACCTGCTCACTGCTTCCCGGCGCTGGCTTTGCGGCACTCAGGCCCCTGCTGGGCTTGCAGTCCCTGCACCGTGTTCATCACACGTCCGTATCACTGTATGTACGTACGCGTGTCTGAACAACGAGCGGCTTGGGTGGCTTCCGTCTGTTAGTAAAGTAATGTTGATGTGCAGATTTGGAGTGTTTTCTGATTGAAATTTCCCACAAGGAACCGCTTAGAAGAAATTTGCTTTGAGCTCCGCCACAGATGGACTGGCCCTTGACACACCTTGCTGGTCCCTACAAGCAACGGAGTTCTGTCCTTGTACCCAGCTGTTTCTCTGTCCCTTTCCTTTTGGGGGGCTGAGGAGGGATGGGGTGCCCTGAGGTCTCTATCTGATCGAGTTGGGGGCCGCCTTGGGCTCTGGTGTGTCTTACCCCAACTGGTCCCTGGGTCCCAAGCCCGGCAGGGCCCCCATGCCCTGGGGTCCTCCGAGCCTCTCGCTTCTCCTGCTTTTCCATCCTGTTCTTGGCTGCTGGGGAATGAAAAAGCACAATGAATCCTTTCTCCCACCCTGGAGTATGCAGTCTCCAGGGATAGCTTGTTCTCTTCGCTCTCCGTTGGGAGACTGGAGGTCAGCTGTACACCCATCACCACCCAGCATCCCTTTCCTTCCCGGGGCCTGCAGGTGCTTCGTCTTGGCCGGGGCGGGCCCTGTCTTTCCAGGCTCTTCTGAGATGAAGTGTGTCTGTGGAACTGCATGGTAGAAGCAGACATGTCTGCAGTATTTTGATTTATTTTTGTGAGAACTCCGTTCGGGGAGAGCAGTTTGTTTACTTTCGTGATGAATATCGTTGTCCTGGAGCTGTGGTTTATGTACTCAGCATTGTTTCAGAATCACGCTTCCCCCCGAGAATTCTAAACCTTGTTCCAGTCTCTGGGATCTCGGCCAGCTTGCTCTCTCCAGGAGGTCCCCTCTCTCCGTCCTGAGGGGCTCCCGCCTGCGGTGGCCCTGGCCCCGGGCCGCTAAAATGGGTTTGCCTTCTTCCCACACCCGTTGCTCCTGGTGAGGAAAAGGAGCTCAAAGGAGGGAATGAATGAAGAAATAGGCAGATAAAAAAATAATTGAATGAATGTGTCCTGATTCCTTTGATAAACCTTTGATTGAATTCCGACAAGCATTAGAGAAAATTCTGATTGGTGCATGGAATTCAAGTGTAACTTCTTGTTTGGGGTGCAGCTTTTGAAAAATGCTCTATAATGTTTTTCTTTTTAGGAAAACGCCTTCATTCTGAGATGGCATTTCAAAGACTGCATGTTAACAACATGAGGAATTCCTGTCTAAAAATCCAGAAGCTAGAAACAATGAGTAACAGTAGAAATTGACTTTGTGTTGAAGATCGCCCCACCTGGCCTCTGGTTCTTGGCTGAGGGAGGCTGGTGAAGGCGATGCAGGAGGCCCGCGTCCAGGAGCAGGCGCCCGGGGAGGCCTCTTCCCGGGCCCTGCGCCATGAACACATGGAGGCGGAGGGCTGCCGGTGCACAGGCCCTTTCATGGGGGAGCCCTGTGGTTGGCTTGGCTGCTCACGCCCTCCTGGAGCTCCTCCTGAGGAAGTGCAGTGGAGCTGTGGTTTGACATTTCCGGCCTGTGGCTGCTTTCTCGAGTGTACAACTCCTTCTATAGCTGCTGTCGTGTGTGGAGCCCTTCCGGAACCAGCTGTGGATTTGGGCTGCCTTCACTGTGTCCTGACGGGCTCGGGACGTCTTCACTGAACCTCGCTGTGTGGAACCTGGTGGTGGCTAGGCTGTGACATGGCCCTTGTGTCCCTGGCAGGTGCATCTCAGACTTCATCACCTTCTGCTCGAGGCCTTGGCTCCAACCTGGAGGGAGTTTGGGTGCCGGCGAGAGTGGGACAGCTCGTCCGAATTCGTACGAAGTGGCTGCCCGCTCGGCTTTCACTCGCCCACCTGGGGCTGTCCTTGCTGCGGCCCGGGTCTGCCCAGGGAGAGCCAAGCAGCCCAGCTCTGTGGCTTGGAAGCCGGCACCTGGAGGTGGCAGGCAGTGAGGTTTTCTTTGTTTTTAGAAGTCCGGTGAGCCTTTGGCCTCTTGTGCGGAGGGATTTTTTGAACCCACACCCATTGACAGTGTCCCTGATTTCGTGATAAGAAAGTCTGTTGCTACATTTGCTGAGAAGTCAGGAGTTTAGAAAGGAAGCATTTCACGGCTCTGTGGCATTGTGAGAAGCTGTGATTTTTCTGATGGGCGTGCTTGACCCTGGAGGTCAGCACACGTGTGTGGGGAGGGCCTCTTGTCACCGGGGGTCAGGCAGCTGTGTATGGGGCCTGAGCCTGGTGCTCAGGCTGGCCCGGGGCAGTGGTGTTCTTCCCTTGAGTGACGCCAGGCTGGAGGGTGGAGGTGAGCTCACAGCAGCCCAGGGACGTGGGGCCTTGGCTTCAGTGGGGCCTCTTTGGCTGCCAGCCCCCAAGCCCCTGCCTGCCTCATCGGCCTGTGCCCTGGTGCCCAGTCGCGGCCTCTGGCCTACTGTGCAGTGGAGAGGAGACTCTAGCCAAGGGGTTCTCTGAGCCTGGAAAGTTCTGAGGTAGCTTCCAGCTTGCGGACAAAAGAAAAACAAGTTGCCGTGCTACAGTCAGTGTGGGGGTGTCCAGATTAGTGTCCTGTCAGATAGGAAGTAAAGAAAGGGGACGTATGGCCACAACCCCCCACCGAGAGTGACAGCCAATCCTGGGGCCCACATGGGTGTTGACACTCTTGGACAGCAAGGTGCAGCCTTCTTAGTAGAGAGACCCTGCCTGGCCGGAGTCTGTGCCCCCTCTTTTGTGGGGGGAATGGATGGGGACAGAAGTGCTCATAGAGGGCTGTGTGTTCCACTGAGAAACACTGATTTGTCCTTAGAACAAACTAAGGCACCAGCTCTCTCTTGCGCGTCTGCACGTGGGATAGGCATGTAAAGACAGTATTGTTTAAACGCCCTTTGTTGACCACATAGGATTAGAAGACGTTTAATTCATCCGCAGGCCCATTTCTCTTGTTCAGTCACGTGTGGCCGGCCGGCCCGTCTGTGTCACGGGGTAACCACATTTCTGTGTCCAAGATAAACCATCGCATCTGCTGAGTGACCTTCACAAGGAGTCTTGCATTAGCACATTCTTAACAGACATTTAAAAACCAACCCAACAAAACCCATTTCCTGCCCCCACGCTCTTTCGGCACACTCATCAATGTGAATTGCCTTTGGAAATGCCTGGGCTGGAATTTGCAAACCGAAGCCTAATTTAACCTTCAGTGATGCTCCAGTGTCTTGGCTGGAGGCGAAGTGTAGGCGTCTCAGGGAGCCCTGCTTTCTCCTTCTCTGGAGTTCCAGTGGGCACTTCAGCGCGCTCCCGTGGGTGCGGGGACTTTGGGATGGGTGGGAGGCCAGAGCGGACCTCAGGCCAGGCTGAGTTGAGCCCCAGAGAGCCTCCCCATTTGAATTAGAGCAGTGAGCTGTCTTCCTTCCCAGGACTGTGTTCTCTTATAATCTCTCCTTACTCCAGCCCCTCCTCGGGGTCCCCGGGTAGCCAGGAGGGACGTGCAGCTGAGCACTGGCAGCCCAGGCCAGCCGCCGGCTCGCTCTTCCCATCCCAGACACAGCAGCGCGTGCGGGGTCACCTTCTCTGCTCCTCGGTCCCTCGAGACTCTTTTGGATGTAGCTGATGCCTTCCAGAGCCCTCCCAACCTCCCTGGACCTATTTCTCCCCAATCCCGTGTTCTTCCAGAACATACCCTCCCGTGTCCATCTGTCCGTCCTCCCTCCCTCCCTCTCTCCCTTCCTCCCTCCCGTTGCTCCCACCACTGGCTCCCCTGTTCGCAGGCCCAGCAGTGTTTCTTGGATGTCGGTGCCTTTACCCCTGCCCTGCCGGGGGCCCCTGCTCCGAGGGCCGGGCGTCAACCTGCTTTGGAGGAGTGAGTGGTGAGCTGGGTGCCCCAGCGAGCAGGCGTCAGGGCAGCTGTTCAGGGGCCCTGGAGTCACCGGAAGCACTCTGATTTCTGGGCACAGGGTCTGGCACCCAGACAGCAAACAGACACTGAAGAAATGTCCTGTTTTTAGTCTTTGGCTATGAAGCAGTGACCAGCAGTGTGACGGCCACAGGATCTGGTCCGGAGGGCAAGTTCTCAGTGCTTCACGGAGTGAGCCCCTCCAGGTCTTGGCTGCTCCCGGGGTGTAGCTGTGGCCCTTTTGTGGCATGCAGAGGCCTCTGGAGCATCTCAGGTGCGCTGACCCTCCGGGGAGAGAGCTCCCCCCCAGCCTGGCACCGTCTTGCTCAGCTGGGGCACCGGCTCACCGAAGGTGGGCTGGTGGCTTCCAGAAACAGGCCGTCGAGTTTCCTCCGTGCATCAGGCCAGGCCTCAGAGCCCTGCTCCAATACGCGTGGACGCGGGTGCGGCCGAGCGCTCGGACCCACCGTGTCGCTCCGAGCTCTGGACAGCGCAGGGCGGAGGAGGGCCTCCCGGTGATGGCGTCGCCTCCTCTCTGATTCAGTCAAGTGACGAGAAGGGCCATCAGAAGAGATCCTAATCTGTTTCTAATTAGATTTTCATCTTCTCTTTCACAGAAGCTTTTCTCTCCCTTCTTCCTCCCTAATTATTTTTAAAATCTCAAGGAAAAACACGACCCTTCGGTTTATAATTCCACAGAGAACCAAATTGCTACTCTGTCTCTGAAGTATGTTATTGTGGCCTCTGGTATTAAGCCAGGGTTTTCATAATCCCACTGAAATTCTGTCTCGCATCGTGGAAATTTAGGATTCCCCCAAGGAAACCCCAGAGTAGGAAATCGTCGCTGCTCAAACGCCACGTGCGGCCCCGGTGGTGGTGCAGCTGGGCAGGGTTCCCTCCAGGCTGTTCGCTGCCGACCCTGTGGAAGGACTGTGGAGGGACCGGCCAGCAGGCTGTGTCCCTGCGGGGCTCACAGGTGACTCCACCCCCCAGCAGGACATTGCCTTTCGAGGGCACCTGCAGACTTGCCTTGAGCCTCTTTGAAATCTTCAAGGGGAAGGTGCAGTCCTGGGGAGGGGGGGCAGGTGGGACCTCATGAGGGGATTGTCCCCACAGCGCTCTCATGGCACCCAGATGTCCTGAGTTTGGGCCCCTTTGGACACACACTTTCTTGGAGTCCTCAGTTGCTGTGGGTCACTGGTGGTAGAGCATGCTGCTGGTTTGGGGGGAGCCCACCCCTCTAATCAGGGCAGAGGCAGAAGGTTCTGGTGCCAGCTGACTTGAGAGTGGCCACCAGCACACTCTGACCCCCTTCTGCCCCTGGGACAACAGCTGTTGTCTCAGCCTTCTTAGGAAGCCCCTCCTGGTTTCCTCCAGGGCCTCCTGTGCTCTCGAAGGAGGGAGAGATGTGCCCGCTTGGCCTCGTCCTCTTGCAAGCCTCAGGTTGAGAAAGGAACCACCTGATTTTCCTTGGAGAGGCTGCAGTGATGTGTCTGTGTGATATTCGGCTAGCTAGCAAGGCGTCGGGTTTTGGGAATAGTTGGTGAGTGTTTCGTCCCATCATCTCAGGATGTTCTCTGGGTGGACAGAAAGGGGAGCCCCCCAGGACTTCCCTCCTTAGTGGAAGCCAGCAGTCTGTGACCTTCACCGCGCCTTCGTGGAACCCGCTCGCACTGGGGAGAATGTGTCAGGGCTGCCGGCCTCCAACCGGTGACTCTCAATCGTGTGTCTTCTTCCCATTTCTGGTCTGAAGACCTTCCCCTCTCCCTCCCTGTTCTCATCTCTAGCATGTTCTGTGGGTCCTAATGCCTGCTCAGGAGTCAGTCGAGTTTCTAAAGTGAATTCTGCGCTCATTGGTGACTGTCCCAGCTGCACTTTTCCTTGCTCTTTGTCTGTCTCGCAGGTGGGCTACTGACTTTGCTCTACAGTTGCCCCGCCTCCTCCCTCAAGACACACGCACAGTAGAGGACGGAATATCCACATGAAGACTTAGTGCAGACCCTGACTTCGCTCCCAGGAGAGGCCGCTGCCTTCTCTGTAGCTGCTCAGAGTGACCCCTGCCGCCCGAGGCCCCCGTCTTCCGGGCTCAGGCGCACGTCCCCAGCCCAGGAAGGACGGACCCATTAGCACAGTGCCATGAAAGCTGCCGTCCTGCCTTCCAGGGGAGGGTGAGGCAGGGCTGCAGCCCCGAGGTGAGGGCACGTAAGCACGAGGCCTGTCGTGAGACCGCCATGGGCAGGGGAGCAGTGGCACTCTGACCGAGCGGGCTGGAGGAGCCTCTCTGTCCACCGGGGATTTCAGACCAGATCCTTCAGGTGCTAGGGAGCCACTGAAGGCTTTTGTTCTCAAGAACAATCTGCTCTGCCATGTGTTTTCTAGAGGTGTTTCTGGCCTTAGTATTGGGATTGTGGGAGGAAGAGCCCTGCGGTCACTGGGCCAGTTTGGGGTGTTCTGTACTATGTCGAAAGATGTTGGAAACTCAGTCCGTTTTTTGGATACTGACTAGACCCTGTTCCAGAAACTTTATTTGTAATGACTTGATTAATCCTCACAGCAAGGCTTTGAGATCCAAGTGTTGTCTTCCCCATTTTATAGTGAAGAAGTGGGGGCCCTTAAAGGTTAAGGAATGTGTCTGCGGTAACAGCCGCTGGGTAGAGGGGCCTGGTTGGAATTGGTGTCCGGCTCGAGTCCATGAACGGTCTTGCCCATCTTCCTTTAGGTAGGGTACCGCAGCGAGTGTGTGTGTCCCTGGGCACCTGCAGCCAGGCCTGGACGTGAGGCCTGCCAAGGGACCCACTGCATGGACCCCGCCGTTGCTGTCTTCCACCCGAACCCCACTGACTTGCATTTCTCTGCTTCCAGAGGCAGTGCCCTGGGTGGAGTGAGGACGTGAGTCCAAGGCATGTTGGGGTGTGGCGGACACAAGAGACAAGTGCTGTGGGTTGGCTCCCTGAGTCTGCAGCTTCCTTGTCGGGTGCCCTTTACTTCGACAGCAGAGGACAGGAGTGAGGTGCTAGAGGGAGAGAAGGGCTTGCTCGCCGGCTGGGGAGCAAGAGGTCACACCCATTCATGGCTACTGAAGTCAGCCGAGTGGGTCATGACAACCTTAAGACTGAGTGGAATAGAAAACATAAAATTGCACGTAAGAAGGATGAGTTACGGTTCAGTAAAGCTGGGGCTTGGCGATATCTGCGTTGGTATGTGCTGGACCTCCAGGGGAAAATGTGCACACCGTGGGTCACGGCCCATGGCTTTGAAAGATCACTATGGCTCGTACACTGGAGTGTTTTAAGTGAGTTTGGAAGAGGGAAGGACCGATTGGGAGTTGGGGGACCCCTTGGTAATTGTCTGAGCAAGGAGTGAGGAGGTCCAGAACTGGGCAGGTACCCCCTTCACTGGGGTCTTCCATTTCCTTCATAGAGGGTTTCCACCTCTTCTGTGAGATTTGTCCCCAGGTATTTGATGCTTTTTGATGTTGTTATAATTGGTATCTATTAGTAATTTTTATTTCGTATTTGTTGCTGGTATTCAGCAATACAACAGATTTTTGTATATTGACCTTTGATTGACCTTGCTGAATTCTAGTACTGTCTGGGAATTCTTCATGCTGACTGCAAACAATGGCAGTTTTATTTTTCCTTTCCATTTCTTTTATTTCTTTTTCCTGACTTAGTGCGTTAGCTAGGGGCACTGGTATGGCTTGAATAGTGGGCATTCTTGTCTGGTTCTTGATCTCTGCACCACCATTGACTGAGACGTCTGCTGTAGGTCTTCCGTTTGTTTGCTTTTATAAGTGTTCTTTACAAATCAAGGCTTTCTATTCCCCACTTCCTACTAGTCTCCCCACCAGCTCTGCCACGAAGCTGTACTGAATTCTGTCAAATGTTTCTTTCGTCTCTGTTGAGATGATCTAAATTTTCTTATTTTGTTAATTGGTTAATTACAGATTTTTTTTTTTGAATAGCAAACCAACCTTTGATTTCTCAACTGAAACCATATTGACAAAAATGTAGTATTCTATATGTTGTTGGAGTCAGTTTGCTAATACTTTATGATTGTTGCTTTTGTGTTGAAGAATAAGTTTGACAATTATTTTTCTTATAATCACCTTGTCAATTTTTGGTATCACAGTAATGCTGTCTCATGAAAAAAGTTGAGTAAGTTTTCTCTTTTTATATTCTTGATGGTTTTGTGTAAGATTGGAATTATCTCTTAGTTGAAAGTCTTGATAGAACTTTGCTGTGAAGTCACCTATGTCTGGAGGTGTCTTTGGGGGAGGTTTCTTTCTTTTTTCTTCTAAATTATAGATTATATTTCTTTTAAAGCTATTGGACTATTTGGGTCTTCTATTTCTTCTGATGTCACTTTTGGTAAATTGTATTTTTCTAGCAATTTTTCTATTTTATCGATACAGTAGACCCTTGAACAACTTGAGGGTTTGGGGTGCTGCCCCCTGAAGTTGAAAATCACATAAAACTTTTGACTCCCCAGAACTTAACTACAAATAGCCTACTATTGACCAGAAGCCTTACTGATAACATAAACGGTTGATTAACACATAGTTTGTATGTTATTTGTGCTATAGACTGTATTTTCACAATAAGGTAAGCTACAGAAAACAAAGGGTTTAATAGTAGAAAATCATAAGGAGAAAATACATTTATAGCACTGTCCTGTAGTGAAAAAAAAATCTGTATACAAGTGAACCTGTGCAGTTCCATCCAGTATTGTTCAAGGTCAACTCTTTGCATAAAGATTCTTTTTTTTTTAAAGATTATTTATTTATTTATTTGACAGAGAGAGACATAGCGAGAGCAGGAACACAAGCAGGGGGAGCGGGAGAGGGAGAGGCAGGCTTCCCGCGGAGCAGGGAGCCCGATGTGGGCCTCGAACCCAGGACCCTGGGACCATGACCTGAGCCAAAGGCAGATGCTTAATAACTGAGCCACCCAGGTGGCCCTGCATAAAGATTCTTATAAGATTCTCCTGTTTGTCATTTTAATCCCTGCAGGACCTATAGCAGGGTTCCTTCATCTTGTCACTGTTGACATTTGGGGCCAATTAGTCATGGTTGAGGTGCTGTCCTGTGCGGTAGGGGATGTTTGTCAGTATGTCTGGAATTGACCCACGGGATGGAAACAGAATTCCCCTTCCCAGATGTGACCTTCAGAATCTTTTTTTAAATCATTTTTCACAAGAGATCTTTTCCATTTTATTAATCTTTTGAAAGAACCAACTTCTGGTTTTGTTAATCCTAACTATTTATATCTCTTTTCTATTTCATGATTTTTGCTCTTTATTATTTCTTTGCTTTCTTTGAGTTTAGTTTGCTGTCCTTTTCCAAACCCTGGAAACAGAGTCTGGCTATGCACACCTGAGGCCATGCTCCTGCCAGCATGGCTTTAGCTTATCTAGCTCTCTGTCATGAGGCAAGGCCCCATGACCTAGCTCCTCCTTATCTTGCACTTGTGTTTTCTGAAGAAGTCCTCCGTCAAATATTGATGTTCAGAGTGTATTTTGTCAAAGACTCAATCCCCCTGTATGAATTAGAGGAAGAGAGGAGTAGCATAAGGTGAGTAGCAGTGTATCTGGGAAAATTAGTCTGCCTGAAAGTGGAACTAATATCTAAGTTAATAATAATTAAAAGGGGCATTAGAAAGTTTAGCCTGTTATTTACCCAAAGAATAATTTCTCTGAATAGGTATTTTGGAGTTTCAATGGCAAATTTGTATGTGAGTAGATACTTATTTTGAGGGACATCTGAAAGTGTCTAGGTTCTTTCTTCAGAGCCCATTCTTTGAAGACTCTTGGTCTACTGGGTCTGACTGGTGATATATCTGCATTCCATACAAATGGAATGGTAGACTTAGTATTATTAAGGTTTTGAGGTCAAACAGTTTCCAGTATTTTTTTTTTTTAAGATTTATTTATTTATTAGTTGAGAGAGAATGAACGAGCATGGCGGGAAAGGGCAGAGGGAGAGGGAGAGAATCTTAAGCAGACTCCCCACTGAGCATGGAGCCCAATGCAGGGCTCCATCTCACAACCCTGACATCATGACCTGAATTGAAATCAAGAGTTGGACACTTAATCGGCTGAGCCACCCGGACACCCCTGTTTCCAGTATTCTTGGTTGGGTAGAGATTTGGAAGTTGAATATATTTGAAATTTGAAGGACCTCAGGTCAATTCTTATCGTATCTGTTTCCCCATTTGTAGTATGATTTATCCATCCATCCACCCATCCATCTACCCATCCACCTATGCATCCACCCACCCACCCATGCAGTCTCTATTTTTGTTAAACTAGTCATTGTCTTAGGGTCATGGACACAAAAACTAACGAGATTTTTTTCCTTATTAGCAGCTCTCAATCTTGGGGCAGAGGCAGAAAAGTATTAGTCCGGTGATCTTAGGATGTCTGTGTTGGCAGGGAGCCTTCTGGATCACCATTCTCATCAGCGATAGGAGAATGCTTCTGGGGTGAGGTTGTAGCTTTCTGAGAAGAGCCAGCCTCGGTTCTAGGTTGGGTGCTCTAAGGGAAGCCTGATGCCACCCAGTTTTTCCTTTCCAACATGTGTTGTTCTTTTGAGTATATTTTCTTAGCAAAGGAATTTATAAAAAGCAGTCCTAATTTTTTCCTTATTCAAAACTATTAAAAAAGAAAAATCCCCCACACAAAGTCAAACCTCTCCAGAAGTAAATTCTAGAATTCATTCTTGGGTTTGTTTCTCTCTTGCCTTAAGAGTGAAGAAGCCTCCCCAGGAACCCCTCCACACTTGCTTGTGTTCTGCTCTCTTCCGTGAACTTTTTGTGACTCTGGCTCTCTGGAAATCTGTTTCGAACTCTAAAGAGCAGCTGGAACACACTTGAGCCGCTCAGCACAGACTACAAAGTGATGGCATTGCCTGTGCAAAACAGATGCTGTTTGCATTCAAATAAAAGACAAACATAATATTTGCATTAATAAAGAGCCTTTGCAAAAGTGTTTGCATAAAGTGGTTCATCCTCTTCCAAGAGCTGGTTACTTTTAACTAATTTCTGAGTGTAGCAAAGGATAAGCAATCTTTTGCTGATTATTTTTCACAAAGAGTTGCTTTTGCACAAGTGTAGCTGATTTCAGAGAAGGGCTCTCCACATGCAAATGTGGTGTCAGGTGGAACCCTTCACTGATTGCTGTCAGTCATCTTCTTGGTAGATTTTTGTGTTTAAAAGTGGGATTGATGAGCTATTCCCCAGTTCTCGGTGCTACTAAACTTTGCTTCTGCAAAGAATTTTGTAGAGTTACTCAAACTGGGCCATATTTCCGTGCTTGCCTCCATTTTATAATGACAAGAAGCCACATGGTTGGTTGGTGTGTGAGTGCTTGGGTACTTATGTGGTGCAATTTAAAAAACAACTATATTTAATTCTGATTTCGTTAATGAGGGCTGTGTCAGAGTAAAGGTAAAGAAACCAGAGCAAAGGAGAAGTGATGGTCTATAAAGAAATAGAGCCAGAAAGAACATGTCCTAAGTCCTGCATGATTCTTCTAACACGAACTACCAATTTGCCCATGAATTTCCCAGCTGTCCAAGTGAAGAGAGAACCTTGTTTGTTTTTAGGATTTATGTTGTTCTTAAGAGGAAGCGGACGTGGTGTTTCAGACAGTGACTCTGAAGCACACACAGGCACACGCACACGCACACATGGATGCACGCACACCTGAAACAAGTCTGAGGAAACAGCATTATACAGAGCGGAAACTCGGTGTTAACCGCGCATTCCGCGTTCCCCCAGTGGTGCACCTCACAGCTGCTCCTAGCATCTCATTCTTCAGTTTGGATACGAGTTTCATCTTTCTGAAATAAGCCTTTAGTTGTGAAGTCAGCAGTGGTTTCCAAGGGGTAAACACCCTCACTTTCTGTTTGTCAGAGAAGTGTCTCTTTTCTCCCTCTTCCTTGAATGATAGTTTAGCTGGGCATGGAACTGTGGGTGACACATAGTGCACTCCGCACTTTGAAGACATTTTACTGTCTGCTGGTATTTTGTGTCGCTGTCAGAAAGTTAGCCCTTGGTCCAGTGGTTGTTTCTTCCTGCGTGATCTGTCTTTTCTGACCTGGGGCTTTTATGATCTTGGTTAGGTTTTGATGGACGTGCAGATATTTTGTTACAGTGTGTCCAGCCGTGGATTCGCTTGCTGATCCTGCTTTGGGTTTAGCATGCTTTCTAGACTGAAGGACTCTTACGTCTCTGGGATTCTGGAATAGTGTCATTATCTATTTGACTGTTACCTCTTTAGCATTTTCTCCATTCTTCACTTTAAGAATTCGCACCAGGCCTATATCGGATGTCTCATTCTTTTGTCCATGCCTGTCTTTTCCCCCTTTTTTGTGCTGCATTCAGGTCACTTGTGTAGATCTGTCATCCAGCTCATTATTTCTGTCTGTTGCTATGTCTGATTTGCTCTTTTCAATTCTAGAAAATTATTTTTATTCTTTTAAAAAAACTTTCTATTTTTCCAGGGTTTCTTTCTTTCATTATAATCTTTCCCTCATTGAATGCCTTACTTTAAAAAAAATGCATGTTTTGTAGTCTTTTCCATATTGTTTTAATATTTGTAGATATTTTACAGTCATTTCTCTATTGTGTTGGCTAATTCTGGCATAGCGGGTTGTTCCCATGCATCATTTGTGATTTTCAGTTTTTATTGCAAACTCCTCTTCTTTAGGAAGGCTTTCCCCTCCTTCCCTGCCTCTCTCTCTTCCTTCTTCGGGTGTCTCCTGAGAGACATTTTTCCTTGCTTTCCTGGGGCTCCAGGCTTTTGCAATTCTGGACTGGTTTTTAATCCTAATTTCTAGACCTAGGATTCCAGAGCTGCCCAAGTGATGTGACTCTGGAGACCACACCCTCATGTGTTTGAGGCTCTTGCCAGAGAACTCCCAGCAGCCCTCCTCTGCCTCCCTGGCCAGGTGGGCGGGGTTGTCCAGAGTTCTGACCTCACGCGGGTCTCAGCTCAATGGCTCCGTCCAGGACAAGCTCCTGACCGCATCTCCTGCCCCCCTACCCCCACCCTGGGCCAGTTCTACTGACTCTTTGGCCCCAGGGATAGGCAGCTGGATCTTGGTGCATTTGCCAGAGTACCTTTATTTTGTTTTTCCCTCCTGGTAACTGGGGTCTTCTCTTTCTTTTGAGCTCAAGTCTGTATGTGAAATCAGGGTGGGATTCTGTCCTATCTTACAGTCATCATTTCTATATTCTTGTGGTGGGAGGTGAGGAGTCCTCATTATAGCAGGGTTCAGGAAGCTAAAGTTCTAATGAACTTCGCATATTGTTCAACTCTATTTGGGACCCTAGTAGGATCTGTGTTTTCTTTTCTTTTCTTTTTTTTTTTTTAAGATTTTATTTATTTATTTGACAGAGAGAGACACAGCGAGAGAGGGAACACAAGCAGGGGGAGTGGGAGAGGGAGAAGCAGGCTTCCCGCTCAGCAGGGAGCCCGACGTGGGGCTCGATCCCAGGACCCTGGGATCATGACCTGAGCCGAAGGCAGACGCCCAGTGACTGAGCCACCCAGGCGCCCCGGGATCTGTGTTTTCCAAACTGTGAAATTGGTTTATGCCACAGTGTCCCTACTGTTCAGAGCAGCCTCCAAGCAGCACAGACCCATCCTCTGTTGTTTCCCCACTTCCTCTTGTTTTATAGTCAAGTTTAAAGCTGACCCTTTGTTCTTATTATGTGTGGATATTTAAATGCTGTATCGGTCATAACCAAGTGCCCACCTAAGGGTGCTCATTTGATTGATTGATTATCCCCCCAAGGTGCTCGTTTTATTTTATTTTATTATCTTAAAAAATATTTTATTTATTTATTTGTCAGAGCAAGAGAGAGCACAAGCGGGGGTGGGGGGCAGAGGAGAAGCAGGCTCCCCCGCTGAGCAGGGAGCCCGATGTGGGGCTCGATCCCAGGACTCTGGGATCATGACCTGAGCCCAAGGCAGACACTTAACCAACTTAACCAGGCATTCCCAAGGTGCTCATTTTAATTACAGATTATCTTCTTGCCCACAGAGTTGGACATAATCTGTCTCCATAGGTGTAAAAACCAAAGAAATTGGTTAGAGATTAAGAAAGACTGCTTTTTGGTTTTGTTTTGGTGTAATTTCTATAAATTTCCTTTGTCCCATGATTCTGTGCGTTGTCACAAACTAAGACAATGGTATGTGATTTTTCGTCTTAGTTGAAGGTTGAACAATATGAAACGAATCTGTTCCTACAACTATTATAATATCTTATGAAATGAAGATACTGAAGGTATTTTTCAATTCAACATAATATATAAAGTAGGTAAACTCTTGGGATGGGCACGTGTATCAGGTTCCTGCTCTGCTTACCCAGTGCTGAGTGCAGCAGATGAGACACCTTCCGCGAAGTGTGAGGTGTGACGGCTTACCCAGGTGGAGCCTCCGGCCACCAGGTCAATGGGCTCCTCATGAGACCATGGGCAAGTGAAAACTGTTGGTTTTCTTGTAGAGAACAAGTAAGAGTGGACAGTAAGGGTCTGGATGATAAGAGTGTGCACATATATGTGGGAGGAGGGAGGAGAGAAATGATTTTATTTCTACTTTTTTCCTTAACTCGAACATTACTCAGTTTTAAAACACAGAAGATAAGGGATTATAGTCTAACAATTTGGATATAATTTGTTCTTTTTAAAAAGTTTTTTAAAAAGATTTTATTTATTTGAGAGTGAGAGAGAACACGAGAGGGGGAAGGGTCAGAGGGAGAAGCAGACTCCCCACTGACCAGGGAGCCCCATGTGGGGCTCGATCTCAAGACCCTGGGATCAAGACCTGAGCCCAAGGCAGACGCTTAACCGACTGAACCGCCCAGGTGCCCTATAATTTCTGTTCTTAGGACAATGAAGCCTTCAAAGTTTGGGCAGGTTGTTTAAAAAGCCACGTTTAATTTACTGGCTGTTTAGAAATAGTGAGCTGCTTTCCAGTGTGGTGTGGGGCAGCCCCTGCGCTTAAAGGAAAACAGGGAAGGAGGGTGGTGGGCACAGATCTGTGGGCCCATCCTCGAGAGGGGCTTCTATAGGACCTCAGAGCTCTTGCAGGCAAAGCTTCCTTACTGTTCTGCACTTTCTCTTGTGCCTTTTAATTTTCCGCTTTAATTACTGCAGACACCCGGGAAATAACCAACCTTAAGAAGGGCCGTGAAGGTCGGAGGGCCATGAAATTCGGAGGGCCTACTCTACAGCTTGGTTACATAGGGAGCCAAATCTATCCTCTTGGTCCTGTGAGAAGAGTGTCATCGCACCCATTTTACAGATGTGGACAATGGAGCCCACACTGGCCAGGTTGTTTTGTGCTCAGGGGCCCGTAGGAGAGGATCCGACTGTTGGTGCCAGGCGCCCGGGCTTTGTGTTCACGGGCAGAACCTGGGTGCCACCGACTGCAGTCCTGACTCCTCAGTCGTTACGCAGAAACCACAGGCCGAAAAGTGTAAGGACAAAAATCCATGCCCTGTCACTGAATGTCGAACAGCAAACTGCTACTCCCCCGGGAGCTCTATTTTTAGAAGGTTAAAATAGAACCCGATACAGTTTGATCACTGTATTTTTAGAAACTAAAGTTTGTGTTGTATGGAAACAGATATAAAAGGAATAATGATAAGGTTTAGTCAGTCTTGATTTGGGGGAAGTAGTGATTCGTAGAGTGTATCCGTATTGCGTATAACAGAAAGGCAATACAGATTTCTACAGACTGTAGACCAGCTTTGTTGGAACGAGGAGTGTGCTGTAGTCTCCTTGAATGAAGTACTAATGACCGAATTATCCTGAAAACAGGCACAGACCTTGAGTGACTAGTGGTCTTGTGCGGTGGCTGTGAGGAGGCCGAGTGAGACCGTGCGCAAGAGGGAGTGCTGGGGGCCGCCGGCGGCTGGGGGTCTGCACAGCGGCTGAAATGCTGACCGCTCGGCATTCGGGTGCTGTGATTTGTGTGTCCCCCTGTTATAAAATTATGTTTTAAATATTTTATAAGATACAGTTTTTACAACAGTGTGTTCTATATTATTAGGTAGTACAAAACTTGGAGAAAATAAAACTTAACTGAAATGGTTTAAGCTTATTCACAGAAACCACTCCACACATCCCCAGCTCCCCGGCTCCCCAGCTCCTCAGCCTCTCAACCCTGCAGCCCCTCAGTCCCCCAACCACCCAGGCCCCAA
>NC_138371.1:1742876-1770947 GCF_054177405.1 Leptonychotes weddellii
TCCCAGCCCCTCAGCCCCACAGCCTCCTAGCTCCCCAGCTCCCTGGCCTCCCAGCCTCTCAGCCCCTCCTCCACAGTCCTCCAGTTCTCCAGCTCCCTAGCCTCCCAGTCCCCCAGTTCCCCAGCTCCCCAGACCCCCAGCACCCTGGCTCCCCGGCCTCCCAGCCCTAGTGCTGCAGGCTGGCTCACTGCTGGTGCTCTGAGCTCCAGGCTCTGGAAGGACCAGGTGTTTAAGGCCTTTCTAAGCCGCAGGTGCTGGCCTAATTCATGAGACAGTCCTCCGTTGTCCTCCTTCTGCTGACGCCTCTGGCAGTAGGCCCCTGGAACATGACAGTCCAGTGTCAGGCTCCTGAAAATGACCCTTCCCATCCAGGTTGCTGGCAGGTGGGTGGAGCATGGCCGCTTCTGGGGGAGAGGTTAAGATGTCAGGAAAGCCAGATGTGATGTGTCATGGCTGATATTGGGGGCCTTCTGGATGCTTCCACACCACTGACCTGCAATTTGGAACAGTATTCTGATTCTGTACCCACTGCTCCAGCCCCAAGACGAGCTGCCAGAGGGAGCTTTGAGCCCATGGCAGCCACCAAGCAGCACCAAGACGAGCTCGAGGAGCCAGAGACACGGAGCTGCCCTCGCTGAGCTGCCGGGGAGGGCAGGTGTTTGGGTCACACTGACGGGAGTTTCTTGTCACCTCGGCTGCTTTCAGCAGGGGCTCTGGGCTCTCCGGGCGCATGTCCAAGGTTGGAGACGTGGGTACTGAGGGTGAAGGGTGTTAGGACTTGCCCCCCCAGCCCCCGCAGTGCCCGGTCTGGAGCACTTGGCTCCAAAGAGATGAATGAAATGAAACCAGGGCGTTTGATGTAACCAGAGGACATCTGTGCCCCACAGCGGGAAATATGTGGCAACTGGAAAATGTGACAGGTGCCACCGGTGAGGCTGCCATTGTGGAAGAGGCCCCCCACCCCGGCAGCGGGCGGCCGAGGTCTGGTCCTGCACGTGGGGCTGCACTCTGAGGCAGACCTTCCACCCGGGTCATCGTTCCAGTGAGGACAAACCAGATTTTCGTGGGGGAGACGTGAGCACCAGTATGAAGCAGTCAGTTAGAAAGATGAAACCTGTTTTCACCACTTAAATGTTTATGCCCTTTCTTTCCCGACCCAAGATTCCTGCATGGAGCGAGTATCATTTCATACGAAGTTCCCTCCGTAGAAGAGATTAGCGCGTATTCCAGAAGCCCCACCCAAGAGGCTAGGTGTCTGGATGGCGGGAGTTGGGTGGAGAGCAGCATTAGGGCTTATAAACCAGCTACTTGAGCTCCATGCGCTAAACTAAAACATCAAGTTGCATTTTGACCCGCTGACACAAATCCTGAACAGTTTGGTGCCCCCTTCCCCCTGAAAGTCATAAAGTCACGGTCAGAGGTCATTTAGAAGTTCTGTTTGCTCTTTGGAATGACCAGTAGGTCTCTCAGAATTCAGTCCAGTGCAGTCTGTGCTGGGACCTTCCCTCCCAGCAGGCATGACCCCGCCCGCCCACCCGCCCCTCTTCCCTTTGTCTCGTTTCTCAGGGAGGTGCTTTGTCTCCTATCACCTGTGTCTGGTCCACTAAAGTCCTGGTGGGTTAACCTGCAAAATATACCTCAAGTCGGACCACGTTTACCGCTGCATGCCCACCAGTCTCTCTAGCCTTGGATCTTAGAAACAGCCTCCTGGGCTCTTCTTGCCGCCTCCATGCTCCCTCCTCAGGGGCCCTGGTCCTGCTTACTGTTCTACGTGGCAGCTGAAATGCGCCTTGAGGACAGAAGTTAGAACTTGAGTCTCGAGGTGACTTTCGGGACCTGTGGCCTGGCCCCTCTCACTTTGCCCCTGGTCACTTGGCTCCTGCCCAGTGGAACCCACCCAGTTTGTTTCACCTCAGGGCCTTTGCGCTCGCTGTTCCCTTGCCTTGGGGGAGATAGTGGACATGGCTCCCTCTTGCATATCACTCAGGGGTCACCCCATCACAAGCCCCTCTTGGATCACTGTATCTAAGAAATAATCTCCAATCACATTCTTCCCATGTGGATTTTGTTTCCAGCACATGATACTGCACCATCTGTTTGTGCATGTCATTTCTTCTTCATGAGTGGAAGGCTGGGGTACTGGGACTTGATATCGTAGGAGACTGTATCCCCAGCGTTAGGATGGTTGCTCAATAACCAGCTCAGTGCAGTCTGTTCAACATGTGGACGAATGGTGGGGTGCGGACGCTGTGGCTTGAGTGGCCGAGTGGGGAGAGAGAGGGCAGTAGACTTGCTTCCCACCTTCATCAGGGTGGCCTTCGTCATGTGTCCCTCCTAGTGTCTTCATCTCTACAATGGGCACAAAGAAGCGTTCATGCTGTTTCCCTGCTGAGGACCGAAGCAGGTCATGGGAACGCAGCCTGCCCACCGGTGCCTGACCCCTAGTGAGTGCCGGGAATGAGTGTGCGTGGCTTCCAATCAACACTGCAAACTCTACTGTTAGTGTTATTGTGTTCCAGCAAGATTTGGCAAGCATAAGAACTGAGAAGAAGGAGATACGCTTCTGAAGAGCTGAAGCAAATACTGCCCCACGCAGTGCTAGCGGAGAAGGCCTGCCACACAGGCTCTGCAAGCGTTTGCTGGGTGAGGCCCCCCGGGCCGGCGGTCCCTCCCTCCAGGGCCTGGGGTGTTGAGCGTTACTGGCATCTGCCGCGTGCTCGGTTGCTTCTGAAAGGTTGCATGAAAGGAAGAAGGGCAAAGGACCCTTTTTCTGTGCAAAGAACAAGAGAGGCTTTTGGAAGCCAGTGAGGCTGGGGCAGGGCGAGCGGGGGCCCGGGGCTCCATTTCCCATCTTGCCTGGGTCTTCCCATCTGGCCGTGTCCCTCCGTAGCTGCAGCCCAGCCGCACGGTTCACGGGCCGGAGCGGACTTTCTCCAGTTGGCCATTTTCAGTTTATTGTTAGGAACTCGTGAGTCATTTCTCATGAGCTGCTTATGAATATGTACCTATTTCCCGGCTTGCTGTCACTTAACCACAAACACCCTTCAGCTAATTCTTAATGCCCGGCAGCGTGCAAAGTGCTCTGGGAGAATGGCTTATCCACCCAGTGGTTTTAGCTGCCGACTCACATTTTCAGGAGATGCTCTTGCCCCAGTCGGATGCCTTGGCATGGGCTGCGACGTCTGTCCCAGGTGGACACGGGACTGCGCGGTTGCGTCACAGAAGGGCAGGTGAAGTGCCCCATTCTTTACAGTGTTATTTTAGTTACTTCTTGTGGCGGTGGACAGATGGGGAAACTGAGTCTGAGTTTAAATAACATGATTACTGAGGAGGCCGTACAAGGGGTGGAAGCTGGGTCTGACTCTGAATGCCACGGGGCCATGTGACCTGTGGGACCCAGCCTCCTGTTAGTTCA
This sequence comes from Leptonychotes weddellii, assembly GCF_054177405.1. NCBI lineage: Eukaryota > Metazoa > Chordata > Mammalia > Carnivora > Phocidae > Leptonychotes > Leptonychotes weddellii. The sequence continues at coordinate 1,746,292 of NC_138371.1, forward strand.
GAAAATAGGCCACCTGCAGAAAAACGCCTGCGGTGGGCTTAACTAGAAGAGGTGTGCCTCCGGGCTTCCACACACGTGCAGTTGGAGAAAGTGTGCTTGTCTGCAGGCACATAGCGGGGCTGGTTTTCCGTCTCTGCCAATAACCGCGTTACTTTGTGTCCTTACTAATTTAATTAGTAAGGGACCCCGTCTAGAAAACTCGTGCATGAGTCATCGGGACGCGCAGCTTCACCGTGTCCCTGTGCAGTGCTCCCTGTGGCTTCTGTCTGTTATTTCTCGTACAGACTCTGGGAAGGCTGCACATCTTACATGCGAGCTCTCCCCCCCACCCCCCACGCCTCCAGCGCTCTTCAAAACAGCTTTGGAATGACTCACCAATTATGTCCTCCCCACAGGGCAGATGGACATCCTCGAGGGAGCCAAGACGGATCTGTTTTCAAAGGCGGGCGAGGACATTTTCTCCTGATTTCCTAAATCACTTCTGGCCGCTCGAGCGGGGCTGGGCCGTGGGGCGGGGGAGCGGCAGAGAGCTGTCCGGGGTGGGCTGCTGCTGTCGGGGGGTCGGAGAGTGGCCAGACCAGTCCCCGGACGGCCGGCCCGACCCGCTGGGAATGCCCGTCCCGGAAGCCTGGTCCCCACCCAGAGAGGGGAGCCGGGCCTGGTCTGGCTTCAAGCACCACGGCAGCCTGCCCTTGGTGCCGGCCACAGAGCTGCCCTCGTGTGCTCACGCCCCGTCCCGCTCTGTCCCTTGCTCGGTCAGTGTTGTACAGCTCTGGGCTTGAGCCGGACCCGTGGGGACATGGGGATGGGACAGACCCCACTCTGCCGTCGGCAGCTCCCTTCGGGGCACGGACATGCTGCCTTCATTCCCTTTCTTCCCCTCTCGGCCTGGGGTCAGAGCTCGCCCTGCACTCTCTCCTGTTACCAGAGTTTTCTGGCTGTGTGGACCCTGTCCCCCATGGGGCTGGCGGGGTAGCGTGTTTCCACTTCTGAATTCTCTCAAAGAAAACTCCTCTGAGTAGCAGGCTGTGACTCTTCCCTCTGTGGCTCGTCCCATTCACGTCGCGTCAGCCTTTCCTTGAACTGTCTGGAGCCCGGGCCGAAGCAGAGGGGACGTTTGGTCTCATCTTCCCTGACTCAGCCCTGGGTGTCAGGGAGGTCACCAGTCTGGGCATGTAGAGAAGCAGAGGGTGACTCCCAGGGAGGCCACAGCCTGTGCCACGGGGGCCCCATGGTGGAGGGCGTGCGCCCCGGGTCCTGGGTGCCGCATTCGGCATCCCGTCGGGTGCCCCATCTCACATGCCCACGACCTGCGTGTTGAGTTGTGTGAGCCAGGAGGGTTTGCTTGCTCTTGTTTGCACAGCTCAGGGTTGGTAATAACTGAAGACTGTCAGGAATTTTAGCGAGAAAGCTGGTTAGGTGATGTGACCTAGCTGGAGTTAAGCAGGGGCAAATGCTATTAAATACAAAGTGAGGACTTATTTCTATTCTTGGCATCTTTTGAAAATACCATGAAGGGGCGCCTGGGTGGCTCAGTCGTTAAGCGTCTGCCTTCGGCTCAGGTCATGATCCCAGGGTCCTGGGATCGAGTCCCACATCGGGCTCCCTGCTCCGCGGGAAGCCTGCTTCTCCCTCTCCCACTCCCTCTGCTTGTATTCCCTCTTTCGCTGTGTCTCTGTCAAATAAACAAATAAAATCTTTAAAAAAAAAAAGAAAATACCATGAAAAAATTCACGCACAGATGAAAACAGAGAGACCTTAATGTGTGTAGGGAGCCCCCATGCCGCTCTCCAGCCTTCGAAACCTTGTGCTTTCAAACCATACCCACCTTATCAGCCCCCTCCCCAACCTCATTTTCTGGAGAATTTAAAACAAATCCTGGATGCCACAGCATTTTCCCATAAATACTACAGCATGTATTTCTAACAGATAGAATCCCATTATCACACTCAACAAAATGAATTCCCAAACATCATGTCATGGTTTAGCGTTTACCGGTGGTCTCAGAAAATACCTTTTCACAGTACTTTGTTCAGATCCGGATGCTGGGATTGACGACGTGTCTAGAATAGAAGCCGAGGCCGCCTGGCCCCTGGAAGGAGCCAGGGTATCTTCTCATCCCACACTTGACTGGTCTTAGCTCCTGGTGTCTTTCCAGCACGTTCCTTTCAGCTCCTATTTCCTATAAACTGGGAGCTGGAGCTAGTTTTGATTTTTAGGTGAGGGAGGAGAATACTTCACAGATGAGCCTTGATGTTTTAAAGGTCTGCCCGATCTTCCTAAAGGAAGAGATATTGCTAAGGAGAAAGATTGCATCTTCCATCTTCATTGTTTTCTGATAAATACACATAAACTAATGTTGGACATGCCTCAGGAATCCACAAGATTTAATGCATTAAAGTTTAATTCACATTAATGGGCAGACACAAGCTTTATTGCAGACCTTTGGTACTTTTCAGGACCGTGCATGGTGGGCCGGGCTGCTGGGGGCTGTCAGCAGGATTCACCGGGGACTGCCTGTTGGGTCTCCCTGAGTTTGTGGGGCATCTGAGTGGTGCCGACTGCCCTGGACTCAGGCACTGCTGGATGTGGTCTGTGGAGGGCGGGCAGGCGGTTCCCAGAGGAGGGCAGGACACTCAGCAAAGGAGGAGGGAGGCTGGCAGGCCAAGTCCTCCTGGGGTGGAGGTTGGAGGCCCTACGGGGGTGGCTCAGGTCAGGCGGAGGGCCTAGGGAGATTTTGAGTATTTTGCTGCCCTCAAGCATCATTTCCGCCTCTGAGGTGGGACATTTCCCTGTAGTGAGCCCCCTTTTATAATTTAAATGAACAAGGGGGTCCAATGTCCAGTGTGGTAATTGTGCAGCTCACTCAGGTTGGGTGCAGGGAAATGGTTGCTTCATGTCAACAGTGTAGGAAGGCACGTTGTCCACTGAATGCAGACCCCAGTGATCCCACCCTGACTTACACTGTATGTGAGGGCTGGTGCGTAGTCGTGCACCTCTCCTGCAGTGTTGTGTGCTGGAGGCCAGAAGTTGTCTTCCTTGCTGCCAGGCCTCCACGCAGACCGGGATTTCCTTCCATCTTCACTCTGGGCACAAGGCAAGCCCTCCTTCACCGGGCAAGAGACCCTCCTAAGTTTTGGTCTCCCATACAAAGGCTTACCTATTTCTTCAAAGCGTTTTTCCTGCATTGAGTTTCATACCAGTACACACACACACACACACACACCAACACAAGTGTCAGGGATGTGACTTTTCTCAGTAAGTTCATTTTTATGGAAACCTGGGCTTCTCTCGTTCAGCATCAGTCCCGGGCCTTCATTCGGTGCCCTTACCCTCCTTTACCCCCACGGCACCAGTCTGCCCTCGAGGCGCACGTGCTTCCGGATTCGAGAGGGCAGGAAGAGCACCGGCCGCCTCCTCGGGCTGCGGCCCCCGTCAGAACACGGCGTGTCGCGGCCTCCCGTGGCCCCACGCCCGGCCCGCACCCAGGAAGCAGGGCTGCCTCTCCCCCCGGAGCCTCCTGCTCAGCGCAGCGTGCGCGGGAGCAGTAGCGGATGCAGCAGCAGAGCAAAAGCCAATACTCATCCCGGAGCTCAGGCATTTTCGAGGGAAGAACCCCTTCCCCTGGCATACATTCTAGCATGTTCTCTGTTAGATTTGAGTTCACACCGGATTAGATGATGGGAGGGGACAGAGGAAAGGAAAGGGATACTGTCATTCTCACTACTAGAAAATCTGATGACTGCTCACCAGGCCCAGGGTGGCCCCTGAGACACAGAATTAATTCTCAGCACATCTCCAGGGTGGGCCTGTTGCTGTTCCTGCCTCAGAGATGCGCCCCAGGTCTGAGAAATGAGATGGAGGAGCGCGGGGTCACGCCTTGGGTACAGGCAGAACGGGCTTTGAACCAAGCTGGTGGTGCCCGGCCCCGCGCACCTCGCTCCTGCCTTCTCCGTGGGGACCCAGAGGCCGGGCTGCCTTCCGTGTCTGGTGCTCCGTGCCGTGTCTCCGGGAGCGTGTCCCTCACCCGGATCCTGGGAAGTGGATGTGGAAGGGTAGCTGATATCATTGTTGGCAGTGCGGGCTACAGAGAGTGGCTTCATTTAAGAGAACGTTGTGTAGACAGGAAATCAAACAAGCACCTTTACAGTGGGGAGGCCTGACAGACACACGCCGGCCAGGGGACCGACGCCAACGACCCCGGCGATGGGTCCCGTTGGTAGTGTGCGATGTCACATGATAGGAACATGCAGCCCAGTCCAGTCATGAGGAGAACATCCGACAAGTCCCAGTCCAGGGACATTCAGCAGAGTGCCTGACCTGCACTCCCTCACGTTGTCACTGTCATTAAGAACAAGGGCAGGAGCCTAAGGAGATGTGACACCTCGGGGTCATGTGAGATCCTGGGTGGGGGGCTGGAACCCGGAATACACGGGGGGCTTCAGTTAACCAGATCTAGACACGCCATCCTCGTCAAAGATGTCCATCGTGGGGGAAGCGGGTATATGAGAACACTCTGCTATTTTTAATTTTTCTGTAAATCCACAAATGTTCTAAAATAAGTTTGTATGAAAAAATAAAAATGGGTAGGAAAATTGGCTGGAATGAAGACTTGGCATTATTACTGCTGCCAGAGGCCTCGGACCCCACTACCGAGTGTCTGAAAACCAGCTGTGCCCGAAGATGAGGGGCCACTGCCGTCCAGGAGCTGGGAGGTGGCACAGTGCCCCCTCACCCCGCCCTGCCGTGGCGCTTTCCCACCTACACCAGATGAGCCACCCTAAGCACAGTTTAGGATGTATTTTATCACGTTATTTTACCTTCATGAGAGTTTCCTGGCATTCATACTTGTGTCGCCGAGAGCCCTTGGTTTGGGAGGCTTGCACGCACACACAGGGAAACGCAAGGAGGAGGAAGGGGTGAGATCAGAAACAGCGCCAGGTGTCTCTCAGTGTTTCTGTGCAGATGTAGCATCTGTCCTAGCCAACAGGATAAGGCAAGAAAAAGAAAGAAAAGGAGAACCAAACTGTCACTGTCATAGACACATGATCCTGCAGGTGGAAAATCCACTTCAGATAAAGGATCGAATGAATGAGTTCGGCGAGGTGCTGGGATGAAAAACCCACATGCGGTGATTTAAATCTACAGTACTGTGTAGAATATGTTACTTAAAATACCAAACATCTAGGAATAAATCTAAAGATGTTTAATACCTTTGCACTCAGAATTCTAAAACATCTTTGATAGAAATGAAGTGAAGTGATATTCCATGTTCACGGATTAGAAGGTGTAATCTTGCTAAGATTCTGTTCTCCCAATTCTAGGTACCTACATGGTCCCAGAGAGTTAGTTAGCCCCCTCCCCTCCCCTCCCACTCTTACCCTCTCCTTCTTTCTTTTTCTTTTTCTTTCTCCTTTTGTCTTTCTGTCTTTTGGAAGACAAGCTGATTCTAGAACTTATATGGTAAAGGACCCACATCACCCAAGATGGTTCTGAAGAAGAAAATAGGGACTCTTGCCTTGCTAGATATTAAGAGTTATTGTAAAATGATACCAGTTAGACAGTATGATTATTTGCACAGGTATAAACAAATTGGCCAATAGGACAGAGATTTGATGTCTGACAGAACTCGTGTGCTGACCAGCAGTGAAAGTAAGATGTCTTGCTAACGTTGATGAGACCTTTGGCTGTTCTCATTGAAAAAACCAAAGACCCCCACCTCACACCGTGTACAAGAGTCAAGAGCAGAGAGATGAGATGAGAGACACGTGAAGGGGAAGGCCACAGGACCTGCAGGTGACAGTACGGTAAAATATCTTTGCAGCCTCCAGGTAGGGAAGACTTTCTTCAACCTGACATGAGAAGCAGAAGCTATAAAAGGATTGATGGATGGGACCGTCAAGAAAGGCCGTCTCCGAGATGGTGTCTGTCCCATGTAACTGCCAGAGAATCCATGGTCAGAATTTGTAAAGAATTCCCCTGAATCAGGAGAAAAAAGACAACCTAATTTTTTAAAAAGGGGCCCAAGACTTGAATTAAGAACAGCCAGTAAGTGCGTGGGCGGGGGGTGGGGGGAGATGCTCAGTGTCACAGACCCTCAGGGAAGGGCAGATTTCACCTTAATGAGCTGCTCTCTGGTCCCCACCAGGTAGGACTGTAGTGTGTGAGGCAGGGACAGGAGGCTCTCCCAGTCCTGTATGCAAGTCCTCCCCTCCCTTCCCCTGTTCTCTCCCCTTCCCTCCCCTCCTCTCCTTTTCCCTTCCCTTCTCTCCCCTGCCCTCCTCCTCTGTCTTCTCTCCTCTCCCTCCTCTGCCCTCTCTTCCTCTCCCCTCCCCTTCCTTCCTCCCCGCCTCCCTTCTGCCCTCCCTTCCTCTTTCCTGCCCTCCCTGCCCTCCCCCCTCCCTGCCCCCACTCCTGCCCTCACACTCTCCTCCCCATTTGGTTAGGTAACCTGTGTGTGGATTTTTCATGTAGTATCTTTATTGGTGCAAGAAACATACATTTTTGTGCAGCATTAAAGTGCAGATCCTCTTTAATTATATATATCAGGGAAGGTGTTGAACCTTTTCATTTAGTGAGGTTTTGATTTTCTGTGTTATGGATGATGTGGCAGTTGTCACAGAAATTGCTTCAGTCTCCACATTGCGCAAGCGCGGGCTGGCCGAGCTCTTTGGGGTGGGGCAGCGGGGGGCTCCCCTGTCCTGGGGTGGCAGCCGCGCGGGGCTCCTCCGTGTGCCTCACGACCTCTCCCAGGTTCTCCTGGCCCATGTGTCCGGTGCCTGCTTGACCTTCTCAGTGGGTTCCACAGAAGACCCTGTGAATTCAGGGGAGGCGGGGGAGAAAGACATGGACGCGCCTCATAGCCATAGGCCGTGCCCCCCTCCACGCTTCAGGCCCCAGGCCCCAGCGTTTCCAGCCCGCAGAACAAAGTGTGCCCCCATCACACGGCAGCGTGTTCTGGTGGGTCAGCAAGCACGTACCTGTGTGCTGGCCATTCAGTAAGGCTACCCCAGTCCAGCGTCCAGACATTGTGTGCAGGAGCCGACTCAGCAAAGCCATACCTTGATTTAAAACACGCGGGCGCGGGCGCCTGGGTAGCTCAGTTGGTTAAGCGACTGCCTTCGGCTCAGGTCATGATCCTGGAGTCCCGGGATCGAGTCCCGCATCGGGCTCCCTGCTCGGCAGGGAGTCTGCTTCTCCCTCTGACCCTCCCCCCTCTCATGTGCTTGCTCTCTTTCATTCTCTCTCTCTCAAATAAATAAATAAAATCTTAAAAAATAAATAAAACACACGGGCGATACTTTTGCGTACACATAACCACACATCTTTTTAACTTATACTCTGAATTGATTGCACTGAGATTTGATGCATCTTCCCACTTTAGTGTGGATAAAAGTAACGTGTTATGATGCATCATTTATGCGTTTGGTTTTGGAGTAATTAGACCTTTGGGGCTTGGGCCAGACATACACAGCTCAATCCCAAACTCGAGGAAAGGTCTTTATATAAGCTAGGATGCTGGCCTGGCGCGGCCACTAACTGCTCCCGGAATTCGGAGTTTCCTCAGGAAACCTTGCTGGCTTCTTGGTTTCTAAACTGTTTCTTGTTCTGGAGCCTTCGCTCAGCTGGAAGCTGAGGTCCTCTTCTGAACCTAGTTGCAGAGCCCCGAATGGGATGGTTTTCCGAACACCTTGCTCCTGACCCTGCCCACTGAAAAATAGCAGCTAGATTAGGATTTTCGGAGGGGCCTTCTGAAAGTATTTACAGTGGGATTCAGATTTTTTAGAAAATATACTTTTATGAATCTTGTATTTTTGAAAATGAAATTTTAACTTTATTTATAAACAAAATGAACTTCACTTACTTATTTTCAGGAAAAAAGTTTCCAGAGTGCTTCTCTATGAGTCTCCAGGTCTCTCTCTGAATGGCAGTGCAGGTGCTCATGCGGCATAGTGACAGGCTTCCAGGTCGGCACCTGGGCTGTCGGGGGTGGTCCTGGTCCGTGGCGGAAGCCCTGGCGCACACAGTCAGGGTGAGAGTTTGGGCCTGGTGTTCGCTTCCGGGGTGTTACCTGGCCGGCCGGTCCTCCTCACTCAGGCAGCCTGGACTGTCTTAGCCCCAGAGATGCCTGGTGATGGCTAGGAACTGCTGGGATACGCGGCTGGTTTGGGGAGCCGAGTCTCAGATGCCCCGTGGTGGATTCCCCTGAGAAGGCCTCCCACGCCTTTCCCTCCCTTCCTGGGGGTCTTCAGATCTCAGGAGCTCACGTTTGGATCTCCTCCGGGTGATGCTTTTTGTCCTTGGATTGTGAACCCTTTCAGAGACACACGGGGGTTGTGTAACACTACATGTGACGGGTGTGCAAGGGGTTACCCATTTTGGGTGAAAAGTGAGGTTCTAGTGCAGTCCGTAGATCTGATGTTATTTGCTTTGTGGTGATTTGAGATTCGGCCTCGGGGAGCTCGTGGCCACTCTGTGAAACCGGCGCTTTCTCCTTCAGTCAGTCACGAGAGTGACCGCCACGTCAGCGTCCTCATGAAGCGCCTGTCACTGCAGGCCGGTTTACACCACTTGTCAGGAGCTAATTTTAAACCAAAAGTGTGATTCCTGGAAGTTTTGCCAGAGTTTTCTTTCTTTTCTATCTGAGAGAAAATGGAAAATCTCAGGCAGTCTAAAAGCAGCCTGCTCCGGGTTTAGGTGGTGGCCGGCTTCCAGCTCCATCTTTGCACTCAGCCTGGAGAGATAGAAACAGGGCCCGAATCCAGGCAGAAAGTGCATTTAAAGAAATGATTCTTTACATTGTGAGTACCTGGCCAAGTATTCTTCTGAGAGTGTGTTTGGGTGTCTTCGTTTCCTTTGAGCGCCCCCCCCAGGCACCCCCACAGCTGTTTTCGGCTGGGCCTCCCAGGGCTGTTCCTGTTAACACCCCAGGCCGTTTGTCAGCATCTGGGAAGAGGAGGAGTGGCTCTTGTTTTTTGATCCTCTTACTGCTGTGGTCTCTGCAGAAAAGCCACTCTGACAAACACAACAGGTATAACGTGGCCGCTAAACAGAAGTGAGCCCGAACGGCCAAGCCAGATAGATGTGGTAGGCCCAGAATTGCTGTTGGCCATCTTTCACTCGGGGACTATTTTGGTTGTTCTACAAGGGGTTTTTCATTTTCTGATTCAGCAAATAAAAATAATGTGTGATGGCATCAAACCTGTTCTCCTTTAAAAGAAGGACACGCATTTCCATTGTTCGCGAGGAGTCTCCTTACAGACTCTGAGTGTGAAGTATTTGCATTGAAATGAGAGCCCTTTCTGAAGCCTGGTGCTTTCTGTCCTCCAGATGGACTTTCTGGCCGAGACCAGCCCGTGGAGCTGCTGAACCCTGCCCGCGTGAACCACATGCCCAGCACAGGTAAGTCAGCACGCTCAGCCTGGGGGGCTCGGGCTCACCCGAAGGGCTGTTTGGAGGCCCCACCACACTGGGGGGGTGTGGGGGGAGCAGTGTGGGCCATTAGATCCTCTGACCCCTGTGCTCTGCTCCTGGGGTGAAATAGGCCGTCCGTCGTGGAAGTGAATCGGGCATCAGCTTGATGCTCCTGAAGAGGCAGAGAAATGGGGTTCTTTTCTGTCTTGAGCTCCAGAGGGTGTGTTCTTCCCAAAGGTGCCAACTGCTCGTTTGAGATGTAACCCCAGACCTGATCCATAGGAGGATCTGTGGGGAAAAGCTCTGAGCTTGAGCTGCGGCCACACGTTCCCTGCCTGGCGTGGTCAGGCTGCTGGTAGCCCCGGGATGGCGGGCAGGTCACACCTTCGCCTCGGCCCAGGCTTCTCATGGCCGAGGCCTGTCAGTCACCTTGTCTCCCCAGCGCCTTTCCTTTTTTTTTTTATTAGCAAAAGAACATCAGCTGTGATTATGTTTTTCATTCCATATGCAATCTTTCTAAGTAGCATGCTTTAAGCAACGTTTTCCAAATCTAGATGGCCATGGAAACATTTTTTTTTTTCTTTTTCTGTAAAACACTTCCCCCTGCCCCCATCTAGTGTCCTCCAGGATGTTAGCTCACAGCCTGGGCACTGTTTGTCCTGTGCAGGCTGCTCGGCCTTATTGAGAGGAGTAGCCCCTCAAGGCCTGGGTGTGAGTGCACCGTAGAGTCCTGAGCCCGTGTTTCAAGACCACACTGCTGGACCCTTGCCTTCACCATGCACCGAGGCCTCTATCTTGGTGGTCTTGGCTCTGCGGCATCTCCTGGACCCCAGCCTTCCTGGGTGCCACCCTGCCCGCCCCCTCCGCGAGCGCCGGCCGGGATGGAGAGATGGTGGGCCTGGCCCCCATCAGACCAACCCATTGCCTCGCCTTCCCCAGTCCCCTTAAACAGAGGCTGGAAGTGTCAAGGAAGGGAAATCCTTCTTTGCACAGTGATTCTCCGCGGTCTGCCAAGGCTCGGTCCTGGCGTCTCCCCACACACGAAGCTCCTGTTACTTCTCTGCAAAGGCCCCTGGATGGCGCTCTGGCGCTCCGTGTTCCTGGGGCCGGCGCTCGCCTGGCCGCCCCCCAGGATGCTCACAGCCCACTCGGTCTTCTGTTTTCATGCCTTTTCTCCACCCTCCTCCCGCACGCCTTGACTTTGACCCCAGGTTCAGGGAAGGAGGCTTCAAAATCGCCTGTGAGACACTCAGGTTTTAATTTCAGCCCATGTAAAGTAAACCGTGCCCATTTTCACTTCCTCTTGAGTTCACTTCGCCAGTGTTACCGTTGCTTAAACACGGAATCCTTGTGTGGTTGGGCATATTAAGGCAGGTTCCTAGTGCTCCCCCAGGTGTGGGGCAGAAGAAGAGACTTTCCAGACAGCCCCATGGGCCATGGAAGTATGTGTTGTTTCCAAGTGGACCAGAAAGAGGTGGGCTCCAGATTAATTTTCTGGCTTGGGAAGGACACACGGCCTGTTGAGACCTGATAAAGGACTCCCCTGGCTTAGTGTGAGACCGCCCGTGGACTTCAGATTCGTACTGAGGCCTGACCTTATTAGGCTGATCGTTCATTTTGTGGATGGGGATAATAATGCCTTCTCTGCAGGATTCTTAAGAGGATCACATATATGTGTCTGATTTTTAGTAGTTCCTGGATAGATGTCATCTCTTCATGTCCCGTTGACAGACACACTGACAATGGCACGTGACTTAACTGTGACAGAGCCGGTTCAGGATCTTGGGATGGTCCTGATGGGCCTCTTCTTTGAGGGGGCCCACCCAACTTGAGAAATGGTGTCTTGGGGAGCGTGCCCCTATGACATTGAAGCAAGTCATTTAACTTCCCGGTCGCCAGATCCCCATTGGTCAGAGTTGGATAATACTGCGTTTCCTGCCTCACCTGCAGTCAGCGTCTGCTGCCCACGCCTGTGGGCGGCTGGCAAGGAAGGAGGTGCGTGCGTGCTGGTAGGTGTGACGGTCACAAAGCTTGCACGTCGAGGGCTGCTTCTGTGAAGGGCCTTCTTCACCACTCGGTGCTTGGTCATTCCACCCCACCAGAAACTACATCCTACAAGAAAACAGAACTTGAAACTTAATGTGAAAACTTCTTTACAGCCACATCGTCACAATACAGGAGTAAAAACGTTCTTCAACGTACTTTTCTGTCAATCCCAGTTTGCCCCGGGAGATTTCCTCACAATTGAGTTTGACCTTGAGCACCCTCATGACGCTCGGCAGTGTGAGAACAAACCCATACGTGTATGTGATTTGCAGGAATGACTCCAGCCTTCACATGGAAACTCGTACTGTGAGTGGGGAAGGGCGCAGACGGCCCTCCCCACTGTTGGTCTAGTCCCACTGCTGGGCCGTTCTGCTTGTGGATGGCGCCATCTGATACTGGTTCTCTTTACATGTAGTCAGTCCTTATGCAGTCTGACGTCAGATAGAAAGCACTAGTCCTGTCTTTTATTTGTGCACCATCTTCGATTGAGACGTGGAATAATTCATACAAGAATGATGTTTCATGGTAGAAAAGTCTGTATTATAGAAGAAAAAAGCCAAAATGCTATTTAGTTTGGGTTAATTCTGATTTCTTAACCGCCCCCCCCGTAACTTCTTCTGTGTAAACAAGCCTTTCCTTCTTTTTGTTTTCTTTTCCTTGTTTTCAAATCTGTAATTGTAAAATAGTTGCATCATAAACGAGAAACCATGCAGCCGTTTTCCCCACCCCTCACACAGAACCGCTCTTATTACTGTGACGCCCGGTTAGCATCCCATTCCTTTGTTTCTTGAAGAAGTGGAGTAACAGGGTTATGGATGTGTTACACCTGTTACCCCTTCCTGGAGGCCGTCCTTCTTATTCCCGGCTGGGGACTTGGGGCGCCGACACAGTGGCTGAGCCGGAGTCCTGTGGAAGCCACTTCATCGGCTCAGGTGGGGAGAGATGTTGGAGTTTGAGGGGAGTGAGAAATGCCCCTGGATCATACAGCCACCTGAGCCAGGTGTCTGGGCTATAGGGGACTTGAGAGACATTTAAGGAACTCATTTGTGAATCATTGTCATTTTCCTGAAGTAACAAGACTTTTCCCTCTGATTATAAAAACAATGTGTGTTTATTATGGAAGAGAGACATGGTACCCCACGTGTTGGGAGTTGGCTTCCAGAACTGGAAGCGGAGCTCACTCGGCTCTGCACAGTGTGGACACTCAGCAGCCTTGATTGAGTGAAGGGGTTGGAGAACAGTGCCTCTGTCATCCAGGAGCAAAGTGGAGGGAAACAGGGTGCACAGGACGCCTGGGTGGCTCAGTCGGTGAAGCGTCTGCCTTTGGCTCAGGTCGTGGTCCCAGGGTCCTGGGATCGAGTCCCGCATCGGGCTCCCTGCTCAGTGGGAAGCCTGCTTCTCCCTCTGCTCATGCTCTTTCACTATCTGTGTCGCGCTCTCTCTCTAAAATAAATAAAATCTTTACCAACAAAAGAACAGGATGCACATATTAAACACTGTTGACCCGATGGCATGCTCAGGGGCTGCTGTCCATCACGCGTGTACTCATCACGGCAGCAGAGTGTCCTCACTGCCCTGAGCACCTCCGCCTCACGGAGAGGGGACGGGGATTCTTGAGGCAGGAGCGCTCTCTCAGGACACCCAGCATGTAATTATGGGGCAGGACCTCCTCTGCTCTGTACTGCTGGAGGAGAGACCACCGCTGACAGTGCTGTGACCCCCGCGCCCGGGGGGACGTGGCGGCTGACTCTGGGGATGGGAGCTGTGCGCAGGAGAAGCTCCAGCATGTTCCGCGGTGTGGGATGCAGGCAGCACCGCCCTCCATATGTGTGCCCCTGAAGCATGTGTGGCCCAGTCAGGCAGGTTTCTGTTTGAGGCTATATAACAAAGGTACAGTTTTTAAAAGAAAAATGTGGATTCTTGAAGAAACTACAGGAACTCGAGAGAACTTACCCAAACTAAGAAAAAAGTGAGGTTTAGCTTTAGCCGTGGATTCCCACATCTTAAAAGGTATTTGACCCCCACACTGTCAAGGGGTTATTGGAGTTCTTGACCATCCTCTTGAATTTTGGAGCAGAAGCTGTGGGAGGCTAGCTGGTGCCACAAGCTTCTGCTGCCTCCCAGGCATGTTTCTTATACCGTTGTTTAATTTTGGTGAGAGAAAACGCATCTGATGCGGTAGAAGCAAATATGAGACATGTGTGACCCCCTAATGAGCCCAGGAAAGCGCCAGAAAACCTCCCTGTTGGCACCCGAGGTGATGAGTTACCTTAAGCAGTGGCTCCCCTGGGAACCACGCCCCTGAGATAATTCTCAGGTGCCGCTCCCCGTGTGCGTGTGATGGGAAGCTGGGCTCTCCGGGCTTGGGATGGGGTGCGGCAAAGGACGGTAAAGGGTCATGCTGCCGTGGGTGGCTCCTGCCCAAGTGCCAGCCGGGGCTGGCAGGACGGACACCACCCTCCTTGGTTTCCTCATCCCAGCGCCATTGTCACTCCCTCAGGCGGGAGGCTGTGCCGCGGGGAACGTGCTCCGTCCTGCCCGCGGATGCAGGTGCGTGTGGAGCACCCCGTGCCCATCGGCCACGCTGCATGAGCATGTGCCCCAGCGTCGTGGGGGGCCTGCTGTGCTCCTCCTGCTTGCTCGTTTGCTTTCAGGTTTGGAGGAAAAACGAAATCTAGAACATAAAGATACAAAGTCAAACCCTGCAGTTTGAAAACTCGAGGGGCGAAAATCCCACAGTTCGACCCACTCAGCCTAAACAGATGTTGAGAAGTCTCCCACTTCCCTCCCTCCACCAGGTTCGCCCGAGAACCTGTGTGAGCAGCCTTGACGTAAGGTTAGGCCCGCTTTAGGAGCCTGTGGCCCATGTAGCCTCGACCCCCAAGGGTGACTGCAGCTGCGTCCACGTGTGCTTGTGCGGTGTGCAATAGGAGCTGTTCGCAGGGGCCTCGGAGTCACTTTTGGGAAGTTGTTCTGGACAGAAGGATGCTGCCCTGCGCCGTCCAGCTTCCGTCACTGCCTTCTTCCCTAGACGTGCTGCCGAGGAACCCTCAAATTCCACTTTCCCCTCTGTGGCCGAAGGTCCTCACCAGTCAGAATTGTGGAAAGCTGTTACTTCCAAGGCCTGCCCACCCCGAGTACCTCCTTTCTCAGTCCTTTCTGGGCTCCCAGCCCATCTTCCTGCGACTGGCCAGAGCAGCCTGGCTCTCCGCATGCTGTGTGCTCCTTCCCACCCTTTAATCAGGTCTGTGCCCTCCTGGGGGCAGTCCGGGCATGGGAACGCCGCTGTGCCAGGAGCAGCATCTCATGGGGCACAAGCACAGAGTGTCCATTTGTCCTGCTCCTTCCCTTCCTTGCTCCACTCCTGTGCTCCCACTTTGCATTCCAGACTGAAAGAAGTGAGTGCAGAGTCAGGCCTGGGGCCCAGCAGCTCTGCAGGTCTGCCTGACTCGGGCTGTGCGGCCTCAAGCAGCGGCTGGGCCTCTGAGCCTGGGTGGCCTCTGGCGTCACATGACCGCTCAGCCTGGCAGGGGCGTCCCTCGGCTCTCCAGCGTCTTCTGCTCCGTACCCTCTTGTCGGTGGTAGCCAGGCTCTCGTCTGCTCTGCTCCTCCAGGGTGAACACCTCCCTCTCCCCCAGCCCAGAAGCCTTTGTGATGGCAACCCTGGGACTCCTGTTTGAAAGGCAGCAAAACCAGCCCATGCAGGGAACCTGACACCGAAATGCTTTGAATTATGTGGAGAATGTCTCCTGTGAGGGTTCCGGTCTACTTGGGCTTTAGCTCTGTGTTTTATAAAGTTGGAGCCGTGTCTGCTTTCTCCTGCATCAGGTACCCAAACCTACTCAATGGTGAATGGGGTGGGCCCCGGAGGAGGACTCACGGAGCCGTGAATCAGCGGGCTTGTGCCAACTGCCATGCACAAGAACCTCAGGGGCTTCACCTGAAGTGAAGAGCGTGGCAGCGCGAGTCCCCAGGGGCCCCAGGGACACAGGCTCCAAGCGTGCTCACAGGAGCTATCCCTCTGCCCGGAGGCCTGAGCGTTAGGGAGAAGAGGGACAAAGGCTCTTCAGATCACGGACCACAGCGCCCGGCCAGTTCCTACACACACCTCCCCAAGTTACCCACCAGCCCTGCTGCTTTTCTCGGAGTCCGATGAATTCACTGGTGGGTGGAATTTACAGAAGAGAAGATGGATTATTTCCTGAGTATGGTCCTTTATGGTGTAAAGTTTTGGATTTTGTGCTTTTGTGCCTCAGGCCTCGCTCTATTGTGTCTGCTTCCTGTTCCGTGAACCCAGCCCCTCTCCCTCCACTGCGCCCATGGCACTCACTGACATTGGCCTTCGTAGGTGATGGAGCGTGGGCCGTACGCCCCAGCACTGGGGGCCCAGCAGGATGGGAGCTTGCAGCCTGGACTGTCCATGTCCCAGAGCTGTGAGCCATCAGGGGACACACGGCGCTGTGGCTGACACAGGGCGCTGGCGCTTCTCAGATTCTCTGGCCGCAGGCCCCGCATGGGCAGGAGAGAGAACAGGCACCCTCGGTCCCCATCACTCACCACCTGACCCCTCCTTCCTCTCTCGTCTTCTTGCTTGTGCTTCCCTGTATTTGCACTCGAACCTCCCCAGACAGGCTCTCAGGGATGCCGTTGGAATGCTGGGAAACTCTGGAGAGAGGGACATGCGTTGAGGTTTTCAGTGCCGAATGTGGCAGAAGTCCCCGTTCATTGCTGCCCACCTGGGCGTGGGACCTGGCCCAGCGGCCTCCTCCTGGCATGCCACTGTCTTCAAGGACAGAGCCAGCAGAGGGCCGAGGCACAGCTGCAAAGGAAGTGACATTTGCCCTCAGAGTGACGATGTGGTCTACCGTCTGCCTTGTGGATTTGGGCTTTGGAAACAGTTGTCTATCTGCTTGGGCTCTGCCTTGCAAGGGGATAGTTTTCTGGGCAGTCCCGTGACCCCACTATCTGCTCGTCTTTGGGAGAGGGCACCCGGGGGGGGGAACCCTCCAGGGTGTGGCTGGTCCTGGCAGCTGGGGGCTCCGCTGCCCCGCGTGGGCCACATCATCCATCAGTCCTGCCAGCCTCGCTGGGAGGGTGCGGGCCTGGGCTGCCCCATCCTGGGGTAGACCACCAGGCCACCCCTGTACAGCCCGCCATGTCCATGCTCTCAGCTGCTCGTCCACACGAGCCCAGATGTGCTGATGGCTGCAGTGACCCTAGGATCTGCGTGGACGCAGAAAATGGGGAACATCCCTCACTGTCCTCCTGGATATTTGAAGGAGATTATTAGGTAGAAGGAAGGGTTTTTCCCAAGGCCGACTTTTGTGGTGTTTGTGATCAGAAGCATCACCCATCGCAGACACGTGCCCAGGACTGGCTGAGCCGTCCGACGTTTGTGCTTTTGTCTTTTCTCACCAGCTTTGTGTCCCACACATCCAGGCAGCGGTGGGGAGGGACACGAGCCCAGAGAGTCTGCAGAGCCTTCACGGGGGTCTTCGGGACCTTCAGCCAGGGTCAGGCAGGCGGCCTTGCCAACCTTCCCCAGCCTTGCGCACGTTCTGCCTGGGACAGGATTTCGTTTCCAGTGGTCCTGTTTACTGCGCATTTCAGTCATGCCGCAGCCACCGTCTTTGACGGAGAAGTGCCCATGTGGGGAGCCTCACAGCAGTGCCGGCTGCCCGGGTGCTGTCGACCCAAACCCAGACCATCTGCATCTCCAGGCGGCTCCCAAGCGGCCCAGGGGAGCCGGGCAGGAGCGGGAGGCCAGGCGGCAGGTGGGGGCCGCTGCTGTTGTCTGGAGCCGTCGTGGAATGGGCTGGCGCTCCTCTCGGGCCGCGGATGCCTCAGGGAAGCCTTGTGTGTGGCCGTCCGCGTGGCAGGCCCACCGAGGGGACCCGGGTGTCCGCGTGGCTGTCCTGCCTCAGCTCCCGGGCCAGCCCCACAGCACGGGTGGCTCTGCAGGGAGCCAGGGTCTAGACGTTTTCAGGAGGAACACGGGGGTCGGGTGGGCGTGGTGGTGTTGGAGTCAAGGGCACGCTGCGTGTCCTGTGAGCTGCGTGTGTTCACCACCCGTCAAAGACCCAGCTTCTGCCTCTGCCGTCCCCTGACGCACAGTCAGTCCCTGGCCTGTTGACGCCCAGTCTTAGAACTCTGTTCTGCTCCTTGGGGGCGTCATTCGGATATTCGTGTTCTAAACCCCCAGGTTGAACGTGGGACACGTTAATTTTTAACCTTTGTTCCTTCGGATGTCAGCGTACACGTTTACACACTTCTCTGCGGGCACAAGGGCTAAGTTCTCATTTGAAGTATTTAATTTGTAGCCTCCTTAAATTTTGTTTGATGGTTCTGTTTTCTTGGAAGAAATGAGATATTTAGAAGTGTATTTCATCGAAGGTATGAAGTTTTTGAAGATATCCTTCCATTACTGATTCCTCACCTACTGTATCTTGGTTGGAAATGACCACGCCTGTGAAGCTGGTTAGGTTTGCTTTCTGGTCTATTTTTGCAAGTCTTCAGGATGTACTTGAGGAGAGCTGTCTTCTCTAGTGCTGGGCCCTGGATTCCGAATGTGCCCACCGAATCAAGTTCGGTGGCACTGAGTTACGTGGAGCATTGGGATGTTAGAAGTGCTGCAGAGGGAAAAGCAGGAAGGACAGATGGCATTCTTGGCTGTGGGTTTCTACAATTGCCCATAAAGTGGCCCAGGAAGGCCTTGCTGTCCCGGCGCAGGGTTCATCCTTTCGCTCACTTGTGCACCCATTCGTAGTGATGGGGCCGTCTAGGTGCCAGGTTCTGCCCTTGGCACTCGGGATGCATATGCTTAGGAATGAAACAAGGATCCCTCCTATTTGCAGAGCTCATCCTGGGGGAGAGGGCAGCCAGTCCACACGCACGGTGAATGAACTACAGCCAGGAAGCAGGGCAGGGGCAGGAGCTCAGAGATGCGGACATTTTCATCAGGGGCAGAGGGTAGGCAGGTCAGGACTTGCTGGTGCCGAGTGGCCCGGTGCAGAGGCCGGAGTGGGTGTGCCTGGGGCGAGAGGGGGGCAGGAGAAGAGGAGCGTTCTTGGCAAGAGCTGGGGCGGTTGTGGGGCCGCAAGGACTTGCAGCCATCCTGCAAGGTAGGGCTTTGTCCTCGAGAGAGTGGAGAGCTCCTGGAGGTTCTGAGTGGAGGGGTGACACCCCTGCCTCGTGCTACAGACAGTGACGGACATGTGGGGTGGGCGAGGGGCAGGGCCCTGGCTCTGGCAGGGTAGAGGCAGCGAGCATGGGGAACATGGTTTAGAGTCTAGAAATACTGGACATACGTGGGGTTCACTGGGGGCGCAGGCGTGCCCTGAAGGAAGCGGAAGAGGTGAGAATGACCCCGCGGTCTGGGCTCTGAGCACATGCATGGCGGAGTTGCCGTGAATTTAGTGGGAACACGGATGAAGCCACTCTTGGGGGGACTGTTGAAAAGTCGTGCGCCATTGGCGGTGTTGAGAAGGCAGGTGTGAACATGAGCCCCAACACGGGGGGCAGCTGAGGCTGGGGCCCTAACATCAGGAGTCATCGGCATACAGACGGTATGGAAATGAAATCTCCGTGTGATGTCTGTAAAGTAGACATTGTTCATAGTTGTTTAGTAGACGCTGTTTGCTGAGAGTTACCGGTGCATTTTCTCCCAGATCGTACTTTGTAGTGTCTGCAGGCTAGAAGCAGGCTTACGCCTCGGCACGGGATCGCCAGCCCTTACAGCAGGCCTGGTGATCATGGCAGCAGCGGGTGCTGTCCCCGCCTGTCCCCTGCCGTCCTGCTAGGATTACATGCTGCGGGGCCTTTCACCCCACCATGAGAACGGCAAGAAGCCGCCGCCCATCAGGACCCCAGGTTACACGGCATTTAAGAGGCTGAGTGTAGTTCAAGTCTGAACCTTAACCCCTGCTTCTTCCCCCCACCCCAACACACACTAAAGCCCCGCATTTCCAGCCTCCTATTGGGTGGTCCCCCCGCCCGTGACCCACAGAGCTCTTGGAACGATGCTGCATTCCCTGTTGGATACTTGGGGTGGGGCAGGGCGCCTCCGGTCCAGAAAGCCCTGGTGGAGTGCATGTCGCTGCCCCGGGGGCTCCTGCTGGAAGGGGCTGGCTCACCCTGAGAAGTGCAACCCCGCAGCCTGCTCACTGCCCTCTTCTTCTGCCAAGTGGAGGAAACACCTTCTATTTTTAAATATTTCAACTGTCAGTGTTAGGTAATACGGGCCATGCTGCTTCCTAGCTGTTAGGTGAAACACATAAGCCAACGTCCGGAGGTCACTAAGGAGGGAGCTCTGAAAGGCCTTCTTCTTCATGCTCCGTGACCTTGACCCTACGTAACTGCAACAGGCAGTGACGGTCACAGAGATTTGTGGCCTTCTTCGACCACTGGAACGATTTCCCACTTTCAAATGGTGTATTTTTATCCACTGAATTTAGGGTAATCAGGATGGCTTTCCAAGAATAACTTGTGATCTGTGCCAGTGTGAGCCCAGCGGAGGCCCGGGGTGTGGGGCCAGTAAGGGAGGCGGGGATGATGGGGTGGGAGCAGGGGGCCTGGGACTGGCTGGGCGACCTCGGGAAGGTGCTAAGGGCTGTGCAGGAACGCCTCCCCCCAGGACGGGGGCAGGGGGAGGAAGGGGGTCCCAACGGCACAGCCCTTGGGGTGAGTCCTCTGTGCTCAACCTCAGTTCCCATTTTCCTGCCTTTCCATTGTGAGCGTGGGATCCTAGAGTGCTGGTCCAGCAACACCTTGTTTATAAAATAGCGATCGCAAACTCTTAGATGGATTGCTCCATCTATCACTTACTTCTGCAAGTCTTGTTTGTCTTTAATAGCTGCATTTATATATGAGAACTTAAAGGACATTTCACCACTTTTTGCGGGGGGCGCAGCCTGGTTCTATTTATAGTTTCCCGGAAGTACATTTGTGCACTTCTTGAAAGCCAAGCTCCCAACTATATGCCAGGTTTTTATTTACAGCTCTTGCTCAATTTGAGCTTGCAAATATTTCCAAAAAACAGTTTTTCTTCCTGCAGGATACAGAAAAATTAGAAACATTAAAAGCGTTTTCTAAAGAGCTTTAAGGATAGTTCTGAAATAGGGAGTGGGGGAGAATCTAACACTTGCTTCATCGTTAACTCACAGAACAGAGGAGTACAGATGGTTTTGCTCCCTTCAGATAGAACCCTCGCTGGGACAGCCAGCTCACGGGAACTTATGCACACAAGATTCCATTAAAATAACATCACGGGCTGTTGTGAAGGCCAGGAAAATCAAAGTGAGAAGTTGCATGTGTTTCTGCACTAGGATTCCTCGTGGCAAGGTGGTGTCCCTCTACTACCTTGCAGAGGAGGGGTCCCTGGAGCCCCCAGATGGCAGCCTGTGTGGAGACCCGCTTGCACTGAAGTCATTTTATGTCCTGTAGAGTCAGATTTGGAACACGTGTTTGAGTAAAGCTTCCGGCATGACGGACACAGCTATTACTCTGAAGAAAACACCATTTAAGCCATCTGTTACAAAAGGGTCAGTTCTTCAGGGGTTTTAGCTTGTCACGTAATAGGACTTTTTGGAAAAAATACTCAGCAGAAGAGAGTATAGCCAAGTTGTATGGGCAGTCTAGAGATGGCTCCCCACCAATGTGGAGTTTGGCTGCAAACGAGATTTTGAAGTTTATCATGAGTTTCCAGCAACCCTTGATGGTATCAACAGATGTGGAACTAGCCGTTCTCTCGTGTGAAGTTTTCACATGGCTGGTTCTCAGCACACGCCAACACCAGCTACAGGAGGACCTGGTGAAAGGGGACCTGGGACCTAGCCATGTGATCTTTGCAAGCTTGGTGAATATCATTTTTAAAATTCATAATCTTAATGAGAAGAAACTTCTAAAAAACTGTATGACTCAACCGGTTTCCATCTTTTACCATTTTAACGTTGAGATATTTTATTCCATGGAACTGCAAAAAATGGATATTAATAGATGAAACAAAATGGCAAATACTGATAATTGTTCAAGCTGCACGCGTGGGTGTTCCCATATTCCTCCCTGGTTCTGAACACCATTGAAGGTTTTCATAATCAAAGTGTTATTTGTTTGTTTTGTTTTGTTAAAATGCTGAGACTAGTTCCTGAAAGCCTTCTTCAGCTGCACTGCTCTCCATCCCCCTCCCCGAAAAGCACCTGGGCTGTCCAGGGCTGTCCACACTGCCAAATGGTCCCGGGCCCCCAGCCACTTTTATCAGTTTCTCGAGTTTCGGGGCCCCGACTTAGTAATTCCTTTAATTTCTGTAATCTGTGATCTTCTTCCTCTTTTTCCTTGAACAGCATATGGTTTAATTTTCCGGTTCTTAGTCTAACTTTTTGAGTCCAGTGCTTAATTTATTTGTTTCGATTCCTTTTTTTTTTAATTACTTAAGTGCGTAAGACTATGAATTACTTTCTGAACTTGACTTCAGGCAGTCCCTGCAATTCTCGATACGCGATGCGTTCATTTTCTTTATTCTATGCGCTTTCCTCGTTTTCATGTTGGGTTTTTGAACACTTAAGAGAAAGGTGTTTGGTAGTTTTGTTTCTGCATGTTTTGTTAATGCCTCGTTCCGTCGCAGTGTGCTCAGGGGTTACTGTCTGTACTGGGTGGGGTTTTATATGTGTTTGGAAATTTTCTGTGTTCTCCATGTGGTATTGATTTTGGTGAATGTTCCATAGGGACTTGAGGAGAAAGCATAAATTCTTTCATGATACACAGTTTGAAGCGTATCGTACCTAAGTGTTCGTTCTGTTATTCTGGTCTTCTGTGTGTTCGTGCTTCCTGTCGCGATGCCCTCCGTGCATGGGAGCGAGCCCACATCTCCAGCCAGTTTGGTCTTTCTGTCCCCTTCTGCCTGGGTTTCTGCGTGTCCTCTGTTTGCACACTTCTCTACGATGGCCGTATTCTCGTGGTAAATCGTATACCTTAGACTAATGACATGGCCCTGTACCTTATTTTGCATTAGATTTGGACTAAATCTTCCGATGCTGGTATTTTGACCTTAGATTTCTTTCTCTTACTATTTGCGTCTTGTGCCCTTTTTTTTCTGTTCAGTTTGAGTCTCGTAGCTCTGGCTCCTTTCTCTGTACATAATATATGGTTTTTTACCCAATCTGATCATTTTCATGGGAACATACCCCATTTACATTTGGGGACACAATGAATGTATTTGGTTCTGTTTTTCATCCAATTTTATGTTCTGTTTTCTGAATTAAATGCTTCTGTTTTTTTGGCTTCTTACACATGGGCTTTCTCTGGCCTTTTCTCTGGTTCGGTGTGTGTAGTTGTGTCGTCCTTCTGGCCATTTGTAAGGCTGTGTCCTCTTTTAGATCCTATTATGGGACCATTTGTAAGTTCATATGTTTAGATAAACAGCTCTTCCTTGACACGGCCGCTTTAAGCGGTATTTGTTGATGCCACAGAGATTAGGTAATTTGCATACTAAGCTGTCTCCGGCCCCTTTCCTTCACTTTCTGATTTTGTTAATGGTAGTCTTGTTTTTAGTTCTGGTCATTCTCTTCAGAACGTGTAATTAATGAATTCATCACTACCACTGATTGACTTATGACCCTTGGACGGTATTGCTTTATACCGAGAATGGGGAGAAAATGAAGGTGTTGTGTTTCTTCCCCCACATCGTGGTTTGTTTGATTACCCTTTCCTTTTCAAATGCAAGGAATTTTAAGTTGACCTAAAGGTTCCCAAAAGTTGGGTCTAGAGATCCAGTCAGTTTGGTCATCATTAAGGGGAGAAGAGGGCCCGTGCTCTTCAGGTTTCTGGAAACCTCCTCGTGCTGTGCTGTGCTGTGTGTGCAGGGCCCTGTGGAGCCAGGCAGAAGCAGGTCCCCACTCCGAGGCCCAGGGACCCTAGCTGAGGACGCCCCGGTCTCTGCTGCTGCCTTGGGCCATAGGATATCTAGTGGTTGCCCCCAGATGTTCTGTCCTTGGGGCAGCCAAGGGGGTTCTGTTTTCATGAGGAGAGCTTTTTAGTGAGCCACTTGTGGAGATTCTGTGCCAGCAGGAGGGGGAAATGTCATGAAATGGGATACTCATTTAAACGTATCTTCTGCTGCGTACTTCTGTTCTGTCGAACCAGGGGTTGAGGCATTTAGAAATTCTGAAGAATGTGGGGTGCCCAGGAAGAGCCTTCTTCACGTGCAGGTGCTGTACCTGCTGGGAATGCTGCGAGTGAGGCCGGCGGAGGGCAGAGTGCCGCTAATATCAGGAGATGATGCTTCTCTGTGGGACAGTGCTGTCCCGGTTCTGAGCCCCCATGTGGGCTCAGGGTCTGGTGCCGGACCCCTGCACGCCACTTCCTGAGTGGGGGCCGCCACAGTGCAGCCCTCCCTGACCTGGCCCCTGGCAGGAGCGCGTCACCCCAAGGGGGAAGGAGTTTAAGGGCAGAGGGCGGGTGGGTGTCACCCTGGTGGAGAGAGCGGCGCCGCACAGAGGGGACCCTCAGACACTGTGTTTTGTAAAGGCCATTGTGTTCAAAGACAAACCACTGAGTGCTCACCCAGGAGCGTTCAGCACAGCATTAACATTCACTAGATGAAGCAAGCCGTCACTTCCTTGGAAGGTTCCGGTTGGCCGCGGTCCACAGCAGATGTGGGCATTAGACCGCCTCGCACGGCGTGACCCAGTGCACTGTTCCCTCAGGCACCCAGCTCCCCACGTGGCTGTGTCACTGAAGGGTCATTGCCATGGCCTGCTTATTCATGTCATTCCTGTTCTTGACTGGAATGTTCAATGTGAACGTATATGTGTGTGTAGGGCAAGAAGCATAAACGTGGTGTAGAAATTATTCACTGCGATTACCAGCGGGGAAGCTAGCTGGGTGGTCTGAGCTAAACGCGTAAACTGTGTGAACGATGAACACACGTATAGCCATAAACACTTGAGACTCTATGTTTCACTTCTTAAACAAATTAAGGCTTAATGTATTAAAAATAAATTTGAAACATAAATTTGGGTGCACGGTACAGATACGGCACAGCTTTTCTGAGTTGGGTCAGGGCATAGGTATTAATCGATTGGGGACTTTAATTCACATTCCGAAATTGCCGTCCAGAGGGGCTCTTGTCTGGGCATAGGTATTAATCGATTGGGGACTTTAATTCACATTCCGAAATTGCCGTCCAGAGGGGCTCTTGTCTG
>NC_138371.1:1771047-1803008 GCF_054177405.1 Leptonychotes weddellii
ACTGCCTCCGTGAGCGCCCCGTGCTGGGCACCGGTTCGGCCACCTGGCCAGTCTGCACTCTCTCGCTGCTGCTGGAGGCAGGGCGGGTTTGGAGCTTTTTTCTCGGTTCTGTGTTGGTTGGTGGGAGTGGGGTGGAGATCTGGAGAGAGTTCCAGCATTTGCGGTAGGGGTGTCTTCCGGCGTCCCTGCCCTTGGGGGTGTTGGTCTAGAAAGACTGAGTCGAGGTGTTGGTACTTCAGCTTCCTGCCTCTTGAGCCCTTACCTGCTTCAGATTCTGAGGCTGGCATTGGTTTCGATGTTGCCTGTGGCTCATCTGCAGGTGAGACGAGCTCGTGCGGTGTGGCTGTGCCCCCCACCCCCCGCCACCCGGAGGGGCTGCAGCATCTCACAGATAATCCAGTTTTCCCCTGGTTTCCAGCACAGGGCCCTATATTCACTGATGACTTCTTGTTGCCAAATCCCAGAAGGCCACGTTCTAGCCCTCTTCTTGCATGGCCTCCCCCCGTATTGACCTCTTCTTCTAGAAGAACCTTGTCCCAGAACCACATGCTCCTCTTACCTGTCCACTGCCCTGGCCACTCCTCCTCCAGCCCCTGGGCAGATTTTATCTCATCTCTCCTGGATCTCAGCCTTGGGGTGTCCCCACGTTCCCTTGGTGATCTCAATGGTCCTGTCCCATCCATTCATAACCCAGAACACCAGCTTGGTTCTGCTGCCATTCAGATTTCTAGCTCCAGCTGGGATCTTGCCTGATTCCAGATGCGAGAACCAGCTGCTTGTTTGGGGTCCTTGCCCAAACATCTCAGACTTGAGTGTCTGAAACTGGTTGTCCTGTGCCAGTCCCATGGACTCAGTATTGCCTCCATCCTCTGAAGCCCCCGATTCGCCCTTGAAATCCTGTCTTATATCCCACATTCAGCCAACTAGCAAGTGCCATCAGCTGCCCCTCAAAACATGTGCACAAGGAGGAGTCGCATCTGAGTGATGAAAATGTTCCAACGTGGGTTCATGGTGATGCTTGCACATCGTGGTAAATTTACTAGAAGATCACTGACTTGTGCATTCTAAAAGGGTAAAATGCAGGGTGCTCAGGAAGGTTATTAGGTCTGTGTAGAGCCTGGCTACCCCCCCTTTCCATCATTAACGATGGCAGCCTAACCACCACTGGCTCGCACCTGGAACCTACAGGTGTCTCCCCACCTATTCCTTGCTTCTGTCCTAGCCCTCCTTTCTGATCTCAGCCTAGAAGCCAGAGTCTGGTGGACAGAATAGTGCCCCCCCCCCAAAAACAAAAGGTCCACACCTTAATTCGAAATCTGTGAGTATGTGAACTTATGTGGCAGAAGGGACCCTGCAGGTGTGGTTAAGGGTCTTGAGATGGATGATGCTCTTGAATTATCTGGGTGGGCCCACTGGAATCACAAGGGTCCTTCCAGAGGGGAGGCAGGAGGGTCAGGATGGCAGAAGGAACTGGGAGGGAGCAGTAGAGGTCAGACTGATGTGAGTAATGGCTTTGAAGATAGAGGGGGACCAGGAGCCAAGGTGCCCCTGGATGCTGGGGAAGGCCAGGAGCAGATTCTCCCCTAGAGTCTCTGGAAGGAACTCAGCCTGCCGATGCCTTGCTTTTAGCTCCTAAAACCCACTCCCACTTCCGGCCTCCAGAACTCCAGGATAATCATGTGTTGCTTGGAGCCACTGAGTTTGTGGGAACCTGTTACATACAGCGGTCACAGGAGGCTAGAGCTCACGATGACCTTGTGAACACTTACATGGGGCCGGGCTCAGCTTTTCTGCTTCCTGTCGCTGTGACCTGCGCAGAGTTCTTTGCTTCTCTGTCCCTTATTTTCCACATCTGTTAAATGGGAATTAGAAGGTGCTTAGCGGTGTCCACCTATCCTGCTTGCCACGAGCTTCATGTCATCATTTCCTCCGTGGTTGCCTCCCCTTCTAGACTGTGCGTTCCGTGGAGGGCGGGTCTGAGGCTCGTGTGTGTGCACCGTGGACTCTCCACAGAGGCTCCAGCAGGCTGGGCTCCGCCGCATCAGCCAACACTCGTGTGCTGTCTGCACCCCGCGCGTGAGCCCATGGGCTGTCCCAGGCCTGGGTCTCCGGTGGGAGCACAGCCAGTGTTTTGTCACTGGAGCTGGGAAGACAGTTCTGGTCACTTGCAGAGCTGAAGAGACACTTACCTGGTGTGAACGTGTGGACCAGGAGGTAGATGGGTCCCCAGAACCCGGGAGCACGTGGGTGCGGTGGCAGTCCCAGGGTGAACCCGGGCTGCAGGACTTCCTCCTGGAGGGTCTGGGACCGAGGGGGGCACGTTTCCGTAGCCGTCTGCACAGAGCCCGCGGGAGGCCCACCTCAAGTGTATCTGGCCATGGCCCTTGACTGGGGTTTTTGGTGGAGTGTGTTCTTTTTAAACTCGCACCGAGGAGGAGTCTGCGGCACTTCGGCCAAGCGAGCAGCCCCCGTCCATGTTGCTGTAGGTGCTTAGGTCCCTCTTCTGCCCTGGTCCCAGCTTCGCAGGAAGTTCTCAGGCGGGTTGGGGGCTGGGGAGCAGAGCCAGGCCCTCCCTTCTCCTCCGCCAGCATTGGGGCCACCTTCGTGGTCCC
Organism: Leptonychotes weddellii; assembly: GCF_054177405.1. Lineage (NCBI taxonomy): Eukaryota > Metazoa > Chordata > Mammalia > Carnivora > Phocidae > Leptonychotes > Leptonychotes weddellii. Next base: position 1,773,660 of record NC_138371.1, read on the forward strand.
TGCCCCGTTCTGGGTTCTAGGGGCCCAGAGAGAGCAACAGGGACACACAGCCATCTCCCAACCCTTGCATTTTCAGGGTGAGGGCCGCAGACAGTGCGCTCCTGAGGGCTATGCAGAGGGTGCTCGTTTTGATTTGCTTTTTTGTTTTTCACAGTAGAGGCTTTCCTAAATGTTCAGCCCGTATCTAAGGGTGAGTCTCTAACAAGCTGGGCGGGTGTGTTGACTGGTCCCGTCCTCTGGCCAGTTGCTGGGCAGGGGTCTGGTCCTTCCCTCGGGGCCCCAGATGCCATGACCTGGTCCTTCCCTTTTGGGCTGATGCTTATCACAGAGATCACCCTCTCAGCTCCTTCCTGGGGTGCAGGCCTGGCTCTGCATTCCAGCCTGCAGTGTATCAGCTGTCCCTGTTCCTGTCTTAGGCCAGCACCCCACTCCGGCCCTCTGCTCAGCGCTGCTCTGGGAGTCCCTGCTTGTGGGGGACAGGAGGCCTGGGGCGAGTCAAAGGCTGATGATAGCGTGGCCTTCCCGGCCCAGAGGTCCCTCCCTGGCCGTCCTGGCTTCCGGGCCAGTGTCATTTCTTCCCTCTGCTCCGTGGGCCCCTTCCCAGCTCCCAGAATTCTGTGGCTCTTATCTCCTTGCATGATCTGCTTTTTGGAAAGGTTGGGGTCTCTTTGTTACCCCCAGAGTGGAGTTTTCCGGGGGGGGTGTCATCAGCCTATGTTCTTTATAAGCCATTCTTCGGGTGTCAAGAATGAACCCTCCTCGGCTCAGCCAGGAGGCAGTTGGGTGTAAAGACCTTTTAAACTTGTGTTTTCACAGTATAAGTTAGAGATTAATTGGATTCTCAGTAATCCTGCAGAAATTTTAAATGTCTCCATTCTCATTCCCTTTTATCATTTCTTTTTAAAAACCCTGTCACTGGACTTCAAAATTGAAATCTGCATGGAACAGATAACTGTCCTCCCCACCCCTTCCTGGGTCACTTGAGGAACTTCCAGAAGTCTTTAGGAGCATTTTTCATTTGTAAAGGAGATTATATTCAAAATGATCCTGCAGTCCGTGAAATGACTTCTTTGACACAGGAGGCTGAGGAGAATGGAGGGCTTTCACCGTCAGACCAGAGTCTGAAGTCGGTGCCCACCTGCTCCCCGAGAGGCTTCTCGCCAGGGCGTGTCACCACCACCACCTTTTGTTTGGGGGCTGTTTGCTTGTATTTTCAAGAAATGGCCTGAGCAGCGCGCTGTATGAGTCTGGGGAGGTACTTGAACATGCTGGATTCTGGGGAGTGTGGCAAGTCCCTGCTGGGATGGAAAGCTATTTTTGCAGCCCTAGCTGCGGATCATCCAGGTCAGTGACCACAGTCTTTCCTTCAGACAAAGCCCCTAGCCTCCTGCCACTGGCTACCGACCACCACATTCAAGTTAAGTGGTGAAACTTGAAATGTTTTCAAATGCAGGGGTCACTGAAGTGACTTTCCGTGACGGTCAAACTGCGTGCTGTTGGTTTCCTCCTCCACATGCACAGCTGGTCCGGGGGCGTGGGGGCCCTGGCCTTTCCCGGGGGACTGTCCCTCTTGGCAGTTGGGCTCTCAACACTCTCGGAGAGGTGGCGAAGCTGGGCCCTCGGGAAGACAGAGCGTTCTGTCTTTTTAGCTTTCTGGAAGCTGGATTTCATGCTGCTTAGTGATTTTGTATTACGAGAAGCACCAATTCTGTGTTTCTACTATGAAAAGAAACAAGACAGAAGAAACAGCACATTTCCTTCTGTCAAAAGTTATCATTTAAAATGGATTCGTGCAGGTCAATTTAAATGGAATTTAAAATGAAATTTTCTGTGAGGAAGGGACTGCGGGTGAGTCAAGCGAGGCGATTTGGCCGGGCAGGAGTGCTGTGTAGCCTGAAGATTCCTTCGCCTCACCTGTCAAGAAATAGGTCCTCACAAGCCAACGTCTGCCCCCTTTGGGTGACATTTTTCAGTATGAAAGACCCCGCGTTTGTGGAGTGTGGTTTACGGGTGGTGGGGTGGGATGCGCGCAGTAGGCAGTCTGGGACTAGGCTGGGGAAGGGTCACGGCCTTTCTCGTTCCTCCTTCCTGGTGCAGGGGGCCAGCACTGGCTTCCACAGGGGTGGTCTCGCTCCCTTGCCCGGCCTTCCAGATGTGCATCCCATATTGGCCGTGTGTAAATGTTCTGCTGCGCATTAAACACACTCTGTTCCTAAGAAGTGTGGAGGGTAGAATTTTGAAATGTCATCCCGTCCTTTATTATCAGAAGACCTTATAACCCCAAATGAGTCACACCTGGTGCAGAGTGGAGCGAGACATTTCCCCGGGCTGCTTTCTGCGTGGCTCATCTCCCCCATGGGAACCCCCTCAACCCTTCCGCTCAGAGGCCAGTAACAAATGCAGGAGTTGAAGTCAGCCACACACCGAATAAACCCTATTCTCACTTTGGTGTGTGCTACTGACTTGCTTTCTTTGAAGAACTAGTTTTGCCACGTGCGTATGCTTCCTCAGACAGCACGCTGTTTAAAAGTGCTATCATGATAGCGTCTCCCACGGCGGGTTTTCCTCTTGCTCTGGGTTGTTTCTGAGATCCATTTATGGCATTCTGTGTAGCTGTTCCTCGCTCCTTCTCACTGCTAAGTATGGAGACACCCTCTTGATATCCCACTACTGATGTGTTGGTGACCGACTGTGCGGCTCCCGTAAGTCCTGCTCTCCGTAAGCGTGAGTCCTGCCCTGTTCTCGCACACACGTGGGCATTTCCCAAGTGTGGATACATCAAGAGTGGAATTCCTGGGTCCCAGAGCCAAGATTCAGCTTCCTGAGGGCAAGCCGATGATTCTCCCGAAGGCCCATCCTCACGTACGCTGCCAGGAGCTCAGGGTATCTCGAGGGCACTCCTTAGGCTTTTGTCTGCCATTAGGGGCCCTTCTTCCTTGAAAAGCCTTTTTTTTTTTTGCCGTTTTCCTTGGGACTTTTTCATATAGATTTGTAGGAGCCCCTCACACGTTATAGAGACCAGCCCTCGGCGACTTCGTATAGCGCCGGCCAGCCTCGCCGGGGCCCGGCCTCCCACCTCTACACAGGGTCTGAGGAGCAGAAAATCGGACTCTCAGTGGAGCCACACTGATCAGTTTTGTCTGGTGCTAAGCACTCCTTGCATCATGAGTTTTTCTTGAGTTTTGCCTTTCACATTTGAGTCTTAATTCCTGTGGAATTAATTTTGGCCTGAACGGGGGCAACTTCCGTCTTGTTGACGTCTGTGTTCAGCGCTGTCTCTGCTGTCGCTCTCCACGGGGGACGGGCTACTGCCTTTTGCAGGAGCACCTTGACTGCTCCTGGGTCTGTTTTGCCCCGTAGTCTGACATCCCTTTGTCCCGTTCCTAGAAGCCTGTGTGTTGGATCCACAGCTCAGTCTGGAGAGAATGGGCATCTCTATGATAGGAAGTCTTCTCGTCCCTATCTTGGTCCACCGCTCCGTGTCCTTCAGTTGTGCAAAATATTTAACAGTATTTATAATTTTCAGCCATAAAATTTTTGGTACTATGTTTTTCTTTAAATATTATTAGGCCTTCTTTCTTGCTGTATTATGTTGAAATGCAGTTGGCTTTTCCATGTCGATCTTCCCTAGCACCTTGTTTCATTTAATGTCCTTGTAAGTTCTACTAACTTCTCTGTAATTCATTTTTGGGGGTGGGGTGGGGGAGGCGTTCTGTACTGACAATCCTAAGAGTCTGTGAATCATGATGGTTTTGTCTCTTCCCTTTCTGTTTGTTATTATTCCATCCGCTTTCTCTGGCTGGAATCGTGTCTTGTTCAAGGTTCGTCATTAAAAGCAGTATTTGCTGTGGGTTTTTTTTTTTTATAGATACCCTTTTTCAGACTAAAGAAATTCTCTTTTATTCTTAGTTTGTTAAGAGCTTTTATAATGTGAATCCTTGTTGGATTTTATAATGTGCTTATTTTCATTATTAAGATGATCATTATTAGTGTGGTGAATTGCATTTACAGATGTTCTGTATAGATGTTGCATTTCTCATTTTAAAATACCACTTATTTTGGTCGATTATCTTTTTTGTAGACTGCTAGATTAAGCTTGCTAATAATTTTTTGGGGATTTTTGAGGCTGTGTTCATGACGGAGACTATCATTTTTCTTCTTTATGCTGTCTTTGCCTGGTTTCTGTAACAAGGTTTCTTCTTAGCCTTATAGCATGAGCTCAGGGTGCTCTTTATTTTTCTGTTCCTTGGAAGTTTTCTTTAAAACTGAATGATCAGTTAGTCGAAAGGTTGGGAATACCGTCTCTAATATGATCCTTGTGGGAAGATTTTAAAGTATTGGTTCAATTTAGTTTGTGGTTATAGGGTTACTCTATTTTCTATTTTTTATCAATTTGGGAAAGTTTTATTTTTCTACAAGTGTGTCTGTTTTATGTAGGTTTTAAAACTGATAGGCCTGAAGTTATTCATTGTATTTCGTTTTATTTTCAGTCTCTGCCATACCTACAGTTAATTTGTGCCTTTCTCTCATTTTCTAAACCACTCTCAACCAGAAGTTTGTCTATTTTCTTGGTCTTTTAAGAACCAGTTTTGTATTGTGTTGGTATACATGAATGCATATATGTATTCTAGTGTTTTTTCTAACTTCTTAGAGCTATGTCTAGCTTTTTGGGTTGTATGCTTATTATTGTCAGACGTGACTATGTAAGGCTGTCAGTTTTCCTCTGAGTACAATAAGAGTAGAAGTTCGCAACTTATTCTAGGTCCTTTTTTCATTATGTTTCCCTCTTAATTATTTTTAAATGGTTCTTATGATCTCTTCTTTGACCCATATTTAGAAATGTAATTTTAAAAAATGAACTTTGCATCACAGAAAATTTTAGATACATTCAAAAGTACAGAAAATCCTAGAAGGAACCCTGCTGTTCCTGTCAACCAAACCGGGTGGAGCCCGGGGACGTCCAGTTGTGTCTTACCCGTGTCCTGACTTACTCATCACCTCTGCCCTCCTGACCATTTTGAATGAAATCCCACTCACCGCGTCGCCCCATCTGCAGCCACAGCAGGGCCTAAAAAGACAGGGACTGTGGTTTAAACCGAAGGACAATGCCGTTTTCCTGTTTAGACAAGATTAACAATTATCTAATTTTATCAAATATTCAACCAGTGTTTATATGTCTCCGGTGGTGTTTAAAATATATGTATATTTTTAGTTTATTGTTTGCCTCGGGGTCCAGTGAACACTCCCACGTGGTGATCGGTGTGTCTCATGCAGTCTCCCGCTAATCCATCCGTTTTCCTCCCTCCCTCTTTTGTCTGTTTGGTTTTGACCCTCGCAGTTCATCTTTGAAGATACTAGGTGGCTTGTCTTGTGGAGTTTTCCTGTGTTTTACAATTGCTTAATTTCACCCATCTCCCGTCTTGCCATTTAAAGTAAACGTCTGTTGCCTGTTTCCTGTAAATTAGTAGTTACATCTAGAGGTTTGATCAGATTCAAGTGTGATTATTTTTGGCAAGACTTTAGAGATGCAGTGTGCTCTTCCATCAGGAGGTACCCAGCTGTGTGTGTGTGCACATGCTTGCATACATGTGGTGTGTGTGCACTTGTGTGTGCTAACCACAAGTTAGCAGCCACATTTCTTTTTTCTCCTTAAAGTTCTCTCTGATTGATTGTGGACCCCCACTGCTTCGGAAGTTCTGCACTGTTTCTAGCAGTTCAGTGTGAAGCATGACTGTATGAATGTACAGTGTCTAAAGTCAATGTTTTCTGCCCCAACCTGCTCAGCTGTGGAAGCGTCTAGAACACTAATTAACTCTTGCCACCCCTCCGTCTCAGCCCCTGGCCCAGTATTTTCATTGTCGTTGAGTCCGATGCCACAGGTAGGTGTCGTGCTTGTTGCTGTCTGGCTCAGGCCGTGATTGCTTGGGTCCGTCTTTATCATCATCTTCATGTCTGTTTCTCTGCTCACCTTGTCCCGTAACCGGAGGCATCTCGGCGAGTTCTCAAACCGTCTTCGTTTCTAACCAGACGTACATCTGTAGCATTCCATGCTTGCTCTTGACGGTTCCCTAAGCGCATCATTCTAGCTGGGCGTTGTTTCTCTCCACACTCGGGTGGGTCGCTGTCTCCTGGCCGTCACCTCACCCCCTCGTAGGACACCTGCACTTCTCTTTCACGGTCTTGGGGCTTTTTCTTTGGTATTTGCATTTCCCCCTTGAAATTACCTTGATTTATTTTTTGTTTTCTCCTGCTTTGGTTGTGTTTCTGCGTCTGCGGATTCATGTCTTCCACAAGTTCTGGAACATTCTCAGCCAGCCGTGTTCCAGTATTGCCTCTGCAGAGTTCTGACCTAAATGGAGGCTCGCAGTTAGGAGCCCACTCTGCAACAGGACATCCGGGACGGAAGCAGGCTGTGCCCCGGCCTGGCCGGGAGGTGGGAATGCCAGGCAGCAGGACCACTGACCCCATGCCGTCGGTGACCCGTGGGCGGGAGAGGGGCCTGGAGTGGGCAGTCTGTGCCATCAGTGGGGCCGGTGGTGGGGGTGAGGAACGGAGCAGCAACATCACGGACTTCGGGTTTGTATGGAGATGTTAAGAGAGCCTGAATTCTGCTCCATTGTCTTCATTCTCTTCCCTTCGCCCCCCTGCGCCACGGGAGCCTTATAACTCTTTCCCAGGGGAGGAGAGAAGGTGGGCTGGAGGGAGAGAGGCCTGGTCTAACCCGGGACCGCCGCTGCGGGATCACCACCCGGCTCTGAGGGTGTGCGGGAGGCTGACTTGCTTTCTCCCTCTGCCTTAGAAAGTCCGTGCGCTCTCCTCTGTCTGGGGCCCCATCAAGCCCCGGGCCTTCGGGCCCCTATTCCTATCACCCGAGTTCTGGGCCCGTGAGTACCGGGACCCCTCACCTGTGCAGCTGTGAAAACCCGTGCGGAGCAGGAGGCCCAGGCAAGGGCAGGGCCTGCTGCGGGAGGCGGCCTTAGCCAGCAGGTGCGCCGTTCCACTCAGGATTTGCTTGCACTCCCGGGCCGTGAGGTGACACGCGGTTTGGGGTCACGCTGGCGTGTGGCAGGTGGTCGATAGCGTGAGGACGGGCGGCTGTCTGTGTCCCTGCGTGCATCTCTGCCTCTCTCCCCCACGCTGTGACCACACCACTTCTAACGAAGATGGTCCTGGGATGGCCAACCCCCATCTATTTGTTTCTAAAACCCCACGTCTGTTTCACTAACAGGGTTTCCAGCCTGAAAAATGAACAACTGGTACTGATGGATAAATCTAGGAGAAGAGAAGACGCTGCCATAGTCCCTTTTTTGGGGTCCTGAAAGCGTAATCCATCATGGTGACCTTTCCAATCACACTTCTTCACTGCTGGTTAAAATACAGAATGGAATTTTCCAAAATCTGTGCATGGTCACTAAGTTTTTATCCTTTACAGTTGATTTTGCTACAAATAACTTGATTATAAAAATGGAGGTCCCCGCGTGCATGAGGAGAGTTGTCCCCCTTAGGGAGTCCCTGTGCCCCTTAGCCGGCCGCTGGACACGCCAGGACAGTGCTTGCCAGCGAGGTTCAGAGTGGCTGGCGCCAGTGAGCAGCTGAGGACAGGCCTGCGTCTGGATTACTGGAGTCGGGGCCGCGGGCCACCCTGCTCCTTGCACTCCCCCACAGACTCTGCCTTCGGTGGTGTGGGTCAGGCATGCACACACCTGACGCTGAGCTGGCCCCCTTCTGGGACTCGCTCCTGGCCTGCTGACTGCCCCGTTTCATCTTGTGGTGAAAAGGCGCCTTCTGGGCCCCCGTTTTGGGGAGCAGGTTCAGGAGCACATGAGGCAGGTTGGGCCTGGCCCTGCACACCTCTCCCAGACGCCCATTCCTCACTTTGGCTGCCAGCCTCAGCGGCAGGCCCCCATGATGGGAGGCCGGTTTGGGGGGCGTCCTGCCCTGGCACGGACAGCACCAGCCGTGTGTCCGCGCTTCTCACATTGGCCCACGTTGCCCAGCAAGGAGCAGATGTCCTGTTGTTAGCCGGGGGCTCCTCCCAGGCCACCCGGCCCCAGAGTCCGTGCCATCACCACGGCCCCCGTCTGCATAGGCTAGCTCCGACCCACCGTGGACACTGGGAGAGCCCAGGTCTCCCTACTCGGTGTCCTGCGAGCTGACATCCCAGTGGCCCTGGCGTAGAGCTCCCTCTGAGCTTTACTTGGAAGTGCTGCCCTGTTCTTGGGACTGCAGACCACAGAGCTGATTCTCAGAAATAGCCTCATCTCCCGCCCTGATGTCTCCCACAGTGGTTTTCTGGGATGCAGCTAGGAAGGGTGTGCGTTTGCGAACCTTTCCCGCAACTCCACAGGCTTGCCTGTCCTGCCAGAATGTTCTCTCTGGTGCCAGCAGACAACAGAGAAGCCAGGAGGGGCCTTGCCAGAGGGAGCCAGGCCATGGGGAGCCCCTGGCCAGTGGTGGGGACACCCCCTCCAGGGTGGCAGAGGCTGTGGCCCAGAGTCCATGCCATATTGGTGCACTGGTGGATCTCGTACCTTCTGCCAGGGAAAGACTGTGGAAACATCTAGTCTGGGGAGGCAGTGAGAAGGGAGAAAGCCAAATTAGGGGAATAAAGAGACAGTGGAGTGAAACACACCCCTGGTGTTAACTGTAGCTTTTTGTCTTTTGCGCTGAAGATAGTGTATCAGAGATTTTCTTCCATCTCTGTGCTCAGCAGGGGCGTGTGGCTCTGCGGCGCTTTTAAACCTGTCTTCCTGGTGCTGGTCGGGAGGCTGTGCTTTGGGGGCCTTTGTCTCAGCCTTGAGCAGAGCCTCGTGGGGCTGACCCCATGGCAGACCCGGCACCAGGAGCTTTTCAGGAACAGGAGTTTGTTCATGGAGAGCCCTGAACGGCAGAGCGCTCGAGCCAGCCAGGAATTACCGGGAAGACCGGCCATGGTCGTGACCAAGACCCAGGCTGGAGCCACAGGGCAAGGCGGGGCTCGGGCACCTCCCCGGCGGCGGGAGGCACTTTTGTGGGCGTTCACACAAAGCTCCAGAGCGGGGTTCTCGGGCTTCAGGGTGCCGATCAGCTGGGCACTGAGTCCCAGAGCTGTGGCCACCCCCCCCAGCCTGGGAGCCACCCAGGGTGGCCTGCAGCTGTCAGCCCTGCTCCACCCTGTGGTTTCGATGCCCAGCTCCGGTTCTGCGTTTGCCGTATCTGCCTAGGCTGTCTGTACTTCAGGTTCCCCAACTGCCCAATGGAGACAGTACCCAGGGAGTTGCTTACTTTACACATTACATGACTTAGCATGCCCAGCCTCCGGGCAGGGTCAGCCCACAGGACCTGTGATCCCCTGCTGGTGAGGTTGGAAGCGGGAGGCTTGCCCACCAGGACGTCCTATCCCGCCTCCAGTGGGGGCAGATACTGATTTCTCATTGACATGGAAGAGTAAACTCCCCTCTTGGCTGGAAGGCAGAAGCAGGGGGTAAGCCAGGCCCCCAGCAGTGTATGCTGCTCCCAGCTTGATTTCTAGAACCCTGCAAGGAAATCACAGGCACAAAAATACAATTCAAAGGGTTACCTTTAATATGATCTGCATAGGATGCCTATCTCTCCCTGCCCCCCCACCAGAGTAGAAAATCTTCCCATAGATATGCATCTGTAAAAATCCATAAATACCTCCATATATTATATTTATTTTGATGTCAGTTGAAAACAAAACAATATAAAACAAAACTGCCTCTTCTCGGGCCATAATCATTTAATTTTTATTTTTCAAGCATTATTTAACTTACAGTATATTGTTAACGTAAGTTTATTTCTTTGGCATTGCATATATACATCTAAATGAGGCACAGAGAAATAACCTATATGTTTAGTTACATATGAAGCTAAGGTAGGAGCTTATGCTATATGCATTCCCTACAGAATATTTTTAAATCTTCACATTTAAGATCTTGACTTCTACACCTCATCTCTCCCCTTTACACACAACCCCACAATACAGTGTTAAATAGAATAGTTGTAATCCAGTTAAGAACATTTTGGGGAAGGGCGCCCAGGTGGCTCAGTCGTTAAGCGTCTGCCTTTGGCTCAGGTCATGATCCCAGGGTCCTGGGATCGAGCCCCACATCAGGCTTCTGGCTCAGTGGGGAGCCTGCTTCTCCCTCTCCCTCTGCTTCTCTCCCTGCTCATGCTCTCTCTCTCTCTCTGTGTCTCAAATGAATAATAAAATCTTAAAAAAAAATAATCAATATGTTTAAAAAAAAAAAGAACATTTTGGGGGAAAGTGATAATCCATATAAATTAGTATTTTGAATGGAACTTGATTATGTGTATTCGGTCCTTTTGAATGATATTTTTAATAGGTTATGCATTCTGAAGTTGCACAGCAAGATGGCAGGTTGAACACATGTATCTAATTTTGCTCCCTCCTGAAATTCACAAGAACCCCAGGGAAGACACATATTGGCCCCAAGCAGAGCTCGCCTGGACAGGACACAGACAACACACACGTTGTGGTCTCTAAACACTGCTTCCTACTAAAGGGACCCACTTCTCCTCAGAGAAACATCTGATTCCACAGAGGGATCAAGAAATGTGTGAGGATTTCCTGGCCCACCTCGTCACTGCAGAATGAGGGCTGTGGCGGGCTTCGGAGCAGCCCGTGGGCCACGCTGGAGGGCCCTCGCTGGTCAAGGAGGGGTCTACCTTTAGAGCGCAGTTCGAGCTGAACTGCATTGGGCTCTGTTTATTTGATCTTGAAGAACAGAACCCGTCCTCATCGCTAACACATGGAGGATGCTGGGGATCCGCTCATTATTTTTAAAAATTGGCTGATAAAGGAAGAGAATCAGGCACTTGCCCTGCCTTACTTTTAAAAAACTGTCAGGGTGAGAAGATGATTGGTTCAGGGTCCTTCCTCATTACAGAAATCAGCAGCAAATCAAGAAGCCAGGGTTGCGCTGGGCAGGCACGCGCCCCAATGAGCTGGCCTCAGCAGTGGTCGGTGCCCAAGAGCCATGGGCAGCTCCTTGAGCAACCGGGGAACCTCTGCGCAGAGGCGGTCGTGCCGGGAGATCAGACTGCGTCTGCCCACGCCTCCGGACCCCGCTTCCAGATCACGGGGTGTGCAGGCCAGGGAGCCATGGTAACCTGCAGCCCAGGTGGGCCCACCAAGTCCAGAGCAGACTCCACGGGGCAGATGAGAGTGTTTGCAGCCCGTAAGTTGGGGAGGGTGCCGTAAGTTGGGGAGGGTGCCGGAGGGAGAAGAAGGGGGAACCTTTGGAGTAAAAGGAATTTAAGGCATGCATTAGCCAACACAATGTATGGACCTTATTTGGGTCTTGATTTGAATAAAGTTTAAAAAACATGCATGAAATTCTCTAAAACATGGAAACGCTTTGTGGCTATTTGATAATATCATGGAATAGTTGTTAATTTATGTGGGTATATGAATGGTATTTGATTGTGTTTTTTAATAGAGTTCGTTCAGAGATATTTTCTTTTTTTTTTTTTTTTAAGATTTTATTTATTCATTTGAGACACAGGGATACAGAGAGAGAGAGAGAGAGAGCACAAGCCGGGGGAGAGGCAGAGGAAGAAGCAGGCTCCCTGCTGAGCCAGGAGCCGGACATGGGGCTCGATCCCAGGACCCTGGGATCATGACCCAAGCCGAAGGCAGATGCTTAACCATCTGAGCCACCCAGGCGCCCCCAGAGATATTTTCTGAAGTGTTTTAGAGAAAAACACCATGATGGCTGGTCTACCCCAGTGTGTTCCAGAGAAAGGCCATAGGCCCCAAGCCTGGGTGAACAGAACAGAAGAGGGAGAGCAGTAGTGGCCTGTGATGGGAGTCAGAAAGCAGGTGCATCCATCACGGCCGCTTTGGCAGACCCGGGAAAGCCAGCCGCCCTCCCCAGGGTGCACCGTGCACCCACCTCCAGAGCAGCGCCTCTCCCTCTGGGGCAGGGCTGAGAGGGAGGTCGAGGCAGACATGTGAGACTCCTGGACGTTCTCCCCGCGGTGCTCAGGGAGCAAGCCCGCCACCAGGGGGTGGCCAGCTGGAGGCCCCGGCGTGGGGACACAAGTGAGTTGAGGACATGGACACTCTAACAAGAGCAGGGGCATAAACTCCTGTGTTCATGATGAGTGCTGAGTGCAGAGACCCTCACTCCGTACCCTGAAGGCCTGGCTTTCACCCTCCACGCCGAGATGGGAGGGCTCCCCCCTGGGGAAGTATGGCCAGCCGATGCAGGAAATCTCACGGGTGTGAGTCCCAGTGACTGCCAGTTACACGCACCCTCTCGTGAGGCTCAGCCCTGAGAGCCCCACTCTGCTGGCCACTCCGGCGAAGGTCCGTGCCTCTGCTCCTACTTGGGGGGTATCCCGGTGGCCGGGAAGATAAAAGCAAAGCAAACAGAGTGCATGGCTATCTTTGCTGTCCTCAGAGACCAGAAAAGCTGACTTGTCCGCGAGGTCAGAGCAGGATGGCTTGTAAGATAGGATATTCAGGGATCATTGTTCTCTGAATGTGGCCCTGTGTGTCGTCCATTGAAAATATCATAGCAGAAATTATGGGGGCGATTGATTCTTCCTGAGGTGGTGGACGTGGCTGTCTTCAGCTCATCACTCTCGCTCTCCCCTGGCATCTGTGTTCTTCAGCATGTGTGATATGGGCCATGTAAAACACTGAAAACACTTGAAATAAGTTACACGTCCCCAAAACGCCCCCTCCTTCTGCCCCCCCATGCCATCTCCATCCCCCTCCCCCGTCACACGTGGACAGAATGTCGGAGTAAGAGGAGATCTTAGTTACATGGTTGAAATAGCTATTCTTTTCCCCTAGATGTGAATGAATCATTCTTTACTTGAACAGACCCTAAACTTTGGCCGCGTTTCCTAGAGAATGGTGCTTGTATTTATTTCGTATCTATATGGTGGCATGAAGTGGCGCTAAGGAAAGAGGATCTAACCCACGTAATGGAAAATTACAGTGTCCTTTTTTATGGTCATTTATTTAAAAACAGACTAACAGATTTTTTTCTGTTTCTGATTGAGAGCTTGTAATTCACAGCACAGGCTTGCTGTTTGGTATTGAACTGCTGAATATAGTCTTTGTGCTTTTACTAACGTCATGAGTCTGATTGTATTAATATGTTTCTCAAGGCACAACCTATAAAAGCAATTTTCTAGTCCACATAAAATATTCATGAGAATACAGGCTTTTTTGTTTTGATGCTGCATTCTTTAAGTAGAGAAGGTTGTATTGTTTTCTTCAGGGCGCTTTGGGTCAGAAGCACTAGCAGCTTCTGTTGAGAATTCATGGCATTTCAAATAGTTTTTGATACCGAAATAGTACGAGTCCTGTTTGACGCACCCGCCAGCGACGGGGATGAATGGGGATTGTGGCCGTGATCCGCCCCCCCCGCCCCCCGCTGGCGTGCTCTCCTCCGGCCGCCTCCCCCGCCCCCTGGCCGCCTGACTGCGGGGCTCCAGGAGCCAGGAGGCGGCATTTCTCAGGAGGCCTCGGGAGGGTCTCCTTGTCCTGCGGCAGGTCCGGGGTTTGCTTTGGTGTCTACCTGTAAATGCAGTGTTGTTTTCCAATGGGAGGAAATGGCAGGAGCCGACTGTGGTGTAGCCGACGTGGGTCATGACTGGCTGTCCATTCTGTCTGCTCTGTTTTTCACTGTCTGTAGCAGAAGAGTGAAGTTTTAGGTGAGACCTCAGAATGGTAAACTGAAGCAGTACACCCTCCCTTTCTGAGAACTGGGGAATACAGCTGCTGACCTGAGCACGTGCCCCAGCTCTTCACCCTCTGCACCCACCAACGCCCCCTCCCCGTTGTCTGCCGGCCCCTCGCCGCCCCAGCATCCTCTAACTTCCACCATGCCGAAGGACTAGCAGGGGCTGCCACGGAGTGTTTCCCCGGAATATTCCCCGTGATTCCAGACTCCGAAGAATCTGGGAAAAGTTTGAGGAAACAGAGTGAAGCTCAGCTTGCATGTTTTGGGTATGCACAGCCCGCAACGCCCCGTCACTGAGAAGGGACCATGGGAACAGCCTGTCCTGCCCCCTGAGCGCTGCTTCTGCCTGCCATGCCCTCCCCTGCCCCCGGCTCTTCCCTGCGGCCCACGGCCGACCCCTCTGTGTCTGCACCTGGCCTGTCCCAGCACGGCACCCCTGCCCAGCCCTGCCCTCGGACGTGCTCACCCTCTGTCCCCACGACCCTCCATGTATGCCCTGACCCCTGGGCCCTTGCTCACGCCCTGCCATGAGGCTCATGGAGACACAGCCCCTGTGTGGACCGTCCCCCAGCCGTGCCGTCGGCCCACTGCCCTCCCTGCTCTGCTTTCTCACTGCGGCCCCACGTCCGGCACGGAGCAGGAGGCCCCACACGCCTCCTCAGCAAAAGTTCGGCCTGTCATATTTTTGAAGTTAATAAAAAGGCTCCCTTAAAAGGTGTTTTATGTTGAGCATCAGATGGTCCCCAGACCCTGTCTATGAACAATTAGAATGAGGAGAGGAGAAGCCAGAGTGAGCAGCAGATGGGGCTTCTGCCCAGCATGTCAGGGACGGCCTTGTTAGAGGGAGATCTTCTGTCACCTCGGCCCATCTTGCAGCGGGGGTCACACCTGACCTGCCCCGCCACAGGGGCCGATGAAGCAATGCATTTTACCAAGTGCGGGGCAGCGGGCTTATTTTGTGAACTCTCTGTGGTTCCTTCCTTAAGCTGAAACATGGCAGCTCAACCAGGCCAGAAGAGTGGGAGAGATGAGGGGCTGTGTTTACCTGTAGAGGTGGAGTCTCGTGTTCTCCCTCCAGCAGTCGCAGGCCGTGTGGCTCAGCGCCCCTGGGGTGTGTGTAACCCAGAAACACCAAGTCAGGCTTGTCCTCAGAAAGCAGAGGCTGACTAGGTGGGGGGCGGCGGCATGCCCTCTGGCTCCCCTGTGTCTGCGAGGCCAGCCTCCTGATCACCGCCTCCTGACCACTGTGGATGCGCAAGGGCGAAGCCCAATAGCCGGCCCCAGGCCTGATGTTTTAGGAGGCGTCCAGCCCCGTCACACGTGTGGACGAGGAATAATATGCCCCTTTGGGAAAGAAGAGCGTGGGCCAAATTCCTTTAAGAAGCCAAGTCCTGTTTCCTTTACTCTGCGTGTGCTCACTGAGCTGCCCTCCCTGCCCTTGAAAGAAAGTCTGAAGCAAGGGGGGGGAAATATGGAGGTTTTATAAAACTGAAGCTATTTATATGGTTTTCCTGTTTTTCTGTATTTCATACTAAAAATGATCAAGAAAATAAAGGAAATTGACAAAATCCAGTCTTTACCAGCTCATGTGTGGTGGATGGGTGGGCTGCCACTGCAGCTCCTGAGGGGATTTCTTGAGCAGAGCCCGAGGGGCCGTTCGTCAGCGCGTCTGAGGAGCGCCATCCGGCGTCTCTGGGCAGGGCCTTCCTGCATGCCTGTGCGCTCACACGTGAAGCTGCATGGAAGGAGCATCCTCCGCAGCCTCTTCCAGGATGGCCGTAATTTCAAACTTTCTGCGTGCTTTTCCTCGCTGTAATTGGCTATTGATTTGTAAGCATTAAGATTGATTTAGCTTCTGTTTCTAATCAAAATCACTTGAGCTTTTTTTCAGCAGTGCAGTAGTCCCGGGAAGAAAATCCATTTCTCTGGTCCTTGTAGAGAAGCACATAGCCTGATGAGCATGCTTGTGCAGGCGAGCTGGGGGAGCGGTTATCGGCTGCGGTTGGTAAACACGTTCTCCATGGAAACGTGCTGGCCGCCGAGCCTCTATCTGGAGCACTTCAGG
The DNA here is from genome assembly GCF_054177405.1 of Leptonychotes weddellii. NCBI lineage: Eukaryota > Metazoa > Chordata > Mammalia > Carnivora > Phocidae > Leptonychotes > Leptonychotes weddellii. The sequence continues at coordinate 1,789,449 of NC_138371.1, forward strand.
GGCGCACGCTGTCCTGTGGTTCCTGCACACAGTCCTCAGTAGCTTCGTGAGAAAGACGGAGAAAAGCACAGGCCAGGCTGCCCCTCCCCTCACTGGCGTTCAGCTCTCCTTAGAGCCATTTTCTTTCGTTCTCTCTCTGTTGACTTTCAGAAATGACATCAGGATGGCCGTGGGGCCCGAGTAGGGGCCTCTCGTGGCGGAGGGCGGGGTGGGCCGTGTGTCTGTGTGAGCGTGTATCCTGGCCTGACCTGCCCCTCGGTTTTGCGATCTCTGCACTTGAGGAATGGAAGGCCTCCGAGGCCCCCCGGGTCCTGCGTTTTGAGCCCGTCAAGCAAGACGGGGAAGAGGCGTCCTGAGTGCCCCCCATGCTCGAGCGCACGGCACCCCTTGACAGAGGCCGGTGGCGTGGGGGAGGGCGGGGGCCTGGGGACGCCGTGCCGCTGCAGTGACTGGCGCTTCTGTGCTGTGCTCTCTCCCGCAGTGGATGTGGCCTCCGCACTGCCTCTGCAGGTCGCTCCCCCGGCGGCGCCCATGGACCTCCGCCTGGACCACCAGTTTGCGCTGCCCGTGGCGGAGCCCACCCTCCGGGAGCAACAGCTGCAACAAGAGCTGCTGGCCCTCAAGCAGAAGCAGCAGCTCCAGAGGCAGATCCTCATCGCCGAGTTCCAGAGGCAGCACGAGCAGCTCTCCCGGCAGCACGAGGCCCAGCTGCACGAGCACATAAAAGTAAGTCGGTTGGCGGGGCACCTGCCCCCTCGGGAGCCTTCCAAACGCCAGGCTCCCTGTGGCGTGGGAGAGCCGCTGCCGAGGCGTGCTCCCACACCGTGACACACGGTGACACACAGGGACTCCTCGCCGTGCCGAGACCAAAGTGCCAGGCGCCCGCGAGTCCAGCAGCAGCAGCTGGTCGACTAAATTATGGCATGGGCCGCGCATCGTGGGAAAGTCACTGGCGCAGGAGCGGACCTAAGAGAGGGGACGTGCTTGTTGTCTGCCTTCATCCAAAAATACAAGCTGCGTCCCCAAATAGACAAATTAGCAGCGAGAAGGAGCACCAGAATATTAGCAGTGATCAGTGATCTGAGTGGTGTATTTACAAAGCGTTTTTATTTTCTTCTTGGGACTTGTCTTACTTTCTCCCATTGATCCTTTATAACTGGAAAAAGATATTAATATTTTCTTTGCATTTAAACTTATTAAGAAACAAACAGATCTTTTTTTGATATGTAGTCTCTGTAAATATGCAGTCTGATCCCAGGGTTAAAATTAAATGCGTTGGAAAGAACCATGTGTTGGTGACGTGTAGCAGAGTTGTATTTGTTGTTGACAGACCACCTGTGAGGGTGATACGCTCCACTGTGTTTAAAACCATGTAGAGCAACACCGTCCTGTAGATACAGGCAGGCAGATTAGAAGTCCAAAGGTGATCTTACACTCTCCAGTAGCCACCCTAAAACGGAGCAGAAAACCCCAGGTTGTATAAGTAATCTGTTGCTGTGTGACAAAATACCCCAAACTGAGGCCGTTTAAAACAAAACAAACGCATGCATTATCTCATAGTTTCTGTGGCCTGAACGAGGGTCTTCCTAGCCAGTGGCCGTGACTCGGGGTCCCTCGTGAGGCCACGGTCAGGCCTGTGGGACCCACTTGCAGGCTCACCCATGTGGTCATGGGCAGGAGGCTCAGGCCTCGTCCCCAACAAAGCCCCCCACGGTGAGCAGCCCGAGTGTCCAACATGGAAGCCCCAAGGTCTCCTGTGGCCTGGACTTGGAAGTGATCTATTTGCTGCCCTGCCTTATTCTACTGGTCGTGCAAACCAACCGTAGCTCATCCTGGGAGGGGCCTAGACGAGGGGCAATACCAGGAGGCAGGGATCAGTGTGGACCACTGGGAGCCTGGCTACCAAAAGGTAAAATTAATCTCAATATATCTTATTTAACCTCACATTTCTGAGATATTTCAATGTGTAATCAATATTGAAAATGTTGTCCGCACTGAGTCTTGGGAGACCATTGTAGACCATCCACGTAGAGCACGTCTCCATCTGGCCCGGCTGAGTTTCACGCCCTCTGTGGCCACATGTGCTCGGTGGCTTCTGTGGTTCAGCATGCCTGTGGAGGATTAAGAGCCCATACGCAGTGCTACCGGATGCTTCCAGGACGCCCTTCCAATGGAGATCTGTACGGCCCGTGGGCGGACGTTGCTCAGCTGAGCCTTGGCTTTTTCGGGCTTTAGCTGGTGCCATGCAGAATCTGCATGGTGCATCTGTCTGTTTCTGCTTCCAGCCAGTGATTCCTTCCATCCCAGGGTCTCAGCCTCCCCTCCTTGTATACGCCCAGTAGTGCGCAGAGTATTTGTTTAATAGTCACTGTTGAGAAGGTGAGGGAAAGGTCAGTGTGCCCGGGCCAGTGGTGTCGGTTCTGTGTGTGGGCTTGCCGGCGGACTCGCTGGGTGAGGCCGCCCAGCAGTGTCACCTGGCTCGGTGGGCTGCGTCACAGGCCCGGGGTGCCCCTGAGCTGGCCCCCTCCTCAGGCCCCAAGCCATGTGTGAGCGCTTTCAAAGGCACGTCTCCAAAGCTCTGTCCTCGGGCCTCATGGGAGCTGCCTGTGCGGGCCAGCTGCACGGCAGGCCCTGGGTCTTGGGAGTTCTGACCGCTGCTTTGGTGTTTGGGGTGTGGGTTTGCGCTTGCTGCGTCTGCTGCTTTCCCCCTGACTAGGCCGGCCTCCTCAGGTCAGCTCAGGACAAGCCTAGGCCAGGGTGGGTCCCTGAGCTGCTGGACGTCCAGGCTGTGTGGTTTTGACGGTAGAATTCCGAGCAGCCCGGGGGTCCTGTGTCACAGGTGGGCACAGCCGTGTGCCCCCGGTGTCTGGGGCCAGGAGAGGAGTCTGTGTGAGCCTGGCCTCAGGAGATGGTCGCTTGCCAGCCGGAAGTCACAGTTGTTGGAGTTCTTCCTCGTGGCCACCTGTAGCCCATGTAGTGGCCTCCATCCCTCTCTGCGAGCCCTAAAAGCAGGCTCCTGGCTCTCCTGTAGCTAGCACATGCTGCCCACCCGCCCAGCCCGGGCTACCCCTTTCATGGCCACGGCCCCGTGTGCTCCCGGAGGTCCTTTATCCTGGCGTGCCCCCCACCCCTGCGCTGTGAGGCCCCTCCCACGCACGGCCTCGTGTCTGGCCCTGGCCGCCCTGCGGGCCCAGTCCCCGCCTGGCTGGGGGAAGAACTCGGGAGCTGCGTTCTGCCCTGCACACAGCGGGCGGCTGGGCGACCATACCCCAGCTGGCGGCGGTGGCCTTCTGTGCCGACTGGGATTTGAGGAAGACGTATGTGTGTGTCAGCTGAATTTGCAGCTTTGACTAGAAAGTGAGAAATTGAGACAAGGCCCACCCATGTATGAGGGGGATCATCGGGTCGACGAGGAAGCAAGAACCATGAAGACCCTTGGGAGGGGTCAGTGCCGCCGCTTCAGGGCAAGGCCAGGCTGCCCCCCTGCCTGGGGCCTCTGCCTGGAGTGGGGCTGGCCTCCCTGACACCCTGTGTCCCCACCTGGGGCTTCAGGACTTCATGTCACTGCTCTGGAGATGGAAGAGTCTCCTTCCTGAGTCCTCACCTCAGCACCTGCAAGCTCCAGAGCAGGTACCACCCGGCCATGCAGGAGCAGCTAGCTGTCGGGGTGCTCCTCATGCCAGGGGTCCCCCCAAGAGCTCCCCTCACCCACAGGCCTGGATGCTCGAAGAGGTGTTGGAGCCCCCTACACGTGGCTCTCACACGTGTGGCCCCCCAGATTTGCCCCCTTCCACAGATGTGGCCCCTACACCAATTTGGCCTCCCCACAGATGTGGCTCTAGGCCTGGTTTTCAAAAACACAGGGAGAATCTCAAGTTTACATGTTCTCTGCATTTTAATCATTTTTAAAATTTTTTTTGATTTTACTTATTTTTGTGAGGGGGGGAGAGAACAAGTGGGGGGAGGGGCAGAGGGAGAGGCAGAATCCCCCCTGGGCAAGGAGCATGAAACAAGGCTCGATCGCAGGACCCCGGGATTGTGACCTGAGCCAAAGGCAGAAGCTTAATCGCCTGAGCCACCCAGGCGTCCACATTTGTTTTACTTTTTCAGGTAAAATGGAGATTGTAAAAGCCGTCTAACCTCTGTGATTGTGTTATTACGTCAGTTGGCTTCTGCTTGGATGATTGAAACTCTCTTCGTAAGCCTTCATGTTGTGGGTGATATTTGGTGGTGGTGTTTGTCAGATTCCTTGAACATACAGTCTGATTCCTGTCATTAAATCATCAGTGAACTTGCATAGGATTTTATGATTAAAAAGGGAATAGTTTTTAAACTATAACTTAAATTGCTGACTTCGGGTAAATAGATCCTTTGTAAGTTTCAGCGCTCAAGGTCGCACTTGTCTGTGATGCAGTTTCTTTGCTGGTCGTGGCCGATTCGGGCACCGTGTCCATTTCTGTCCTGGACAGTCAGTTCTCTGCACAAAGGGGTCCCAAGGGAGTGGCATCACCGAGGCAGAGGAGAGTGTGAGTTTGGGGGTGGTGAGTGTTTGTGCCCAGAAAACCGTTAACTATTTCATCAACCGGAATTGCATACATGATTAAAAGACCATTATCCAGATTTGCCGTTTGGGGAGTTAGTTGTGTTATTTTTAATTTTTAAAAATGTTATCAAAGATGGGCGCCTGGGTGGCTCAGTTGGTTAAGCGACTGCCTTCGGCTCAGGTCATGATCCTGGAGTCCCGGGATTGAGTCCCGCATCAGGCTCCCTGCTCAGCTGGGGGTCTGCTTCTCCCTCTGACCCTCCCCCCTCTCATGCTCTCTGTCTCTCATTCTCTCTGTCTCAAATAAATAAATAAAATCTTTAAAAAAAAAAAAAATGCTATCAAAGAAATACATGTTTTTAATGTTTTAAGTCAAAAAATACTGTAGCATTACCTAATCAAGCCTGCCTGTCCCTGCCTCCCGCTGGGATCCCAGGCCTGAGGTCTGTTCTGTGCCCCGTCCCCACGTGGCCAGCTGTGCCCTTCCAGGAGAGATCCCATGTGGTGATGTCCCCCTTGCAGGACTGACGTGGCTCTGCTCCCCTGCAGACACTGCCACTTTGGGGCCCTCCAGGTACTCGGGCTGCTGTCTGAAGAAAGAACTCTGCAGGCTCTCCATGCTTGTGTCCATGGGTGCATGCTGCTTATACATACCACACAGGGACTCCGTGGCCTGTGGTTCAGCTCTTGGCTCTTCCTCCCCTTCCCGTCGGCTGGGTCCCCGTGTCCCTGATGCAAATCCCTGTGGGCAGACACCAGTGGTCACGTCAGGGCTCCCAGTCCTGCGGGTCTTGTGCTGCACGCATGTTATTTTTAAGTGTAACGATGCCATACGTGATTTTTATGTTTTAAGGTATCTGAAATCTGAATGTGGTACATCTTTAGGTCAGGATCACTGATTTAGGCATTCATTTTATGCAAAAGGGGCATAAGCCAGCACAAGGCCCTTCCTGCTTGAGGGGTGACGGCTGCCGTTTCAGAGGGACCTTGAAAACTGCTATGTAGTGTGTTAGTTAGCTTTTGCTGTGTAACAAACCGCCCAGACACAGCGCTTAGCACAGCCTGCGTTTTGTCTGCTGAGGGTCTTTGGAGCTGTTCTGCGGGTGTGGGCTCACTCTCATGCTCCCGTGGTCAGCTTTGGCCAGCTGGTGGCTGGGTGACCTGGAATGGCCTCACTCTCTGGTCTGCTGGGTGGCAGGCAGTTAGGGGCCGGTGGGTTATCTGCTGCTTTCAGAGTTCCAAGCTCACGGGAGGGCAAGTATGTTTTAAGCAGAATCCCAAATCATAGATGCTGTTGCCCACTGGCCAAGGCAAGTCTCGAGGCCAAGGTGAGAATTCATATGGAAATATGCCCAAGGCAATGGACGTTGGGAGGCCTGCAACAAACGGGGGCCCAAAGTGCAATAGTCTTCTCCAGGGGCACCCCCCAACCAGGTTCAGAGGCGACTGGGCACCGGGACAGCACTCACTGACTGAGTCGGGAGCACCATGAAGAGGAGGCGGGACATGGCTGTGGGCCGGGACGCTGGAAACCCCCAGCACCAGCCAGAGTCACCATCTTGGCCGTGGTTCTGGGTTTGGACATGCATCCCGTCACCTCCATCCACGGGCAGTGATATTTTATAAATGTATTTTTTTTTTTCATTTTTTGCAAATATATTTTTGTATTGGGAACTCGTTAGCACTCAGCCTCACCGACGGGACGTTGTGAGCACTAATGGGGGGGTTGCCCCCGACACACAAGGCCACAGCTGCCACCGCGGAACCAAGGTGACAGCCACCCAGACGCTGACCTCCTCTTTAAGGGTCCCTTAGAGAGTCGTCCCCGCAGACCTTCCTGTGCGGCCTGTCGAGGGGCAAGCCCTCTGCACCCCGGGAGGCCCCAGTGTCCCTGGGCCCCGGGAACCCTGGGTCGTGTGTGTGGAAGCAGGGCCTCTGGTGGCGTCCAGGCACTGCTGTTTCACAAGGGGTGTTTGCACATGAAAATCTCTCTCTGATCGTGTACGTTGTTACCGTTAATTATTGAATAATTGGAGATTACAAAGAGGAAAATGTTACTCCAGCGCTGGGAGCTAGGGAAGCTCTGACGTTTGAAGTGAGTCCCTGTCATCTGCGGGGGGTGTGTGTGTGTGTGTGTGTGTGTGTGTGTGTGTGGACTTCTATGGGATTGGGATCGTACTCTGACGTGTGTTCCGTTTATTGCTAACATTTCTCTCTTTTGTTGCTTATACTTCAGAAATATGATTTTAATGGTTTATTGTAGTCTCACAATGAACCATAATGAATTTAAATAAGCAAAAATACTTGAGTACTTGACCATTAAGGTCCTTTCCAGTTTCTCGCATGTTTTTAGCATCCTCATGCGTGCATCATGCACTCGTCCAGACAGAGTAGAAATGGAACTGCCGACCCAGGGCAAGTGCTCACCCCTACTGTTTGTTACCTGGTGCCATGTACAACCCACACCAGCCCCGAGTGAGCATGTGTCTGTCTGTCTAGCTCTGTCTCCCCCCCCGACCCCCAGCACCACCTGCTGATTCCACAGGCAAGATAGGAAAGCTGTAGGAACCAGGACAGGCGGCAACCCCCCCCCAGGCCCCCGGCAGTCCTCCCTCTCCCACCAGTGGGGAGGGTGCAGCTGCGCAGGGACTGCACCTCCCCGGGGGCGCGGGGCCACGACTCACCCCGCGGTCTCACGCATTGCTGGCACTTCTCCACATTCAGTTTCCAACCTGTCTCACATCCTGTGTGTGTTTCCTTGATTGTGGGCAGCCATATTTCTATATGTTTATTGACGTTTTTCATTTTTTGCTACTAATTATCATTTTCTTTGCTGTTTTTCTATTGTCGTGCTGTTTCTTTTTGGTATATGAGTATTCTCTATAAGTTAGGGGCACTATTTCAGTGTCCATCCGATGCTGTCATTTGGCTGTTCATTCTGTTTGTAATCAAGTAGGTATCTACGTGAACCACGGGTTTTTCTAAATGGTTGAAATGGCGCCTCACTTCCTTGCCAATTCAGGATGCTCTCCTGATGCTGGTCAGGCAGGATGGAGCGCGTAACGGGGACCGAGGCTCTGCCTTTCTGTGCTTCATTCCCATGAACTGCCCCAGTGCTTCTGTCCGGGCTCCGTGAGCGCGTCTGAGAGCAGAGCAGGCCACGGCATGCCGGTGGGGAGAAGGACGTTTCCCCATACGAAACATCTGTTCAGGTTTTTTCCTTCTCTTTTATGGAAAATACTTATTTTTTTCCTCATTCCTTTTTTTATTCTGGTAAAGTTCACATAACACAAAATTTATGATTTACCATTTTGAGGTGTACAGTTTAGTACATTTACAATATTGTACGACCATCACCACGATATAGTTCCAAAATATTTTCACCACCCCCAGAAGAAACCCTGCGTTCATTAGGCAGGTACTCCCCGTCCCCCTGGCCCTGGCCACACTGATGTCCTTTCTGGGTCTGAGTTCACCGGCTCTGGTCGGGCCACGTGCACGGAGTCACGCCGCGTGTGGCTATGTCGGCTTCTTTCACTCAGCGCAAGACTCTCAGGGCTCGTCTGTGTTGTAGCTGCTTCAGTGCGTCCTTGTTAAGGCTGAATGATACTCGGTGTGTCTGTTCTGCAGTCTGTGTATCCATCCATCCGTCAGTGGATGGACAGTCGGGCTGTTGGCGCTTTCGGGTGGTTGTGAGTCGTGTTGCTGTGAACATCTGTGCACGCGCTTCTGTTGGAGCATCTGCGTTGAGTTCTGGGGAGATACCTGGTTTTGGGATTGCCAAGTTACATGGCAGCTCGGTAAACCCGGCTCACTTTTGTATTACAGGAAAATATACAGTCCATGAAATTCACCACTTTTGCATCTTTGCGTTGCAGTCCATGGCGTTAAGGGTGCTCATACTGTCCTGCAGCTGTCAGCACCGTCCATCCCCAGAACTTGCTCATCTCCCCAAACAGAAACACTGACCCCCTCTGCCCCCAGCCTGGGAGCCACCCTTCTAGCCCATGAATTGGACTCTTCTAGGCGCCTCCTGTTAGTAGCACCGTAAGATGTTTGTCTGGAACTAACGATAAATGTCAAGTGTCTGGGTATTCAGGGTTGTGTGCCGCTAGCAAGGTACCTAAAATAGGCCATGTTACCAGCAGGCGAGGTCGGTGCACCGTGGCTCTGCTTTCGGACCCCGCATATGCACACCTGATGGGCTTCCTAGCGGGCACCTGGGCACAAGGGTAGGACACAAGTGTCTGGGGCCGGGGGTTCCTCGCCACTGTCCTTCCCCATGGCCAGCCCCACAATGGAACTGGGGACCCCCAAACTCAGACAGTCTTCTTAGTTACATAGCTGATTTACATATATACATAAAGTTCTCGAATGAAAACCAGTCAAATGGATAAAAGTCAAGACCACCCTGTCTTTGTAGGAATATTACGTACCACATGTCGGATAATGCCGCTGAGGTAGAGAAATAAAATGAGCTCCAGGGGTGCCTGGGTGGCTCAGTCGTTAAGCGTCTGCCTTCGGCTCAGGTCGTGATCCCAGGGTCCTGGGATCGAGCCCTGCATCGGGCTCCCTGCTCAGCGGGAAGCCTGCTTCTCCCTCTCCCCCTGCTTGTGTTCCCTCTCTCGCTGTCTCTCTCTCTGTCAAATAAATAAATAAAATCTTAAAAAAAAAAAAATTTTTTTTAAATAAAATGAGCTCCATTTAATTCCCTAACGTTTGCAGGTGTTCAGGAGAGTGAGCAGCAATCTGTCCTTGGGCTTTTCTAAGAATAGGGACCTTTGGGGTTGGATCTTGATAAGTAAACTGATGGTTAAATATGAACTCAGAAGTAACTGACCTCTGATTTAACCATCAGTCATTCTGTTGCGTTTCTAATAAGAAAGGCAGAGTGAGCTGGAGCCGTGAACTGCGTCCAAACCTCCAACAGACAGAACAGGGCAGGGCGGGGCGAGCCGCAAGCACTGTGGGGGATGCAAACCCCGTCCCCGGCCTGAGGACAGCCTGGGTGACAGATGGAAGGAGGTGTTGGCTGGGACCCCTCTATCCCGGGTGGAGTCATTTTTCTGCTTTCCAAGTGGTCTGGGCTCAAGGGTACCTAGGGCCAGCTTATGGTAGGTCTTGGAAATGGACAGCTGCTAGTGGCACTCCATGCTTCTGGAAGCTTCTCTCCTGCATTTTGGCCTTAATGCCCCTGGGAAGGGTATGAAGAGGGAGAATGCAAACGTGTGTTGAGAGGGTCTCATGAGTATTAGTAATGCCCCGTGTAGGGCTGAACCCCCGGCCCCCCCAGCACACACCTGGGGCATGCCTGATACATAGCTATACGATGAAAACTTTTGAGAGCCAAAACGGTGTAAAGCAAGGAAACAATCACCACTAATTTACATGGAAACCTTTTTGAGTGTTCCCAGGTCTAGAAAATCACCTCTCTTAGGCTTTTCGGGTACTCAGGACACAACTTGCTAACAGATGCACAAAATCAATGGAGATGAAGCCCAGACGCTCCCAGACACAGCTCAGAGCTCGGCGGCTGGACGCCAACATGCCAAGAGAGGCTCCCGGGAAGGAGCTGGCGGGGGGGTGGGTGCCGCTGCCCCCGGGATGGCTCGCTGCAGAACCGATGCTTTCCACATACGTGTTCTTTCCACCTTTTCTCATAAAGGTGAAAATCCTCTTCAGGTTTCTTTTGAAAATAGGTACTAATGTAGGTCTTTCTTAAAAGCAAAGTGATGTAACGCAAAAGGAAGGGGGGGGACACCTGTGCTTCCTCTAAAGATGCATTCAGAGGCCTCTCGATCCCCAGCCTCAAAGGGTATTTCCAGTCTAATAGGTGAAAAATAAAAATCATCCCCACACTGTTTGAATTTGCTTGTCCTTTTTTACTCGCAAGGCCGAACTTTTATGCGTGTGTGTATGTAGATATGAAATCTGTGAGTGTGATTTGTGCTGTTTCCACAGGTAGGAGAGTCCTAAGAGCCATTTAGTTGAGAGCATGAGTCTTCTCCTTGCAGGGAGAGCGATCACATTGAAAGGAGACCTGGCTTTATGGCCCTGGGAGCCCAGGCGTGATGTTTACTCTCATTAATACCTGTCCCAGGTGGCTGAAGAGACATTGCCCCAGACCCCCGGGTTCCAGGTCACCTGAGGCAATGGTTAATGGGTTGTTGCAAGCCGGGTTCCTGGGAAAGCTCGCCCTGTGTGCTACCCAAAGTCCTGCGTCATCCCTGAACCTGCCTGCACCCGGTCAGTGTGCTGACGGAAGGAACCGTTTCTAAACCAGCCGCTTTGGTTTCTAGGCGGTCATTACAGGCAGGTGGATGGCCTTGCTTGACCCGCTGCCCTGAGGGCTCTTGACGACATTCCAGCTCCAGGCTGGGCCCGGCTTTTCCTTTGCTACCAGGCATTTGTGGCCCATAACACTAGCAGGCATCACCTGTCATCGTGCCTTCTAGAGTGTAGCGGAACTTTCTGTGTATTCCCAAAGGTGGCATGGGAGAACTTTATGCGCTACAGAGAAAACCTTGTCCCATGCTGCGCAGAAGAGACTTGCAGCATGCTCTCATCGGCTCCCCTCTCTGGTCTCTTGCTCCTCAACACGCTGCCTTGGATCGGGTCTGTGACCCTCCCAGGCTCCCTCGCCTGCCATGGCCTAGGATGCCAGTCTGCAGCAGCAAAGGGGGAAGGGGGTCAGTCACAGGTGGAGGCTTTACACAGCCTGGAGCCCTCACGGGAAGAGACTCTGGGGAGGGGGGAGGGGAGGAAGCCGTGGACGGGAAGGAGCCAGGATTGCCACCAGTGGGACCAGCCACAGGTCTCAGGACGAGGTGCTTCTGAGGCCGAGCCTTGACAGAGAGCCTAGAGTTCTAGCAACGGAGACCTGATGGGTGAGGGTGGAAGGTGTGCAGGCCAGCCAGGCTTGCACCGGCCCTGCCCTCGGTGCCCCCCGCTCCGCCCCTGCTCCCCCTTCTCCTCTTGGCTCCTCCTCCCCCCACGGCGCACCTGGCCTGGGCCCCAGGGCTGGGTGCTTGTGATGCACACCTTCCTCGTGGGGACTATCGTGCCACGGGCTGACGCTGGTTGTCTCTGTGACATCTGAGTGTCCAGCTGTGGGTGGGAGCTCTGGACCTCACTGCTGGTGGTGCCACGAGGCAAGATGGGAGAATGGTTTTGAACTTACTGAACGCACCCTTTTGATTTGAACCAGGAAACCCAGTGAGCTAAAGATGGAAAGGGCCCCATTTCTGAGGACCCCGTGGGGAACAACGCCTCAGTCCCAAATGCTCAATAAAACCCACGGCCGAACAGCACGTGTTTCTGGAGGCCAGCAGCCAGCGCCCACGTTGCGAGGAGACTCCCCATTTATGTTCCTCTCGATAAACCTTGTGTTCTGGCCGATGGGGGTCACTGGGCCTGGCCTGTGCTCGCCCAGAAAGTGAGCAGGAGGCTGTGTGAGAAGCCCCCGGAGCATCTTGACCAAAGTCAGAGGACATGCTTCCTGCGCTGTAGCTTGCAGAACCTCCGGTTCCGGTTCTAGAGGGAAATGGGCTCACACCTACGGTCCGGCACTTCACAGCGGGCTCCTCTGAGCGCTGAGCATGCCAGGCCTTTACAGTGTTGAAGAATGCACTTAAAGTCTGTGTTTCATTTTTGACTTAACCTTTTCCAAGTTACACGGGGAAGTAGATGACAAGGGCAATTACTCGTGTCCGTCTGTCTCTCCTTCTGTTTCGTGATGGCAGATACCAGGCCTTGGGGACAGGCAACCTCGCTGTCCCCTTCCTTTCAAAAGCATCTGTCTGTGAGGAAGGCCAGGGGGACGTGCTTAGGGAGAAGTACAGGCCTACGTTGGCCTCGTGCGGACGTGAGAACGGGGGTCCCTGCCCTGGGCACCAGCCAGCCGTCTGTGAAGCCTGGTCAGCTCTTCCTTCCTCCTGGCCCATTGTCCTGGGTTTAGGTATGCCATCCCCCCAGCCCGGGCTGCCGGCGACGGAGGAAGAGAAACAGAAGTGGGAGGCAGCTGTCTTCAGCGGTCGGGGGCCGTGCGGAGCGCCAGGGAATGAGCCCCGGGAGCAGGCGCGCAGCTGAGGCTGGCTGGTGGGTCCCCACGTGCCCCCTTCACCGCGGGCCCCGGGACGCATCATTTCTGTGGGCCTAGCATCAACGGTAGGGACAGACTGGCGCAAAGCATGTTGGACCCTGAGTGGTTAAAGTCCAGCTCGAGGATATTTCTGTGGAGGCCAGTTAACATCAGGGAGATGGGAAAACGCTCATGGTTGGTTGGGTAGTTGGTTGGTTTTTGTCTGAAGCCAGGATTTAGTGATGTGACTGGGCTGACGGGACCCCCAGACATCGATCCATATCTTTTGAGAGGTCGGGTTGGGATAGTTTTCCTTATTGTGCTGCTTTTCACATTGGCCACAGGAGTCTCCATGTACATTTAAAATCAGGAAGGTACCCTCGACTTTAAAAAGAAGCCCACTGCTAATTCCTGGGGCCTAATTCCACACTCCCTGAGTGTGTGGCCATGTGACGTCCTTGGGACCCTGAGCAGGCTGTGGCCCTGGGCCTGTCCCCCCACCCTGGTGCCTGCGTGGCCCACGGTCACCCTGATGGGCTGCTGCAGAGCATGCCTGTGACGCAGGGCACTTTGGGGCCCAGGGAACGTGGCTTCATAAACGGCCCCGGTGTCGGTATTAAGTATTTCGCAGAACCGCGGGGCCAGGGAGGTTGGATTTTGAGCAGCACTGTGAGCAGTGCCCACGCTAATGGACTTAGGTGGTGTTGACACACTTTCCTGGAGGCTGGCTGGCCACCGCGTGGGCCGGTTGTTGTCACCGGCCGTGAGGAGAGCGATGCTCTGGGCCGATCAGGAGCCAGCTCGCTGGGCCCCAGAGGCACCCTCTCCTCGGCCGGAGTGCCGCGTGAGGACTTGTCGCCATTCTGTCCTTCGGTGGAGCAGGGCTCTGTTTCAGTTCACCTTTTTTTTTTTTTTAAGATTTTTATTTATTTATTTG
>NC_138371.1:1803508-1822889 GCF_054177405.1 Leptonychotes weddellii
CGTGGGCCGGTTGTTGTCACCGGCCGTGAGGAGAGCGATGCTCTGGGCCGATCAGGAGCCAGCTCGCTGGGCCCCAGAGGCACCCTCTCCTCGGCCGGAGTGCCGCGTGAGGACTTGTCGCCATTCTGTCCTTCGGTGGAGCAGGGCTCTGTTTCAGTTCACCTTTTTTTTTTTTTTAAGATTTTTATTTATTTATTTGCGAGAGAGAGAATGAGAGACAGAGAGCATGAGAGGGAGGAGGGTCAGAGGGAGAAGCAGACCCCCCGCCGAGCAGGGAGCCCGATGCGGGACTCGATCCCGGGACTCCAGGATCATGACCCGAGCAGAAGGCAGTCGCTTAACCGACTGAGCCACCCAGGCGCCCCATGATTTTATTTATTTGAGAGAGAGAGAATGAGAGAGAGCACATGAGAGGGGGGAGGGTCAGAGGGAGAAGCAGACTCCCCGCCGAGCAGGGAGCCCGATGCGGGACTCGATCCCAGGACTCCAGGATCATGACCTGAGCCGAAGGCAGTCGCCTAACCAACTGAGCCACCCAGGCGCCCTCAGTTCACCTTTAAAAGTAAAAATCTGTTTGGGTTTCCACTTCAGTGTGGTCGTTAAACTCCAAAGTCAGAGTCAAAGAAACTGAATTCTCAGGATCTAATTTTTTATCCTGAGCTCAATGTCGGCTTAAACAGGAATTCAGTATTAAACTCTGGTCAGAGTAATGGCATCTGTTGTTACTGGTTTTTTCCTTTGGAAAAATTAGGTGGTGCACATCTTAGTTTAATTTGCTCATAATAGTTTCAATCTGCAAAAAAACACCTTCTCAACACTTCTCCCCCGCCCGTAGAATAGTCTGATCTTCACCGGCTGTAAATGACCATGTGCGTTTATCGGCGTCTCTCCGAGTCCTGTTTTTCACAGCCTGAAGGCTGCACTCGTGGGGCACATTTGTCCCTTCCCCGGGGAGGGAGGGCTGGAGGACCCCCCCCGGGGGGCCTGGCCGCCCTGCCACGCTGGAAGCGGGTACAGGAAAGTGAGCGGGCGTCCCTCACTCGTACCTCTTCCTCATTTCCCAGAAGCTGGGCGCACAGAGCATCTCTGTGTCACAAGATCTGGGCCTGACGTGTGGCGACACTGTGGATGACAGGTGCCACAGTCTGGCTTGTTCTCAGGGCCTTCGGTTTAGGGGCTTCCCGTACACGTTCCTGCCCCCTTCATCTGATAACGCAGAGCGCCTCTCCGAACGCAGCGGGATGGAGACCTGCAGGGTAGCTGTGGGGCATTTTGGGGGAATCAAGTCCTAATTTGTAATTGCTACTTTCATGAAAACTCCATGACAGTATTGTTTTTCTGGGATTTCGATCATCCTGTGAATTTTAATCACCAGTATCTGGTGATGGTTATTTCAGTGTTTTGTAATAATAATGGAAAAGATCTTGCTTTCCTTCTAGGTTCTGGCTGAAAAGTAAATATTTTGAGACTATATTCAGTGAATTTCTGCCTGTTCCTCATTTGCACATTAAATGAGTACCAGGCAGTTGGAAGGGAACCCAGGGCTTGTGTGTGGGCAGTTTGGGGGTGTGGGTGATACCAGGAGAGGGGGCACACTTGATTATAAGATCTGTTGTTCAAAACACCGTTGTGTGGGTTTCTCGGCCGGAGCCGCACCGGGCTGCCCTCCGGGTTGTGCGTGTCTGGAGATTGCCAACACCAAGGAGCCCCCCAGCTGCTGTCTGCGGCCTGCTGCAGCCGGGGTTGGGGGGTGCCTTCACCTCTGCACACAGCTGTGTGGCCCTCCGGCAGGATCCCTTCTCCCAAGCCCTGTGGATTCACCTAGCGCCCCCGCAAGTGCTCCGGAAGCCACGGCCGGGAAAGTACTGGCTCATTTCTGATAGTCTCACTGTCTGCAGTTCATGTAAGGTGCCTATTTGGACGGTGATTTTTTTCGTAGGAAAGCTCTGAAAAGTGTTGGTGTCCATGCCGTGGACCCCACGGGTGGGCACTGAGCAGGACCCCTTCCTCACAGCCCTGCCCTCACACACCGCGGCCTGATTGGCTGCCAGCCCTCGTCCTCACAGCTGGGCTCCGCCTGCCTTCCGCGAGCTGCGTCCCCCATGGGAAGGGTGCACTGTTGTGTGGGGTCTGCACACCTCTCCCCTTCCTCCTCCCTCCTGCACTGGTTTTGGGCCTAGCTACTCCTGCCTCTCTGCTCTTCTATCCCTGTGTTCCTGGCTGGAAATGAGTCCCTTTCCCCTTTGTAGAAGGTGGGGCGTGGCCGGGTTTGTGCCCAGTTTGTGGGTCCGCTGCAGTGAGAAATACCACCCAGTTGCTGCAACTGTGTTGTGTGTGTGACCAGACAGGCCTGGCTTGAGCTCAGACCCCGCTGATGTGTCCCGCCCTGGCTCTGAGTCCCGTGCGGCTTGGCCATCAGGCCACTTCCCCAGCAGCAGGGCCGGGAGGCCGGGAGGCTGGCTGTCCAGGGCCACCGTGGGGTGTGTCTGCGGAAGCTGGGCAGAGAGCCTCCTGCAGCAGTGTCTGGGGGGGTATGGCCGGAAGGTCTGGCCGGCACGTTGCCCTTAGGCCGGCGCATGGGCCAGGCATCGCGCACCCGCTCCCGCTTGCACGGTCCGCGTTTATAAGTCAGCGGTTTCTTCCTTTTGCTCATCAGTTGTTAGTGCTAGCTTCGTCTGAGGTTTTGGTGAATGAGTTTTTATTGGCCAGCATGCGTGCTCCCACTCCTGGGTTGTAGGCTTTCTTTGGAGAATGAGTGAGAATTTTCATTTTATAAATTTCTATAATGATATTCTTTTTCTTTAACATTTTTGGTGTAATATGATTTGAACCTTGCAGAAGCCACAGACATGGTGGGTGACATATTACATCTTCACAGAAAAGAGCTCTAAGCAATCTGAAATCCTGGTTTCTTAATTTACAAGTTTCTCTGGTTGGTAACAGAAACTGGGTAATTCTGTGCTCTGGCGATGGCATCGTGGGAAATGGGCCCAGGGAGCCGGCCGGGGCCCCTGGTGGTGGCACCTCTCCCTCATTCCCTGCGGCCTCTGGTGGGAAAATGCTTGACCTGTGCACTCTCTGCTGCCTGGACCCTCCTCCCTGGGCGCACGGGGGCTCCCAGTGCCCGCTCCCCCAGAGCTGGCAGGGGCGGGCGCAGTACACACAGGAGCACTGAGCTGGCTGGTAAGGGACCAGCAGGAATCCGGGTGTCCTGGGATTCACAGTGCCTGCTCCCTGCGGCAGCCAGATGTCACCATGAGGGCGGTGCCCATGGAGAAGGCAGCTCCATCACACACATTCACGCACACGCTCACACCCAGGGCTGGTTCACATGTCTCCTTGTTGACGACTTTTCTTGGGCACAGGGACAGTTGAGCAGAAAGCTGCGTGGCCTCCCTGCTCCCCTGCCCTCCGACCCTCCAGCACGTCACGGGGGCCTGGGCAGCGATGCTGGGGACAAAGTCCTGTAGGCCCCACTCCATCCTGGTCACCCCTGCCTGCACCTCTAACCCCCAGGGTTTGCTCCTCACAGGAGCCTGTCCGTTTCCTTCTGTTGTAACGTGTTGTTCTGAGAGTCAAGTGCCTTCCTTACAGAACAGCACATCCTGCCCGCACGGCCACCACCCAGTCCTGCTCACTGCACATTCCCCATCCTCTGCCTTTCTGTCACCAAGCGTCGTGCCCCAGGCTCGGCCTGCTGGCTTCCACGTGCCTTGACATTCCTGGCCGGTCACCTGGGTGGGCACCATAGTCCCTGGGAACAGCCAGAGGGATGTGCTGATCTGTCCCTGTCTTAGACACTTGATGGCTTGGATCTGGGAGGACACGTGTGTTTGATTTCCTTGCTAGAAAGTTCCGGGGCTGCTGGGCTGCCAGTGCTGCCCCCACCCTGCCCAGGGAGCAGGACGGCTGCCCACCCAGGAGGGGCTGCAAACATGTGCGTTTTGCTTGTTGACAGCCCATCCGTATTTCTCTCTCATTGCTGGGTGGGTTTCCAGCAAACGGGCGCACGCTTGGCCCCCGTCTGGGGCGCGTCCAGCCGGGCTGTCGCGAGCAAGCCGCCGTGCCCTTCTCATCCAGGCCTGTGTATAGACGTGTCCCCATGGCCAGGGACAGGGTTGCTGGCTCCTGGGGCAGATGTGCTTCTAACCTGGTGAGGAGGTTTCCCCAGTTTTCCAAGGCAGCCAGGCCACATCCTGCTCCACCATGTCGCTCTCCAAGAACCATTCCCAGCTCAGGAGATCACCCAGATCTTCGTGGGTATTTTCTCCTAGCAGCTCCGTGGTTTTTACTTCCTTTTTTACCACTTAAAGAGTCAGCAGCCGTACTTTGTGTGTGGAACGGGCAGAGCCGCGGGCCTCGGGTCAGAGGTGCTGACTGCGCAGAGGGCTGCCTCGCTCCGGGCCGGCACCGCGTGGGGACGCCTGGCGCGTGTGTGCCCTGCCCCACCTGGGAGCAAGGCCCTGACCGTCTTTGTGTCCCCCTTCCCTGCCCGCAGCATCAGCAGGAGCTGCTGGCTATGAAGCATCAGCAGGAGCTGCTGGAGCACCAGCGGAAGCTGGAACGGCACCGCCGGGAGCAGGACCTGGAGAAGCAGCACCGGGAGCAGAAGCTGCAGCAGCTCAAGAACAAGGAGAAAGGCAAAGAGAGTAAGTGTGCGGGCAAGGTCCTGGGCGGGCGCTGGGGCCTCGCCGGGGCAGCTCTTCCCGCGGGCCTCATGCTCCAGGCCCCATAAGCAGCGGCCCCCGGGCGGAGCCACCCCCGGGCGGAGCTCGCCGTGTCACCCGCAGCTTCGGCCGCGTGGAGTCCGTATCTGTGTCCTCATTCGGGGTGGGCAGCACCACCTTTGGCTGGATGGAGGCATACTCCGCAGGTGCAGACTGGCTTCACCTGTGAGTTCAGTCCCAAAGGTTTCAAAGTTCTTTTCTCTTGCAAGCATTTTGTGAGCCCCTTAGAACCAGGCCTGGCTTGTGGCGTAGCCCAGGGGCTGAGTGGGGACGCGGTGGCCCACTGCCTATTTTCACATTTGCTCTCTTGACTCCAACGTTTGCTTTTTCTAGTGGCTGTGCTTGGGTGTCTGAAGACCAGTATGGTCTGTTATCTTCCAGGAAAGGAGATGATTCTATGTGCCGTTCTCCCTTTGGAAGATTATGGGGGACGGTTTCCCATGGCCCTGGGGAGGAACCACAGCCCCCTGCCGCATGCCTAGCCACTGCACCAAGGGCGCCTCCCGTGGGCTCAGCAAGGACCGGGTTTGTGAGGCCTGGTGTGTGCTCCACGTGGGCTGCATCCCCGCAGACTGAGGCTGAAGCCATTTGTCCCACACACGCGTCCGTGCCTCCTTCTTTGGGTAGCTTATTTCCAGTGACACACCCAGAACCTAGACAGGAGAGTGAGTGGGTCGCACATTCCCAGGCTCTGTTCATTTCCACCCGAGACTCGGTGCTCCGCTGAACTTGTTGGATCCCTGGTGATAGTGAATAGAAGCCAAGACGTGCATTTCTCTCCTGTATCAGGTTTCGGTGTGGGGACTGTAGGGTGACTGACTCTTCCAGTGCTTGTGAGCAGAAATACTGGTTCTTGCGTACTTGTGTGTTACTTCGGTAACACACGTGAACCTGAGAAATCCGTTATCTTCAACTACTGAAAATGGTTAGCCATCTAGACAAACCATCTTAACAGCCTGTTGTTTAGATTTTAATCTGCATTCTCACGACAGCATGAGGTGTGTTAAAGCATTCCTGTAAAGTCTGTTATTTGAAATTATCTAAGAATCTGTCATATTGGTGTACAATACATACAGAAAAAGTACACGCCCTCCAATATATAGGGAACTGTTTGTAAGCTCGCCTCCCAGTAAAGCTCCCAGACCAGGAAAGGAGCAGCATCTGGGCCCCTGTGCTCTCCAGTCCCTGCCCCTGCCTCCTTCCCCAAAGAACTCCTCCCTGGCACTTCACACCCAAGGCACTTTGGCCTGCTTTTGAGGTTTATATAAATGGACTCATGAATACGTAGGCCCTTGTGTTTTGCTTCTCTCACACCGTCACGCTTGTGCAGTGTGTCCTCATTGTCCTGTGTAGCAAGAGCTCACTGATGTTGGTTGCTGCCTGCTGCCCATCTCACGGGCACACCGCTGTGGCCCATCCTGCGCTTAGTAGGTTTCCTGGGTTTCCTAACCAGAGCTGTAACACGTGATGCCAATACGCGTGTCCTTGGACACGTCACCTGGTGCAGACGGGCAGGTGCGAAGTGGCTAGAGCTGAAGTTTAGGGAATGCACGGGCCCACCTTTCACAGTGAGGCCCAGCTGTTTCTCAGTCACTGTCCCAGCTGCGCAGGGCAGCACCCACTGCTCGCATCCCCGCCAACGCTTGTTGCCGTCAGCCACTCCGGGCTTGGCTGTGAGCGCTCATCCCGCTGGCTTCAGCCGCATGGTCTGATTACCAGCGAGGCTCAGCACGTTCTCCTGTCCCGTGTCAAGTGCCTGCCTGTTCAAGCCTCTCCCTCATTTTTGTGGTGTGTTGTCGCCCTTTTTCTTGGCTTGGGTGGTTCTGTTCACGTTCTGGCCCCGAGCCCCCTGCCGATGTTCTGTGTTACACACACCTTCCGCCATGCTGCTGTGTGTCCTCGGTCTGGTGGCCCCTGCTCCCAGTGCGGCCTGACCCACCGGTCTTCTCCAGACCCGAATCAGGACACAGTGCCTGCAGTACCGTATGTGTTCGCGTACACATTCTCTTTCAAAAAGGCTGCTGTTTTTTCCTAACGTATGCAGCCAATGTGTTTTTTTCGTGTTCACTTTGTTTCCAGTTTAACTATTTGTAAGTTTTTAGTAATTGGTTTTATACATAAAAGTACCAACTTTTATGATCATTAGTTACTACAGCGTATTTTACTCTTGAAATAATATGCTTTAAATGTATTTTTATTTTAATGGTCTGGTAGAGTTTCAACGTAGAAAGCATATCAGGAGAATTTTTATTCCACATGAGATCTAATTTTTGTACTGATATTTGAAAGTAATTACTAGAACTGAGGGGTGTACCTCATTATATCACACCAGTCAGATGAGGTGGGAGCTTACAGGCTGTGATCGCCCACAGTCTAGATTCCAGGCACAAGGATAAAAGGCCATCAGGGAAAACTAAATTGCAGATTTGGGTTGGCAACAGACACCCTTGGTCTTTGAGTGCAGACTTGTGTCAGCGGCGGGCTGACGGGGCAGATGGGGTCGTCACACGCATCACGCTCACCGCCCAGCCTGCCAGCTCGATGACACTCTCCTCTGTCCACAGCCCCGTGCTGGCCCAGCCACTGCGTGTATTGTGTGTGTGGACTCCTTTGTGTCAAGGGACCTTCCTGGCCAAGGTGTGGCCAGGGCGCTGGCCACCTGTGAGTGGTGGCATGTGGTGTCGGGAAAATCCCCCGATGTGCTGGTACACTGGTCTGGAGTGGAGGGTGGGCTTCAGCACTGTCATTTCTAGAACTCCATGGATCATTCTGGTGTGCAGCCGGGGTTGAGAACCGTGCATCTAGGTGAGTCCTCTCGCTCTGTGTTGGAATCTGGCTACCACAAGGGCTCCATGGCCTTCCGTTGGAGGCAGCCTTCTGTTCTGGAACCCAGCCCCATAGATGACGGCACCCGGTCCTTATCGGAGCCCTGTGAGAGGAGCTTCGGCTGGGGGGGCCAAAGCCACGGCGGGGCTGCACACACCCGTGCCCCTGCCTTGGGTCCTGACCCCTTTTCCAGTCTCCTGTGCTTTGCTTGGGCCTCACTTGTGTATCCTACTTGATGTGTTTTGCTTTGGAGGAGGGAAGTCGTTTATCAAAGGATGGAAGTTAAACTGTAAGTATCAGCTAGTTGGTGTGTACCACAACTAACCAACAAATACCAGGTTTCCAGATTGCTAAAAAGCAGCTCAGGCTAAGTTAGTTCCTCGTAGTTTACCTGAATCTTCCAATAAAAATAACATCTTAAGCCTCACAAAATGTGAGAAGATTTGACTTCAGAAGACATTTTAGATCTGTTTACACGTCAAAAACAATTTCTTCACTACCTACTAGACATCTTCCCCGCCCCAGCTGGAGCGTTGGAATGTTCTCTGCTTCCCTCCACGCTCGTCACTAGCAGCAGCCCTGGTGGTTTTCGATTTGTGGATTTGGGTGGTCAGGTTTTATTATTAATAATAAACTGTGTACAGTTTGGGTATTTGGCACGCTCGTGTAGGCTTTGCAGCCCTGAGTGTGGCCTTGTGAGGAGGCAGGCCTTGCAGGCTGCTGTGGTGGACACCACTCGGGGGCTCTTAATGTGAGCGGGGCCGCGGGCGGGCTCTGTACCCATGAAGGAGAGCCTTGTTCGCACCAGCTAAAAGGGCATTTGTGGGGGAATGCAAATGGCCTGGGGCGTCTCCCATTTGTAAGCATTTGAAAATGCAGTGCAAGGCATCTGTGTAGTTTCTTGGGGTTTTTTAAAAGTGAATTTCCTATTGAATTTTTAATTAAAGTTTGGTTACATTTGTAAACATTTACAGTATTTTTAATTTTAAATAATTCTGCAGTTTTCTTTTACTTATTGATACCAGTTAACGCTATTAGCTCTAAGGAACAGTGAATTCTTAGAATTTGTGGCATTTCATCTCATTGGGCATGAACACATGCTCTTTAGTCAGGTAAGTTTTACTTAGATTAACTACATTTAGGAATCGAAGACACACGGACTCAAAGGGAGAATCCAATAGAAGGCAAGTCTTTGTTCTCTGAGCAGTCTGGAGCGAACACAGTGACATTTCTGTTCGCTGCTATTTACAAGCACAGCCCCATCATTCACTTTGTTTAAAAAAAAAAAAAAAGGCTCAAAGGGCTGGAGTTAAAAGATCCAACACCTGATCCAGAAAGTAATTCTCTGTCCCATTTGTGAAGTTGGGCCTTCCTCAAGGGCCAGTGGGGCAGGAGAAAAATGAGTCAGTCGTGATGGGTGGTGTCTAGAAGCACCTTCTCCTCCGCCTGGGCCCCCGGGTACTTGGGCAGGTGCTCCACACCATCAGCTCGGCCCCTCGTGCCGCCTGGTCTGTACTTACCAGCCTGTTCCTTACATCCCTCCTCCTGTGTGGAGGGGGCTTTGTCTCTTTTATTGACATCTCTTTCCCCATCAACCAGACCAGACTCTGGCACGTAGTTAGGTCTCTATGAACCCTGTCGAATGAATGATAGTCAGCCTGAATTAATTTTTTTTTAAAAGTGAAAATTAGAGATGTTTGGTATTTGTGTACTAAATGTATTTTATTGGTTCTGTAACTCTGGTTTAACGTGGAGGGATCTGGATGAGCCCAGGATGATGAATGGAAGTGTGGAATCACCATGCACTGGAAACTAATATAACACAATGTAAACTAGCTGGAATTCAAATACAAACTTTAAAAAAGAAGGAGAGGAGAAAACAATTTTTTTACTCCATCAGTATTTCCTAAGTGTCAGAAGAACTGCTCTGTGAGGCGTGTCGGGTTAGAATTGAGGATACTAATAAGAGCGCCAAGATTTCAATATACACGAAGAGAATAAGCAATAGCCTGCAGATGAGAACACATAAAGGGGCAGAATCCGTTGAGAGATGGGTAAACAACTAGAAGGATGATGGCTCTTCTTTGAATTCTCTCCTGTAAAGCATGACGAAGGAAAGAAGGTCCCTCCGCGGTACTCAGAGCTGAGTATGTGTGGCTCCATGTTACTTGGGTTTGCTCTGCCACGCCTGTGTGCAAGTGTGAGGACGTGTACCCCAGTCGTGCCCGCCGCCCCTGGGGGGAGGGGCCGGGAGGGCCACGGGAGGTCCGCCCTTGTGACCAGGTCATCATCTGCCCCCTCTTGTAATGTGGTCTTGGCCAGACATGTCAGGGAAGTGCCGTGGCGTCCCTGTAGTCTATTCATGCCAGAAGGAACCCTCTTGAGTTCAGGGAGGTGGGCTTGTCTTGACTGGATCCAAGAGGGCCTGTAAGGTGCTTTCTCCCACCCTGAGCGGGCAGAGGGACCACGTGTCAGTCGTGCAACCTACCTCTTCCTGTGAGGACACAGGTGACAGCTCAGGGTACAAGGGCTGATGGGGCCAGTGTCCCCTCCAGGTGGGGCAGCTGCCCCTTGCCACGTCTTGCTGTACTTGCCTGTCCCTGGGATTTATCTCATGCTCTCCCTGCTGGGATGGAGCATTGATTCTTTGCGCTTCTTTGAGTTCTGGAGCCTGTGATGCCAGCCAGGGGTATGGCTGAAGCAGGGAGAGTCAGAGGCTCCCGAAGCACGATCCTTGGGATCAGCCTGTCCCTAGAGTGCTCGCAGGGGACTCACAAGCATCTCTCCCGTGGAGGAAAAGTGGGTCCACATTGACAGGTGTTTTTTGAGAAGATAAGGCCAGCTAATGCCCAGGTTTGATTTGCTGGGAAACTTTCAGGAACGTCCTTACTCCACGTACTGAGACACTCTGCTTCTTGTCCTGCTCCGCATTGTCCACTCTCCTGCAACCACAGTTGTGAAGGACCAGGGGGCCATCTCCTCCTCCATCTGGGTCTTCCTCCTCCTACTCCTCCTCCCCCACCCCCTCCTCATCATCAGGCAGTCTGATCACTTCGCTGTGAGGCCAGCAGCACCGAGAAGTGGAAAAAAACCCAAAGCTCCTCATTTCACTGTGGTTTCTTTTATCAGCTGGGTACACTTAGATATTACTAGCAAATTTGCATTTCCCTCTGTAAATGGCCCTCTGTGCCCTCTGCTCTTCTATGCCCCCCAGTGCCCCCCCCCCACATCACCTCTTGCTCCTGGTTGCAAGGCACGCTGTGTCCTGACATGGTTAACCCTTGGCGAATTCCCCAGCCGTCCTCTGGTGCTGATGCGCTGTTTGGAATGCCAGGTGACTGCATATCCGGACACGTTATACGCAGATCTCCATGTCTGTGTGATTTTCACACGGGCTCTGAATGTTCTGAACTGGTGTTCAGTCTGACACTCACTATGTTTGGAGGGCACCGAGCAGCGATGCTCAGAAGCAGGTGTGACTTCATGCCTTTGGTCACCTCCCACGGCCTGCCCTATGTCCATCCTCCCGTGTGCGCCGATGGGGTCATTTCCTTGGACCCTGGGAAGGCCCGGGACAAAAGCCCATGTGTCGTGATGGAAGCTTCTGAAGGTGCTTTGGAATCGGCTTAGCGAACTTTCTGTGTGTTTCCCTTGGATGAGCTCATTCAGGCCCCACTGCAGCTGCAGAGGACCCGCTCCCCAGGGGTCTGTGCTGTCTGACTGCCGCCCACCACACACAGAAGGCCCTCTGTGACTAACTGCAGGGGCACGCTGCCTTCGAGAATGCAGACACACCTACAGCCAGACAAAAAGTCAGTTTGTGAATGACAGCGTGTACTGGGGGTGTGAAAACAGTGGCAGGAGAGACGGTTTCTCTAATGATACTAACAATTTATGAGCAATTTGTCAAAATATCTGCAGAGTCTCATACACCAAAACCCATTTCATGTGTATCAGAGAGAAACGTGAAAAACTAGCAACAGCGAGCAGTTCAGTGAATGAAAACCCAGCACCAGAGAACCAAGGATAAAATAAAGCTGGTTATTTACCGAACCAGCGAAAGCAAGATCGATCTCAGCGCTTCCAGGAAATGGAAAAAACCGCAACAAGGAAACTAGGGCAGACTACGTAAAAACAAGCATTTGAATTTTAAACGAGGAAAGCACCCAGAGTTTCCTCCCTTTGTTGGGGGAAACCTGGTCCTTTCCTCCTGTGTTTGTCCTTTACTTTTACACGGAGCCACACTCGCCTGGAAAGCCTCACTTCCAACAGTGCTGGTCGCCGCCCGCTTGGGGTCTCCCACCAAGCGCTGCTTGGCCACCACCAGCTGTCCTGCCGTGTAGCCAGTCCTGACACGGTGGGGGTTCAGTTGCACGAGTCTGCCGCCCGCTTCGGACGCCAGCTGCAAATCCAGGTTGCAGGTCAGACGTGTCCACAACCCCCTCCTTGGGCTCCTTTAATTTGCCAGAACAGCACACAGAACTCAGGGAAGTTCTCACATAGGTTTACTGGCTTATTAAATGATGTGACAGAGGACACAGATGGGCAGCCAGATGACGTGGTACATACAGACGAGGTCCGGGCAGGTCCCGAGTGCCAGAGTTTCTGTCCCCATGCAGTTGGCATGCATCACCTTCGCAGTATGTGGATGGGTTTGCCAACACGGAAAGCTCTCTGAACCCCATCCTATTGGGACTTTATGGGGGCTTCCTCATGATAAATTATTATCTCCCATTTCCAGACCCTCTCCCTTCTTGATGGGGCTGAAAATTCCAAGCTTCTAATCATGGCTTGGTCTTTCAGTGACCAGCCCCATCCAGGAGCCTCCCAAGAGTGCAGTCATCACATCAGCTGAAGAGTTTATAAGGGTTTTAGGAGCTCGGTGCCAGGAGCCGGGGGCGGGTGTGTGTGTGTGTACATACATGTATATACATTGCACATACACACCTATGTACATGTACACATTATTCTCACAAAATTAGAATATCCTCCAAGTTGTAAAAGGAAATGAGACCAAGGCAGAGGCTTGCACACAAAAGTGGAGGAGAAGTGAGAGCTGGGGCCAGGGAGCCAGCTGCTTTGGTTTGACCCTGCCGCTGAGTGCCGCCCCTGAGGTTCCCCCGGACCACATGGGGCTGATGATCCCACTTACAGTGCTCATGTGA
Organism: Leptonychotes weddellii; assembly: GCF_054177405.1. Taxonomy (NCBI): domain Eukaryota; kingdom Metazoa; phylum Chordata; class Mammalia; order Carnivora; family Phocidae; genus Leptonychotes; species Leptonychotes weddellii. The sequence goes on from NC_138371.1 coordinate 1,816,227, forward strand.
ACTTTAAACATGTGAGGCCTAGAATGTAGGAGGCTCACAATAGATTCATCGCTATAAATCATACAGCTCAAATGGATAAACATTTAAAACGTACACACACAGACCCACAGCACCACCACCAAACATACCACATGAAGACTCTGAAAGAAAAATAAACCAAGGACATAAAGATGTATCACAAGACTGAAAGATAACTGCTTGCTCGGGTAGTTATCGGGGACCACAGTGAAATACCAGCTACCCTTCCCATTTGCAGCAAGTGACAGTCGCCAGTACTGATGAAGACAGAGTCACATGGTGATCCCGAGTACTGATGGACAGAGGCATGGGGTCATCCTGAGTACTGATAGAGATGCAGGGTCAGGTCGTGGTACTGAGTACTGGTGGAGGCTTGGGGTCACGTGGTGATCCTGAGTACTGATGGACAGAGGCACGGGGTCATCCTGAGTACTGATGGAGGTGTGGGATCAGGTGGTGATCCCAAGTACTGATGGAGGTGTGGGATCAAGTGGTGATCCCGAGTACTGATGGACAGAGGCACGGGGTCATCCTGAGTACTGATAGAGATGCAGGGTCAGGTCATGGTCCTGAGTACTGATGGAGGCTTGGGGTCACGTGGTGATCCCGAGTACTGATGGAGGTGTGGGATCAGGTGGGGATCCCAAGTACTGATGGACAGAGGCACAGGGTGATCCTGAGTACTGATAGAGACGTGGGGTCAGGTAATGATCCTGAGTACTCATGAAGATGCAGGGTGCTTGCCCGTCGTTGACACATGATGGTCAGTGTATGAGGCATTTTGGAAAGCAGTTAGAAGATGCTTTGAGGGCTCTAATGTTACTTTTGTTAGATGTATTGATTTTGTTGATCTTTCCTAAGCAAATCCTCAGTACGAACGATGTCTACTCATAAATGTTCACGGCAGTACGGCTTCTAACAACAACAAGGATAATCTAGAAGTGCCTTCTAGTCAGAACATGGTTTTGTAAAATGTAAACTGTGCTTTGCTCATCTCCTGAAGTGTTTCTCCACCAATAAAAATACTGGTTGGACTCTGTACAACAGGAAATATGTTTGCTACTCACAAGTGGAGGGATGGGTGCGAGAGTGCTGTGTAGTCCGAGCGTGGTCCCGAGGAGCGCGGATTAGATGTGCACGGGCCTTGTGATCGAGTGGTGGGTCTGGACTTTTCTTTGTGCATCTGTTTCTCAAACTTGCCTGTTTTCTCTACGGGGCTGTGAATAACCACCACACGAGAAGACCACAGAGCACATGATTCTGCCTTTAGTACAGTCTGGTGAACGTGCTCAAAGTAAGTAGCTGATGAGCTGGAAGGAACAGAAGCTTCCTCTGACACGAGTGGAAAGCAGGCCGCTGCCTTGTACACGAGCATCGCAGGGTGCCCGCCGAGGGAGTGCACTCCATCCCTCCCGCCGGCGGGCGGTGGGTGCGCACAAAACCTCTCTGAGATTCAGCTGCTTTTGCTCTAGTGAGAATGAAACCACCAGGCTGCCAGCACCTACTTCAGAATGTTCTTTTATGTAACATTATTAAACTTCCCTCTGCGGTGGTTTTGTGTTAGGTAACAATAAGTCTTTATGCTGATTACTTCTGCATTTTAGATGGAATGCAATTATGTAAAATCTTCATGGGAAGAAGCCCTCTTATTAAACTTCTCCCGTCCTTCTCCCTTCTTTGAGAAGCCTTCATGGCATCAGCAACATCCCAAATTAGAGGCCCTGGCCTGTCTGCGTGTCTTTGCTCCCTGTCCGGCGCGGAGCTCCGCGGCCTCCCCCTGCCCCCCGGGCCAGAGCCTCCAGTCGGTCACCTGTCTGCTTCCTTCTGCACCAGGTGCAGTGGCCAGCACAGAAGTGAAGATGAAGTTGCAAGAGTTTGTTCTCAATAAAAAGAAGGCGCTGGCCCACCGGAACCTCAACCACTGCATTTCCAGCGACCCTCGCTACTGGTATGGGTAAGTGGGGGCCTGAGCGGCACGCGATCGTCGGCACCTGCTTCTTCGCCCGGCGAGGCGGCGGGAGGGGTGGTGGTGGGTGCACTGAGAAGCTCTGTGAGCGCAGCCGCAAACACGGGGTAGCAGGAGAGGTCTGGAGGTTAACACGTGGGGCGGTCATCCCGACAGAGGGGCCCGTCTGTAGCTGAATGGACTGCTGCATGTGGATCCGGTGCCTGCCCATTGCTCCTCTCACCATATATTTTGGGCACAAAAGGAGCCACTTAAACTGTAACTCTGATCTAAATTGTCCGAATGCACCTACTGAATTTCTGCGCAGTGTTTTATTAGCTGCTGGGTGAGCCCTTGGCATGTGTGGTCTATTTTACTTTCACACTAGGAACCCTTTGCCAGAGCTGCATAATGGACAGAGGCCACCAGAGAGTCTTGTTCATGCTAACAGCTGAAGGAAGCTGGTGTGCCGTTGCAGAAAGGTTGGGGACAGTGCCCGCGTGCAGAGGGATGTTCTGTGAGCACGAGCTCGCTGCAGAGATGCTGGCCAGGGCCCAGGCCACGTGTGGAATGGAGGGGCCAGATTACGTGGCTTTAAACAATGATCAAGGGGGCTTCACAGACTTTGCTTTGAAATACAGTTTTCCCCTGTTTTCAAGAGTAATTTCATTTCTCACAGAAAACCCATAGGGTTGTTCTCATAAATCAAAATATGGTTATTCATTTTATTGGAGAAAAACCTGTCTATTCTCAAGCTCCCAAATGGGCAACTATCTGACTAAATCCAACACCGCCACATCCCACTGGGATGATCCCCCGTATCCTGGCAGATGACGCCGTTATCAGTACAACCGAAAAGGACTTTTATTCCAGGGCAGAGAAGGCTGCCCTTACGCCGTACACACTGCCTGGTCCAGAAAGCTGTGCTCACTCCTGCCCGCCGTGCTGTTGGCGTGCACACCTCCAGCCAGTGACAGGACTCCCGCCGCAGAACAGAGGCGGCGGCGGCTGTGAGAAGCCACGAGGGAGGCCACAAGCCCACAGCCACCACGTGAAACTCCGATAGCAGCGCGCGGGGGCCCCACGTCTGGGGCCCCAGCCACCCAGGCCTGCTGTGGGAGAGCCGCACCGTCCCCTGGGGGGGGTGGCCGCCAAGCGATGGCCCAGGGAAAGCAGTTTGGGGTGCCGTTGAGATGGTATCCATGGGGTTCATACTGAGGACAGCAGGAGAAGGAGTGGGGCGCAGGGGCTCAGACTGGGAGGCACTGGGGGGACCTGGGACGATAGGCCTGTGAAGGCGGCAAGACGGCAGAGGCGCTCTGGGACCTGCTGGGAGGGAGCATTTAGCAGCGGTGATCGGCAGGCAGGGAGGCCCCAGGGGCCCTTTGGGAGGAGGGTCAGTCCGTGACGCGACTGGGGAGGTCAGGCTGGCTGGGAGCCCGCAGGAGTTCGTGTGGTGGCGCGCAGGAGTCGTGGGTTGACCACGTCGGAGTTCTTGGATGGTGGCCCCAGTGATGGAAGAAGGTTCATGCCGGGCTCCCCTGTGAGCGGGCAGGAGGCTGGGGCAGGAGACCACTGGCCAGAACAGAGGCCGCGGTGACAGGTTGAATGTGACAGGAGAGTGTGTTTGCCTCCAGTCCTGGAGGCTGCAGGGGGAAGGGTGGGTAGAAAGGGAGCACCGAGGAGAGAGGCTGGAACGGAGGGAGGGCTTTCTAGGGAGGAGCTCCCAGGAGCAGGGAAGGGGGAGATACAGAGGGCAGGTGGCTTTTAATTCTGGGCTATTGGGGGATTGAAGTGGCTGCTCCCTGGTGAGCAGGGCTCTCGAGGTCGGGCCTGACCCGGACACAGCTCACCTGCCCTGGGTTCAGCTCTCTCAGAGGGATTTAGGGCGCACGGGCTGGAGTGGGAAAGTCAGCCAGGGGACAGGTTTGTTTGCACTGAATGTGGCAGCTGTCGTGTTTAGTCACTCTAAACCCAACATCATGGAGTGACTGTCACATTCACTTGCTATGTGATGGCAGATACTCGGTCAGAAAACTGGGTCTTTGTGGAGGAAGAACTGAACTTTGACCCTAGCTTCAGTCCACACACAGTGATTAGCACAAATATAAACCCAAACACAAAAGCTAAAACTCCTAGGAGAAAACATAGGAGAAGTTTTCACAACCCGGGGGCAGAGGTGGACAGAGTTCTTAGGACACCACAGTCATCGAGTGTAAACCAAAAACTCCAACAATAGCTTTGTGACAATTAAAAACTGTGCTCTTTCAAAGACACCATTAAGAAAATAAAAAGGCAAGCCACAGACTGGAAGAAAATATTCACAATGCCTGTAGCTGACAGTGCTTGTATCCAAAATATATAAAGAGCTCCCACAACTCAATAATAAAAAGACAAGTGATCTACTGAAAAAATACAAGCGAAAGATTTGAACTAATACCTCAGAAGATAAGATCTATGGATAGCCAGTCAGTCCATGAAAAGATCGTTAGCCATCAGGGAAATGCAGATCACAGCCATAGGGAGGCACCAGCTCACACCCATCGGGGTGGCTGACGTTTAGCAGACCCGGCGTTGGTGAAGGTATGGAGCCCGTGGACTTCAGCAGCGGAGTGGTGCGGCCAGCTGCAAACAGTCCAGCAGTTTCTTATAAAGGCTTATGTGCCCCAACCCCATGACGCTGTCCTGCTAGTATCTGCCCAAGAGGAAGAAAAACTTCTGCCCACATACACTTGGGTTCTGGTGGTCATAGCCGCGTCATTCATTTCCTGCCAAAGAACGGAAGCAGCCTGAACGCCCACCAGCCGGAGGACACAGGAGACGCAGGCCCAGACACGTGACACTCAGGCAGAGAAGCCACCCGGAGCCCTGCTCGGGGACTTAGGCAGATGAAGCTCTGCAGTCAGCATGATGAATCCAGCGACGAAGCCGGCCGGCAACTGGGCTGGGGGACCGGGCTCGCCTGCGGAATGGTGCAGGGTTCTGTCCGTGGAGATGACCCTGCTGTGTCCCTCCTGCAGCGGTGCCCCCCACCACGTGTCTCTGAGCACAGAGACGAGGATGCTCTGACTGAGATGCACTGCGGGCACCAGACACACCGGACTGCAGGGCCTTGGCACGAAGGGAAGGATGTGAACTATTTCACAGGTCATTTTTATATTGATTGCACATTGGGCTATATTGGGTTAAAGAGCATACTGAAGTCAATTTAACCATTTTTACTCATTGTAACGGGGCTGCTGTAACATTTAAACTGCACGTGTGACTCACATCCTACTTGCGTTGGACGGCACTGGCTAAGCGAGTACACTTCTGTTTAGGGCACTTGCGCAAGTCTGGTACAGCGGGAAAAGTCACTTGTGGAGCGCTGAAGTGGCTGGATGCGTGTGGAGCTTTATTCCGTGGTAGCCTAAGGAGGGTTGACAAAGCAAAGGCAGCGGCCCTGGTTTCTCTGCCCCCGTCAGTGGTGCTTGAAGATCAAGAGTCACCGACCATCTGCCCAGATGCTGGCAGACGTGCCGCCGAGTGCCTCCCGCCAGGCTGTGACGAGGGGCTGGAGCTGGGGACCTGGTTTGTGGGCAGGCCTGAGCCTCATGGAAGGAGCTGCCCTCGAGTTCTGCTCCCCTGTGCAAGGGGGTGGGTGTGGTGGGTGTGCACGTGGGAGTGTGTGTGAGGGTCTGTGCATGGGGTGAGTGCACTGAGTGTGTGTGAGTGTGGGTGGGGTGTGAGTGTGAGCATGTCAGTGTGCAGCGTGGGGTACATGTGAGTGTGAGAGCGTGTCCGTGTGCGGGGTGGGGTGTGTGTGTGTAACAGTGGGGTGCAATGCCGCAGGGGTGTGTGAGACCGTGAGGGTGAGAGCGGGTCAGCGTGAGGTGTGCATGCAGCCTGGGGCACAGGTGCTCGGTCCCAGGGGTGAGGGTGACAGCAGCTTTTCCCTGGAGCAGCCCGCTCAGCCCTGCGGGGGTCCCCTGGGGATGAGCTCTTGTCCCGCGGTCTGCAGGGTTCCTGGAAGCTGGGCTGTGGTGACGTGAGTCACTCCCTCGAAGTCTCTGGACTTGGCCGTGACGGCACCAGGGGGGGTCAGTGCAGCGGTCTGAGCGCCGGCCCAGACCCGTGTCCTGGGGCGATGCAGGAGCGCTCTGCGCTCAGTGCGGCCGGCCTCATGCTGCGTCCCCAAAGGCCTGAGGAGGAAGTGAGGGTTTTCACCCCAACAACATCTCCAGCAGTCAAGCCCGAAGAGAAAATCTATGACATCTTGAACAAATACAGCTTTTCCAACTTCTGGCTTCATTATAAACAGCGTACAATTAAAGTTGAACAACAGTACTTATTATTTGTAATAATATTCTACCAATAATTATTCATACTTTCGGGTCACAAAATGCACACACAGGTCTTTCCATGCATCTCATGAAAGAGAAAGCAAATTCTTTCCTAGATTGTGACTTAGTACTGAGAAGTTTAAAACTGGCCAAGGCTGCGTTCCCCAAAGGACACCTCAGAAGACGTGATTTGGTACAGAGATAGTGTTGCCCTCAGACCTTTTTTTTTTTTTAAGATTTATTTATTTGGGGGCGCCTGGGTGGCTCAGTCGTTAAGCGTCTGCCTTCGGCTCAGGTCATGATCCCAGGGTCCTGGGATCGAGTCCCACATCGGGCTCCCTGCTCGGCGGGAGGCCTGCTTCTCCCTCTCCCACTCCC
>NC_138371.1:1822989-1840285 GCF_054177405.1 Leptonychotes weddellii
CAGGCTTCCCGCGGAGCAGGGAGCCCGATGTGGGGCTCGATCCCAGGACCCCGGGATCATGACCTGAGCCGAAGGCAGCTGCTTAACTGGGAGGGAGCACCCAGACGACCTGCCCTCAAACCTTTAATGAGATTGTCAGAGAATGTTCCCCCGAGGTGAGGCCAGGGTTGTCGCAGTGGAACCACAAGTTAAAAGGAGGGCTTCCTGCCTGAGGAGGTGACCCCGTGATGCAGGTACAGGCGTGTGGGGGCAGCTGTCCCCGGGAATGTGAGCTCTTTCCTGCTACACAGCCTGGCTGGGTCCCACAGCCCAGATGTCCAGGCTGTGCTCATTGGACGGGTCTCTGTGATCAGCCCATTCTCTGCACAAGTTTGCTCTCAAATATTTAAATTATACACCTGTAAGCATTTAAGAGCTCCTGTTCTTAATTCAAATAACACCAGGTGCATGGATATGAGTACTGTGTATTCAAATAAATAGTCTAACAAATTCCAAATAAGTAAGTTGGCAAATTTGTTTCAAGTCATTAAGCAGATTACACAGTTTAAAGACTCAACAGAATTCATTACACCTAGGGTGGGTGCTTCCAGGAAGCCGAGGATGGTCTTCCCGAGGGTCGTCGGCTCCCCATTCCCAAGCCCTGACTCCCCTCCCGCCCGCCAGAGCCTCCTCCTGGAGCCGGATACTGTCTCGAAATTTTAAAGGATGTGGAGTGGTGCCTGGCTGGTCATCGGAGGCAGTAAACGTCATAGACCCACTTCCAGGCACAAGGTGTTGGTCACTGCCACCCACCGTCCCCAAGGAAGCAGGGTGATGGGGCGGATTTTATTCCTCTGAAGGTGCAGCTGAACGCTGGGTATTGTCTGCTAAAGGGAGGCCCCCTGGGGGACCCCAGACTTGACCACTGCTGTTCTGAATGCACCCCACCGATCGCAGCTGCCTCCCACCATGCCTTTGGTCCTGTGCGCGTGTGGTGGCCGTCGCCCGAGGACAGGCCCTTCTGTGGCCAGGGAGCAGCCGAGAGCGTCAGGACGACGGCCGGCACTGCTCCTCCTGGCACGGGGTGCGGCTGCGGAGGCCCTGCCCAGTCTTGGTTCACAAGGTCACCTTGCTTTTGTCTCATTTCAGCCTGGCCCCACACAGGGGCCCGTCTCCTTGGTCGGAGCTGATCCGGGGCTGACATGTCAGGTGGGCTCCCGCCCCTCGCTAACTCCTCCGTCTGTCTTTGCCTCTTCTGTCCAGGAAAACACAGCACAGTTCGCTTGACCAGAGCTCCCCGCCCCAGAGCGGGGTGTCGGCCTCCTACAACCACCCAGTCCTGGGAATGTACGACAGCAAAGATGACTTCCCGCTCAGAAAAACAGGTCAGTGCCCAGGGCCCAGGGCCTGGGGGCGGGGCTCTCAACCGGCCCCTCCCACACGCCCACAGGGGGCGGGGCTCTTGTCCGCCCACACACACCCACAGGGGCGGGGCTCTCACGCAGCCCCGCCCATAGGCCCCATAGGGAGCGGGGATCTTGACCATCCCCGCCCATACACCCCCACAGGGGCGGGGCTCTTGACCGCCCCTCCCACACACCCCATAGGGGGCGGGGCTCTTGACCGCCCCCTCCCACACGTCCACAGGGTTGGGGCTATCAACCGACCCCTCCCACTGGGGGGTGGGGGAATATCAGCGGACTCCGCCCACATGCCTGCAGGGGGTGGGGCTCTCAACCGGCCCCTCCCACAGGCCCCACAGGGGGCGGGGCTCTCAACTGGCCCTCCCACATGCCCTACAGGCTGAGAGTCAGAGGGAATCTCGGCTTGTGCTTAAGTATTTGCTTTTTTGTATTAGAACTTCATTCTAAAACGATGTCCTTAAGCACTGCCTTATGAGTCATACCAAAAGCCATGCACCTCATGTATGCACACCTACGTTTTAAACCTCAGACTCGTTTTTGAACAACACCAAAGCTTACTCTGCTCCTGGGGGTGTGCTGCGCTTTGTCACAGCCCTGAGCATCCCCTGCCGGGCTCAGGGACACAGCCGCTCTTGCTGACCGATGGGAGGCCTTGCAGGAGCGGGCCAGCCAGCGTTTGGCCCTCGCGGCTGACTAGGCAGGGCCTGGGCAGCAGGGGTGGCCGGGGGTCCCAGAGTGGGAGGAAGTCTGTTCAAGAAAGAAACCCATTGTGTCCTGCAAGGACATCTCCGAAGGATGCCTCGGGGTGTGCGTGGCCCTGCCACAGACCAGAAGAAGAAGGGTATTCACACTCCCAACAGACTCCCTTGGACTTTCTCCAGCGGTGATGGTTTAAGTGGGCGTCGGCTTATAAGAAAGATCAGAGTGGCCGAGGCCAGTGCATGAGGGTGGCCGGAAGGGCAGGGGCCAGAGGAGGAGCATCTTGCAGAGCCTTTGCCTGCCGCGAGGTGAGGGCAGGCTGGGGCAGGCTGTGGAGGATCGGGGGCCCTGGCCGCAGACACAGCACGTGGAGCCCGCGGTTGTGGGGCATTGTGGGAAGTTCCTACTTAGTGGAAGTGAGTCCCGTGTGGCACAGCTTTTTCTTTGTAAACACAAATTTTGTTTTATCCAGAGGATATTGGTTGATTTTAGACAGATACACTTTAAGGCAGTCAGACTCCAGCATCTTCACCCGAGTGATGAGGTATTAGGGAATGGGGCTGGGGGCTCATCTGCCACCCCGTCCTAACGACGGAAGACCTGGAGCCTCTCAATAGGCAGAGCTGGGCCCCAGAGGATTCGGTGCGGCACGCGGGGAGCAGAGCCTGAATCCAGAGCCAGAAATTGCAGGGAGGCCCCTCGGTAGTGCTTGACTGACTCCCAGGTGTGTGAGATGGAGTGACCCCATCAGGACGGCCATGGGCCAAGGACCTCAGAGACCTTGACGAGGATGGGAGAGGGGTCGGCGGAGCCCCTCCGAGTCAGTGGTGAGGACCCTGCAGGTATGGGCAGGGCTTCCCGTCAGCTGTAAACCCTCCCCTGGTGAAAGTGAAGGTACCACTCTGTCCTTTTCCTCGGTGTGTGTGGTTCTCACTCGTCCACCAAGGACAGCCATGGGTTTCACCCAGAGAGAGCCCATGCACTCAACAGGAAGGTCTTGTCAGGAGCTGGGGCCAGGGCTCCCAAGGTGGCTCCCGTGCCCCCTTTTGGAACCTCGTGCTTGCTGAACCAAACTCAGATCAGCAGAACGGGAGGTCACAGGGAGCAGCGGGCTCTGTGCTGGGAGAGAGGAAGACTGCCTGCCCCAGGCACCCTGGCCCAGGAAAGAGTGAGCAGCAGGGAGTCTCCCTCGCCCTAAGGGCATGAGGGTGGGTCAGGTGGACAGAGGTCATGGGCTCCACCAGCAGCTCGGGAAGGATCTTTCCACTGGTTTTGTAGCTCTGTGTGCCCTGCGATGGATTCCATAGGTTCCCCTGGCCTTAGTTTCTCATCAGTAAAATGGAACTGTGCACACCCATATCCTCCCCGCTGTGGATACACTGAGCAGGCAGAGCTTCCTCCTGCCCTCGGTGTGCCGAGTGTGGCCCCCAAGTTCCCAGTGGAGGAAGCAGAAGGCTGAGCACCTGGCCACCAAGCAGAGCCACCCACCTCTTGTCAAGGGGCCTTGCCTTGCCTTGCCAGAAAACACATCTAACTCTTCCCCCGAGGTCCCAGGGAAGGACAGTGAACAACACCTGCCTCTTGGGGCCCTCACGGGGCTCCCTGGCCTGAGCTTACACCTCCCTCTCAAAATAGAAGTGGGGGTGCCCATCAGGGGATGTTCGCTCTGATTCTCCCTCTGTCCTGAGAAGGGCAGACTCCTCATCACACTTGGGGAAGTGCCCGTGAGCGCCCAGTGCTCCAGAAGAACTTAATTAAGATTTGATTGCATTATCAATTTTTCAAAAAGGCATCACCAGCACATTAATAATATTAATAATATAAAGATTTCAGAGGAAATGTTTAAACCACTTAAGGGAATAGAGTGTAGTTAGATGTCCTGTATCATTCTAAAAGTATCCACTTTCAAACACTTGATGTCACAAATTCTCAATAATTTATATCTGTGCATTTCTACGAGAATCAGTAATAGGAAATACTACAAACGTGAAATTTTAGTTACAAAATGCCTCCGATGAATTAAAATCTTTAATAAATGTGACATACACTTAAGTAATCCCCATGGTTTCAACTTGACACCACATTCTGTGGATCTTGCACAGATCTGTCTGCCCCTCAGTCCCCTAAGGGCTGCTGCAGGACACACGTACCTGCAAAGTGCAGAGCCGCGCTTGCCGTTCCTGGGCGCACCGTGCCCGGCTCTGTTCCATCTCCGGAGGAAAGCACACCGACTCACCCAAGCCTGTGCATGTTCAGGCAGTGACTTTGCGCTGGCTGCAGGACCGGTGGCCTGGCTTTAGATCCAGATGCTTCACTTCCTGCCTTGTGATTTGGGGAAGCCTTCTGTGCCTCCCTGTTCTGCCATCTGGAAACACCTACCTCCTGGGCTGGGAGAAGTCATGGAGTTGATGTTTGCCAAGTGCTTAGGGGGTGCCTGGCTGCGGGGGCTCTGCTCTCATTTTCCCAAGCTGTCGGGGTGCTGTTGGGGTGCCCTTGATCCTTTCCCCACCCAACAGCCCATTCCCGCCAGACTCCGCTCCCCTAGCCCTTTCCCTCCATGCCCCCAGTTTGACCAGGAGCAGGTGGAAATGCTAGGCTCCCCTGAGGGAAGGCCACAGATCAGTGCCATTTATTGCTGGAAGTCTTGCGGGAAAGGCGCGCCTTGCCCTGCTGGGGGTTTGGGGTTCACATCCCAGCCCCTGGTTCCTCTCCACCACCTGAGTGCCCAGCTTGGGCTCGCCTCACTTCCTGCTGGAGAGCCTGCCCCCTTCCCTGTGATTGACAGCAGGGTGTCCCCACCTCCCAGCAGGCTGGGTCATCCCCCTGGGTGCACAGGTACAGAGCAGGTGAGGTGGGGACCACCTGACTGAGTTTCTGAGCCTCTCCAAATCTACTAACTAAGGATATACTGGGACTTGTTCCGTGCCACTGACCCTGCGCCCATCAGCGGGTCCTTCCTGGGGTTCCTGGGGCATAGAGCAGCTCAGCCCAGGGGTTAATCTAAGCAAAGCGTTCAATTCCACGTTCACACTGAAGAAAGGATGCTTTTCCACTTTTAAAAGCAAATCCAGTTTTGTCATATTGATGATGTTTAGAGATTGTATTTTTCTCCAGTAGCTTCTTCAACTTTGTATTTTTAAAGAATTTATTTTTAAATTTAAAGAATGTATTTTAAAGAATTTATTTTAAAGAATGTATTTTAGCTGCCGTCAGTTTTTTTTTAATGCCTCTTAAATTGTCCTCTGTGACTTCTGACTGATGAAACGAGAACAGACGAAACGAAACAAAGCTTGCTGTCCTTGCCCGTCTCTGTCCTCTCCCATTCTGACCGCCACCTCTGGGACCTCAGCACGTGCTGCCTGCAGGCCTGCCCATGGCCCCAGATGAAGTGGCGGGAGGCTGGGTGGTGCAGGTCACAGCCTCCATGGTCCCTGCACCAGCCTGGACACTGGGCCGAAGACAGCCGGCTTCCAGCCTGTGTTCACTTCTGCAGCCAGTGGCTCCTGTGGCTCTTCCTTCTAGAAGGTTCTGCAGCTCAGCACCTCGCAGGTTCCCAGCTGTCCATAGGAAGCGGCAGCCGATTTCCAAGCTGTGGGAAACAGCGGGTTTCCCGTCTGTGGGCGGAGCTGCTTGGCTCAGCAGGGAGAGCTCACATCAGCCTGGCCCACCCATGGCCCGCGGGCTGGGACTTCCAGGGGAAGGGGTGCTGGGTAGATGCTGCGCTGCAGGCGGCAGGGTCACCTGGGGGGTGAGGTCTGCTCCCAGGAGCAGAAGGAAGAACGCAGCGCCTGGTGGAGCCTGCCCTGGGCAGGAGGGCTGCAGCATGGTCCCCCTGGGCCACCCACACAGCCTCCTGCGCAGTTTCGGGGGGCAAGGCGGGCCTAGCACCAGCTCCCCTCCCCTGCCCACCCAGCGTTCCTTGTCAGATGACCTGTATTGCTGTCACGTGAGTGTGGGTCACCGTGCACCCCCCATACTGCACCCAGTCACTGAAAACCCCCCAGTGACTGAAGTTCCCGTGTTCCCTTCTGGGGGCCCGAACACCCAGGGGACGGAGTCCCTGTCTGTGGAGAGCACGCATGTTCTCTAGCGACTCTTCAAGGCTGGCGGTGACCTTTGGGCGTCGATTCTGAGGCTAATTGCCTCGCCCAGTCACAGTGCAGTTAAGTTGGGACCCAGACTCCATTGCCCACACTTCATCCGGAGGGCCTGCCTGGGGCTTCTGTCCTGGGCGCACCGCCACCAGGACAGTACGCTGAGCCCGCTTCAGGGTAGCGTCAGCTTCGCCACCAGTTTCTGTGCCGTGGTGATTTCGTGAGCATCCGGGGTGCCGGGCTCTGAGCTGCTCGGGTGGGCAGGGGACAAAGGGGTCCAGGCCCCACTCGAGTGTCAGAGTGGACCCGCAGGGCCGGGACAGGGAGGGGTCCAGGCATGTGAAGGGCGAGGCTTGGCTGTTATCCCAAAAGTAAGGTGGATTCAGGCCCCATCAGCAGTCTCCACAGCAGCCCTGCCCCTGTTGTGCTGGACACCAGGGTCCCTTTCCGTAGCCTGCAGCCCTGCGTGTCCCCAGTGCCTTACAGAGCTCTGCCAGAGGGGTCCGCAGCCTGTGGAGAACTGGGGCGGGCTATCTGTGATCTCTGCAACCACAGAACGCAGTAAGTCAGTGGATCTCCCCGGGACACTGGCGAACCGAGTGACACTCCTCACAGCTGAGTTTACGTCCATGCGGGGAGCAGGCTGACGCATGGGCAGTAGGACGGGGTGTGTGTGGGACGCCCTTTCTGAGGCTTGGGGACAGGCTGTGCCGCCGATCGCCGCAGGGCCTGGGTCTTGCTCTGAGGCAGTTTGCGGAAAGCACTGTGCAGGTGCCTGGCTGGGGCGGGAGGGGGCGACGCCCATACACCGCAGTTCAATGGAAAGGTGTGTTTTGTAGGGTCAGTTGCAGTGTGATAAATGGCCCTTCAGCTCTTGCTCGGGGCTGGAGCCGGTGGACTCTGCCCTTCCTGCGCTGTCTCTGAGCGAGGAGTCGGGTGACTGCACGCCTGGGCAGTGCCGGCCTCGCGGGGCTGTGTGCTGGGCTATCTTCCATCAACTTTGTGCTCTTGAAACTTGGGTCTGAGTGTGTTCAGAGGGTTCTTTAAAAGATTTTATTGTGCTTTCCTAGGAAACTTCTAGAGGTGGTCAGTACGGTCAAGTACTAGGCAGCTTCTGCGTAAAGTGATTGGCTCACACGCCGTGTCCCATCCTTCAGACTTTGACATCCATCAGACTTGACCTCCTTCTAACATGAAAAGTACCAGATGGGATCTCGAAGTCATCTTTCCACTGTTCAGTGGCAGATCTACCCTGAGCTGAGTGCCCACAGAAATAGCTACAAGACTCTGACCGGCTAGGAGACACACCACCTTCAAGCAGCATGTAGTACTTTTTTCTTTATGAAATATCACATACTACGTGCTTATAATAAATTACACATGCATCCTGAAGCTTACTTCCCAGAGACAGGCCACTATGGTTAGTTTGGTGTCTGTCCAGATATTTTCTGCACATACGTGTAGGACTATGTGTCTATGTGCAGTGAGCATGTATGGTTGTCTTTATGTTAACAAGAATACTTGCTTTGCATTTTGTCCTGTGACTTTATTTTTCAGTTACTGTTTTATTGGGTACACCATTCCATTTGCGTGTGTGTAAGGATCAGCACCTTTTTCTATATTATTCCAATCTGTGCATGTAAATGTGTGACTCCTTCCTAGTGTAACTCTACCTCTGCTCGCTTGTGCTGGTGTTTCCGTAGGATAGATCCCTGAGGGTGGGACTGCCAGCTTCTGGGGTTTGCATGCTCTGAGATGCTGAGCACATTACGCCGCACCAGAGCTCCAGGGAGCCCACCGTCTCCACTTCATTAACAAGGTGCTACCACATTCAGCCTAGCTCACGTGACAGAGGAGTAAATCATGCTTCCTGGGATGTTTTCAGCAATTTCCTCATTGTTAGAAAAGTTTGAGTGTCTTTATGTTTATTTTCCATCTTTCCTACGAGAATGTCCTCCATTCACAGCAGGGACCTGGGTGGCTGCGACCCAAGCCCTGGGTCATGTTTCCGCGCCATGTGTGTGGCCAATGAGTGGTGCAGAGCCCCGAGTGCCTGCCAGGCCCGGGCTTGTCCGCTCCCCATGCACAGCTTCTAGAACCGCACAGGACACACAGGCAGGTCCCTCAGTGTTCAGTGGATGGAAGTTTAATGGCGAGTCTGTCATCCAGTTTTCTTTGGGGTGTTTTCTTTTTCCTCATGGCTTTGTAGGAGCTCTTGATAGGTTAATATCAATCCTACGTCTGACATGTATGCTACAAAAGTTACATTCCAGTCTGTCCTTTGGCTTTCTAGAGTTCTTTTTATTGTTTTCAAAGTAAATAAGTGCATAAATCAGCCCCACAAGGCTCAGGACAGGTGACGGCCCCACAGGGGCTCAGGACCTGCTGCTCCCTGCCCTGTGACAGGCAACGTATAGAAAGTGCACCCAATGCAGAGTGACCTCGCCTGCATTTCCTTGTTTGCATAACTGGCCTTTTTCCTAAGTTGAACAAGTTTTTTCATTTGCTTGGTTTTCTGTGTGCCTGTCATTGATTCACGTGGAGGAGCCCTGCGCGGCAGGCGGCCCAGAGGCTCCCCTCTGGCCCGGGAGACAGGCTCCCAGCCACAAGGCCCCCACCTGTCGCCCCACCTGCCCTTCCCAGCCCCCCACATCTCCCAGGGAGGCTCCGCCCCTTCCCCCGGACTCCTGCGTGGCCCCCTCCTTCACCTTGGGTGGGCACAGCAGCTTCCTAAAGACCTGCACGGGCTGTGCGCACTGGCGGATGTCTGCTCTGGCTCCCATCTGACCGATAATGCGGTTAGGTACGGAAGCCACTTCCCTGCAGGATTTTCGAGTCTCCGTCTTGCCTCCGAGTGGCTGTTGCAGGATCTGACAGCACTGACAAGGCCAACCCCGGGCCCCCAGAGCTCCAGAGCTCCAGAACTCCGCGGCGTCTGCCTGGCGAGGGGTGCGGCGAGCCCTCCCGGGCCACAGGCCTCCTGCAGGGGAGGAGGGGGTCTCCAGTCACCGCGTTAGTGACCTCCCTGCTCTGCCCTGTCCTCTGCTGGCGTGGTTATTAATGTGATCTTGGACCTTTTCACTCCCCGTTTTCTCTCACTGTCTTCCCACACTGGCGCTTCTGTCCCGTGGCTCATCCCACGTCGCCTCCCGCACTGACCGCTTGAGCACCTGCTCTGTCCGCGTGCCTGGCCGAGACGGGCTCTGCATACCCTTCCTGCTCAGCCCCTGCCCCCAGAGCAGTAACTGCCTCCAGACAGACTGACCTCTGGGTATGTAGCATGGGCACTTTGGACCCTCTGCCCACCTGACCCTCACACAGTCACGTTTGCCCACCCCGATCGCCGCCGTGCTGAGACGAGCCCTCGGAAAGCTAGACCTGCGTGAAGTCGGTGAGGACGTTCGGGCTCGTGAAGAGCAGGCACTTCCTGCCCAAGGAGGGGCAGGTGCTGGGGTTGGGGTGGGATTTGAAGGTTAGAGTAGGACGGTTGAACTTGACTTAATCTGTCATGTACCTGACTGCCCTTGAGGAGAGACTTCCCCGGCTCCCCCACGCTGCCCAGAAGGAGCAGGTACCGCGTTCGGGGGGTGCAGGACCCAGGAGCAGGGCTGGTCTACCGCTGGCCCGGGGCGACCCTGCCGCCAGCAGCCCTCCACACGCCATCTCCTGACACGCTCCCTCCTGAGGGGCTTGCACTGCCCTGCAATCTCAGGAGCAGCTTCTGACCCCAGCTCGGACAGAAAGGTGTTCATGTCGTTTCAGCAAAGACCTTGGTGGTATGAGGAGAGCTGTTGTTTTCTTGCTTGTTAGATGACGCTTTGGCCTTTTCCTCGTGTTAAGTAATGGTAAGAAACTCCACGTGGAAGTAGAAGGGACTGAAACATGTAAATCTGCAGCCGTCTCAAAATAAATATGGAAAGAATACTTTTCATATTCCTCATATGAATCCTTCCCACTTTGGCCGTGCAAGTCCTACAGGTGAACGGGCACTCGCCCTGCATGCAAACACGGCAGAGCGGAAAGGGCCCCTCTCCCTGTATGCACGGCCTCGAGCAGGCGCCGCATCGTGAGGAGTCCAGCGGCTTTGTAAAGTGCGCTTTTGATTGCTCTGGGAAGCTTTGTGTAGGTGGCCCGCCGCCCCCTTCCCCTCCCAGGGCCCAGAGAGAGGTGCCCTTTGCCTCCCAGCCTCTTGCAGGGTCACTGGCACCCCGGCACGGCACTCGGTCCCTGCACGCCGCTGCCCTGCCCCCCTGAGGGACTGGGTCCCCGTGCCCGGCCTGCTGCTTAAAACCCGAACCATCTTAGTTCTGATTCCAGGGGGAAAGTTGATTATATGGTTTGGTGCTCTGGAGAGCAGTGAACTTCCTGTTCCAGAAAGATTAAAAACAGCAGGGTTGCTGATTACAAACAAACAAACAAAAAGGCAAAACCTTGCTAATTTGCAAACAGAGAAGCAGTAGGTACTTGAAAGTAGTCAAGTAAAACCTCAGAACTCGAACGTCTTCACGGTGGTGACTTTACCCCTGGGCTGGCCTGAGAGCTGATGGCCTCATGGAGATTCCTGCGTAGGTGTCCCCGGCGGGGTGGGGGGGGGGGCAGCGCCTCTGGATGGAGTGAGACCACACTCCTCCCGAGGCAGCCTCGCCTGCCCCCTCCCCACTTCCCAGAGCTGTGACCTGATTGGTCAGCGGGGCTGGCCTGCGCTCCAGGGGCAGAGGCTTGGGAACCATTGGGCTTAAATACGCAGGTTTGCAAAGCACACGCAGAGCTGGTAACAGACCTAACCAGGCCGAAACACCTGTGTCCTGTGGTCAGGTGGCCTCTGAGGGAGACGGGCTCGCTCACCCCCACGCGGGTGTGGAGGACTGGTTGGCCTTAGCACCCCATGGCAGCCGCTCACTGGCAGCCAGAGCCCTGGCAAGCGGCTTGTTTCCGGGTTGTTGGACGCAGGTGAACAAGGAAGTGCAACATACAGGAGGTGTGATAACATTCGTGGGCCACGGCCCTGGAATGACCTACACGGCCGCAGAAATGTAGCCAAAGGCATTGGGTAGGCTTTGTTCCTCATCTGGGACTGTTGAGCAGGACTGAAAATACTCTGCACGGGCCTCGGGAACGCTGCCTTCCCTCTGCCCTGGACCCACACATCCGTGTTGCGTGAATACTTACCCCACTGCCAGTGAGATAAACTTGACCCCAGTCGGGACGTCTGATTCTAACGGTGTCTCGTTTTCATGCAGCTTCTGAACCCAATTTGAAATTACGGTCCAGGCTGAAGCAGAAGGTGGCCGAACGGCGGAGCAGCCCCCTGCTACGCAGAAAAGATGGGCCAGTGGTTACGGCTCTGAAGAAGCGTCCGCTGGATGTCACAGGTAGGCCCGCTGCCGGCTGCACCCTCTCCCCGCGGGGCTGTCCTGTACGCCATCTGAGACCTGCACCTCTGCACGCGCTCTCAGCCCCGGGGGCCGGCGGTGCGAGTCCGAGAGCCGCCGCCTGGCGCCTGGGCCTGGGTTTCGGGGAACGCGGAGCATGCCTACCCACTCCCAGCCCCAAGCACCGCCAGAGCCGTCCGGTTTGACATTGCACTGGGTGTTTACAGGAGTTTTAAGTGGAGGTTTCTCCGAAGGTTTCACCGATCCTGCCCTATTAGTGGTAAATCACACGGTTCCGATCTGCCCAGCTCTGCTCTGGACCACTGGGGAGCGTTAAAATCTTCCCGGCAGGAGTCCCGCAGGTGGGAAGGGAAGAAAGGAGGGAGCACGGTCGTCTCCACTTCCTTAGTGAGCGTTGCTCTCGGCCCCCATCTAGTGGTGGACATGCAGAAGTACGCCCTAGCCAGAGCCCAGGCCTGAGGGATGCCCTCCTTCCTGCGGATGCTCCCCGCTTCCTGAGACGCACCCCCACCACAAGGGCGCACCTCACTTGCAGAAGGCACACCCGGGTCCCAGGGTGCATCCCATTTCCTGAGTCATACCACAGTCCCAAGGGTATAACCCACTCCTCGAGGGTGCGCCCTGAGGACACACCCCAGCCCAGGGGGGTGCATCCCGTGTCCTGAGGCACATATCCACATTCCTGAAATCAGCACCAGGACAAAGGGGGGGAAGGGGGAGGAACTGTATTTGCATTAAGTACAATGCCTCGTTTGAAAGCCGAGGCTCTTGGTGGCAGTGTGTCGGTGTTGGGTTCTCAGGGAAGGAGGAGGGGGGGTGCCCAGTGCCCGTCCTCTGCGTGTCCGTGGCCAGCACCGCACACGCGCCGACTGAGCCCTGGCGCCTCTGAGTGAAGGGGAGAGCTTCCCCCCTCCCCGTCCTGCCGTGCTTCAGGGTTCTGTAGCCAGAACCCCTCCGCCAAGCTCCTGCCTCTGAGTGTTTGTGTGAAAGGGTCGACGCTCTTCACTTTGTTAATGTGGGGTTCCGTGCTGGGGGCTGCAGCGTAGACAGGCCTCGTCTGAACAGAGGAAGTATCGTCACCCAGAGTCGCAGCCACTGGGGGATTCCATTCAAAGTCGTGAGTGAAAACCCACGTCTAAACACAGATGCAGCTTTGTTTCCTTTGAGGAGTGCCTGGTCGTGGGCCGGCAGCCCCCACGGGCAGCAGGGCCGCGCACGTATTCCTAGCCCTGCAGTTCGGGAGACGGAGTCGTCCGCAGGCTTCTTCCTGAGCGTCGGGTCTCGTGTTTACGTTATCAGCCTCTGGCTGTTCATTGCCGCTCTGAGTCAGCACCAGGCTGCACGCGGACAGAGGGACGCTGGTCCTTGCCCTCATTTGACAGGCCCACCTAACAAACCGTGCCCACCGCAGCTGCCTGGTCCTGGGCCGTGGCACGTCCAGAGTGCGCGTGAAGGGGTCTGGGGCTAGGAGAGGCTGGTGCGTGCCCGATGAGTGCAGCTGACAGACGAGAGGAGGCAGGCTTCCGGGCCCTCACAGGGCCCAGGCAGCCGGGGACAGAAACAGAGCTGCCTTTCCAGGAGACAGGGAAATAAGGAGCTGAGGAAGGTGGTCCCAACAGAGCGAGGGAACCCCGCTGTGCAGCCCTGGGAGGCGGTGTCTCCTGCGGGAGAGCAGGGCAGGGCATGTGTGCAGGGGGTGGGAGGGACGGGCATGGGGGTCCAGCCGGGCACGAGACTGGGCCGCAGGACAGGCTGGGCGCACGGCTGCTTCTCCCCAGTTGCTGGTGAAGGCCACGCATGCCACGGGAGCAGAGATAATAATGAGCTGCCCGTGGGCACCCACGTCAGAGTGGTTAGCGCTCACAGTGGGGCGCATATGATTCATCACGCACTTTTTGGCACCTTGAACGGGGCCCCACTTGTGCTGATGCAAATAACATCGTGACGATGACACATTTGTATTCGTTTCTTAGACCACATTCCTAGAAGTGGCGTAACAGAGTTGAAAGTGGGTGAAGAGCTGGATCTATATGTATTTTTTTTTTCAAGATTTTATTTATTTGAGAGAGAGAGAGAGAAACAGCATGAGAGGGGAGAGGGTCTGAGGGAGAAGCAGGCTCCCCGCTGAGCCGGGAGCCCGATGTGGGACTCGATCCCAGGACTCCGGGATCATGACCCGAGCCGAAGGCAGTCGCTTAACCAACTGAGCCACCCAGGCGCCCTTGGATCTATATATGTTTTTATTGGCCCAGTTTCTCACACCCTTGCTGCACAAGAGCATTCATCTGGTGACCCTGCTGGGGGCGCACATTTGCCAGGAGCTTTGGTGGAACCCGGTGTGTAGCTTAGGATAGGATCTGCAGAGAAGGTGTCCCACGAGGGCCATGGGGACCGCACCCAAGGGCAAGGTGGCGGCTCTGTCAGGTGGGCCGTAGCTCTATCTTCGTGCAGAAAGTACAGCAGCTGCTCAGCCCAGGGAGCCTCTCAGCAGTTCCCAGTTAGTGCAGTACAAGTCAGTGTGATTTCCAGGGAAAGAAGGAAGCTCTGGGTCCGGTGTGTAGTGTGGCGGGAGGGCGGATGGGGGGGGTCCTGGTCTGAGCTCACTGTCAGTGTCTGGGACGGCCAGTGGTCTGGCTGGCGATCCTGTGCTGACAGCTCCCTGGTCAGGAGAACCGGGGACCACAGAGCTCCCCATCCGTGGTGAAGCCATTGTCAAAATGCCAGTAAACCAAAGGAGAACACGGAAAAAGCTGAACAGGCCCGTCCATAAGCCCCAAGTGTCACCACCGTGGCCGGGCGGGTAGCGAAAAGGAGGTGGGGGTGGGACACGTCCCTCAGGCGCGGGCCAGTCGCTGTCAAGCCTGGTCCCGATTCGCAGGGCCAGGCCACGCTCCTGTAAGGCCACTCGGAGGATCATTCAGCGTGTGATTCCAGGTGACACTCATCAGTCACAGAAGCCGCTGGCGGTACGTGCCCCCACGTGTTTGATGTCACACAGGAAAAATGAGAGGCTCTAACTCAGAGGGAGCCCAGTGGCCTGCAGTCTGTCACTGAGCACATCTGACCTTCCCCATTCACAGTCGTGCGGCTTCTGTGGGTCCTGGTCTCTGTTGTTAGGTTACTGGTGTTTAAGGCCTTATCTTCCTGGCGAGTCAGATCATCTTGAAATTCAGGAGGCATAAAATTGGTAATGGGCACGGTATAAAAGGCTCAGGTGGGGCCTCTGCAGGGCCGTACGTTTAGAGTTCACGAGGAAGTCCTTAGCAAAACCAAAAGTAGGGGATTAGCCTCACACCCCTGTTTGGGAGCCGTGGTCATGTTCTTCCGTGATGTGGTTTCTGCCAGTCAGCAAGCTGGCCCCGGGGGCCTCCCCACCGCTCGGGCCCAGGAAAGCGCATGCCGCCGCCTGGCCCAGGACCTCTGCAGGGAGCGCAGCTCACGGATGTCTCTCCGCCCCACAGACTCGGCGTGCAGCAGTGCCCCTGGCTCTGCGCCCAGCTCCCCCAACAACAGCTCCGGGAACGTCAGTACGGAGAATGGGATCGCACCCGCCGTCGCCAGCATCCCGGCCGAGGTCAGTTCGGCTTTCCATTCGCTTCTGTTCCCTGCACTGGCCCAGCGGCAGGTTCAGACTGATGGTTTTCCGCGAGGCGGCCACAGTTTGCAGCTGCCCTCGGCCTTGACTGTCACGTCGGGAGGCGTCCGGGACAGACCCCTTCCTGCCCCGACCACTGCTCCTCCTTCGACTGAGGACAGCTGTCAGCCCAGCCTCTTGCCCCAGCCTCTTTCAGGGCATATTGAATTACGCCAATTCAGAACACATGCCATGTGCCGCTGGGCCCTGGATGCCCCGCTCCCTTGTGTTCCCAGGGCTCTGCATGGTGCCCGGGAACACAGGGACGCATGGGAATCAAGCTGTTTGTTGTGCTTTAGAAATACTCAGCCAACAAACACGCATCCGTGTGCCCAGGGGGCGCAGAGTGACAAGGGGCGTATGGTTAGGGTGTTGGGCGGTTAGGAACACCAGGGGTGGCATTTCGGCATTGCCTGGGTAACCACAGGGTCAGTTCCCCTCGCCCTACCCGTCAGGCCCCTGGTGTGCTGCAGTTGAGAGTCACATGCGCACACAGAGGTTCTGGAATCACTTGGCAGAGAGGAAGGGTGCTCTAGGGGGGACGCAGTGGGTGGCCTCTTGAGCCAGGTGGAGGGGCTTAGGGCTGGCTGCTGGTTGTGCCCTTGACCAGACCTGGGTTGGGGGGACTTTCCGGGCAGTGGTCTCCAGGGCCTTCCTTGCATGCACTCTTCTTCCTTACTCACTTTGGTCTGTGTGTTTATTGCACAAGTGTCCCTGCTGCTCCTGCCTCGGGCCAGCCCTGTGCCGGGCCCTGGGGAGCGAGGGCCAGGCGGCCAGCCAGCAGCCGGCCCCCGCGGAGTGGGAGAGGCGGTGCTGCCCAGTACTCAGGAAGAGCGAGAGAATTGCACGCTTGCTGCGCGAGGCCACAGGCTCGGGGTGACTGCATGGGAGCCACCTCAGCTCTGGTTTTCCAGTGAACTCAGCCCGAAGTGCCGTCTGCTTCCTGCGCAGACAGTCCCGCTGCGTGGGAGGTTTTTCTGAGTTCTTTTTGAGTTCCTGCTGACTTGCAGGAGGCTACAGTTCATTAAAGATAGTGACTTGCTTTCCTCCCAAATACCTAGAAATGAATCCTGCCCTTCCAGAGGGTGGACGGGTTTTAGTTGGGGTACGCGGACGCGGGGGCTGCATTTTCGGGGCCGGTGTGTGGACACTGATGCGCAGACTGTGGCCGCCTCTGCTTCCTCACTCCCCACGTCCTCGTGCGGCCCGTTCTTTCATCCCCTGCCCTGCAAGCCCCGTTTAAGCACTCATATAGCTGATCACAGACCTTAACACCCCTGCCCTGCAGGACTGAGGTCATCGCGGCCGGCTGCTTGTAGTGGGCCTCGGGGCCCTGCCTGGAGCCTGCTTCCTGGCACGGCAGGTGCCCGCCAGCCTGGTCTTGTCGGCCACAGCCCCAACTGCTGTCTGATCTGGTTCATTCTGTGCGGTGCCTTATGGGGGAGAGTCTACGCGGATCTGGTTTAAATCGCGTGTCAAGTTTTACAAGTCACCTGTTAACGTAAATGAAGCTGCTACGAATTATAGATGTGAAAGGATTGACAAGAAAAGTGAAGAGGGCCGTTGCTCCTGTTTGCATCAGATCCTCCCTGTGCTCAGCAGGGTGGTCTCCGACGGTCTCGTCCCGCCAGGATGACCCTGGTCACAAAACCTTCAGGGTTTGTGACAATCTGACCACTCCTGAGAACATGCAGGCCTCATGAAGCCTCCTCGGGCACCGGGCAGCCCCGCTGCATTGAGCCCCCCGTCTCCGCTGCCCTGAGCCCCCTAAGCCCCCCGTCTCTGCTGCCCTGAGCCCCCTGAGCCCCCATCTCTGCTGCCCTGAGCCCCCTGTGCCCCCCGTCACTACTGCCCTGAGCCCCCACCTCCACTGCCCAGAGCCCCGTCTCCTCTGCCCTGAGCCCCTGAGCCCCCCGTCTCCACTGCCCTGATTCCCTGTCTCCACTGCCCTGAGCCCCCATCTCTGCTGCCCGGAGCCCCCCGTCTCCGCTGCCCTGAGCCCCCCATCTCTGCTGCCTGGACCCCCCGTCTCCGCTGCCCGGAGCCCCCTGTCTCCACTGCCCGGAGCCCCCC
>NC_138371.1:1840785-1915895 GCF_054177405.1 Leptonychotes weddellii
AAAAAAATAGAGTGATTATAAAGAGGAAATTATAACTTTGCAGACATTAGGATGGCTGCTTATTTTGTTCCCGGATAATTACAGTCCAGTGGGGCCGTGCCTCCCTTGGCAATCTCAACCGTTTTCTCTAAAGCGTAGCTTGTTGATAGTACTTTTACTTGTGACAAAAAGTGCTTCTGTCGAGGGAAAGTACTTCCCGGCGTGGGTGTTGGGTCAGGCCTGCACAGCTTCCCAGTGAGCAAAGTGCAGGACAGCACACAGCCGGATGCCCCGGCACGAAGAACACCCTCCTTCCTGCTTTGCCCTCACAGCGTCCGAACAAAGATTGTGTTTCCAGACGACACTGAAATAGGGCCGCACTCAACAGCAGCGTCGGGAATCCTGCAAGGTACGGAGGATCCGCACACGCCATGAGGTGCTGCAGGCACACGTCCCTTTACCACACGTTGCGATGTTGTCTTTTCTTTTTTTCTTTTTTTTTTTTTTTTACAAATTGAAGTTTTAAGATTTCAGTGGAGGAAGCCACTGCAGATGGGCTGGAAACAGCAGGAGAACTAGAATTACAAGCGGAACCAAAAGATGGGACTCGATTGCTGCAATCTTATGATAAAACGCGAGGGATGAGGAGTTGCTTCCTATGGATGAACAAAGAAAGTGGTTTCCTGAGACGGAGTCTAGTCCTGGTGATGATGCCGTGAAGACCGTTGAAGGGACAGCACAGGATTTAGGACATTACGTACGCTTAGGTGATAAAGCTGCGGCAGGAAGTTCTCCTGTAGGTGAAATGCCATCAAACAGCATCACGTGCGACAGAGAAATCGTGAAAGGAAGTCCATCGATGCGGCAAATTGTTGTCTTATTTTAGGAACCTGCCACAGACACCCCGGCCTTAAGCAGCCACCACCCTGATCCATCAGCGGCCACGAACATCAACGCAAGAACCTCCTCCAGCGAAAGGACTATGACTCGCTGAGAGCTCAGATGATGGTTAGCATTTTTTAGCAATAAGGTATTCTTTAACTAGGGTGCAATCATTTAAAAAGACTTAAAGCTATTGCATTACTGTCACATTAACAGACTAGAGTATCGTGTACACGAAACTTTAATGTGCACCAGGGAAACCGGTCAATTCACTGGACTGGCGTCAGCGCGCTCTTCTGAGACCAGGCCCGCAGCATCTCCGAGGGGAGCCCGAGCTTACTCCCACCTCCAACAGGATGAAGAGGCCGTTTTCGAGCCAGGCCAGCAGTCAGTCCACCCCTGTTGTCTACAGCAACTTGATAACTTCCAGCTCATGGTTTTTTCCTTGGATATGAAATTTGAAGGCACTGGAGTGTTTCTCCTCTTTAGTTACGAACCGCGGTGCGATAGGAACTAAGAGAAGATTGGTCGGATGTCCATCAGTGCTGTGATTTTCCGTTACGCAGACTCCTTCTGCAGACCCTCCCAGCCAGTATGGCAACAGCGTGTGCTCGTTCTCTCTGCCCTTTGGTTCAGCATGTTGACTGAGTATCTACTCTGGGGTGATGTTGGGGTGAATAAAACAGTGGCCTTTGTAGCAAAGGATATCATTCTAGAAGCAGAAAGAGGACACAGTAATTTAGATCCTCAGAGAGTGCTCCTGCTAAACCTCTTCTGACTGTCTTTCTGTCCCAGTCCTCCCTGTCTGTCTGCTTTTGAAAAAGTATACAATTCTACAACTTGTTTTTTTAACTTAACAACATATCATTGAGATTCCAGCCAATCAGGAAGGTTTTTCCCCACCTCCTGAGGGCCTCGTGTACCTTTGTCTGTTCAACCTTGGACACACTGTGGGACACACAACCCTCTGCCTTTTTCGTCACCTCAGCCGTGACCTTCCTGGGACCGTTCCTGGACCAGCATCATTTCGTAGGAGTCCATCCTAAGAGTGGAGTTTTAGGATCAAAAGTTAGATACGTTTTTAAGGCTTTTGACATGATTGCCAAGTTGTCCTGCAGAAAGAGCACACCCACTTATAACACAGCCAGCAGTACTTCTGTTCCTCGGGGCCAAGAGAGTAGTCTCAGTTGTAAAAATCTTTGCCAGCTTTATAGGGTTTTAAATGTTTTTAGATTACTGATGATGTTGAGTATTTTTTCATGAATTTATTCTCCCTTAATATCGGTTCTTTGTCATTTGCCTTTCCATGCGATTTTCTCGTTGTTAATTATTATTTGATTTGTGAGCTCTTTACATATTGAGCTTTCCCTGCCCATGTGGCCAGCATTGCTGTGACTGTTACTTGCCTTTTCTGTGAGGGATTTTTTTAATCAATATTTTCTTCGGTTTCTGCCCTTGAAAAGACCTTCCCAACCAAGAATATATTTTAAAATACATTACCTTAGATTTTTTTGATGGTTTTACAATGAACTAGCACTCTGAATAAAAACAAACGAGAGTCTGCTGGATTGTGAATCCATGTTTGTGGCCTGCTCTAAAACTTCATGCCTGCCTGCATGCTTAACATATGTGTTAACGTATGTGTGTGCTGTGGTGTCTCGGAGTTCAGCAGGGCCCGCCCCACGCGTTTTCTGATGTGATTTCTCGTGGCGTGCGCTGCCCACGCTTGTCGGGGACAGACCGTGTGTGACGGCCATCGTGTGTTCTGTCTCCAGACCGGCTTGGCGCACAGACTCGTGACTCGAGAAGGCTCCGTGGCACCACTCCCCCTCTACACGTCACCATCCTTGCCCAACATCACGCTGGGGCTGCCTGCCACCGGGCCGTCCGCTGTGAGTAGGCGTCTGCGGGTGTGCATGGTGGGGGGCGGCTGGCCCAGGCCCTCGGCCGGGCGTCATGGTTGTGCCTCTCCAGGGGGCGGCCGGCCAGCAGGAAGCCGAGAGACTGGCTCTCCCCGCCCTCCAGCAGCGGATCTCCCTGTTCCCCGGCACCCACCTCACTCCCTACCTGAGCACAGCGCCCCTGGAGCGCGACAGCGGGGCTGCACACAGCCCCCTCCTGCAGCACATGGTCCTCCTGGAGCAGCCGCCCGCGCAGACGCCCCTGGTCACAGGTGAGTGCGGGGGGCTCGGGGCCCCGCGGGGGGGCCCGTTTCCACCCCAGAACTTCTGCCCGCGACCCCTCCTGCGTGAGGGCCCATGATTTGATGAGCCAGCTCTCACTTGCCAACGAGGTGGACGCCGTGAAACTAGGCGTCAGGCGCAACTTCTGTGTAACCTCTCCAGAGCGGTGGCTGTTCCCATCTGCTTTTGCCTCTGGATGCCCTTGAACGTGTGAGAAAAGCCCACAGCGACTCCCGTAGATAGTCTGTTTCTGTTAGCAGTAAGAATTTTTAATGTGCTCTAAGGGATGGTTATATTTAGGGGAAAAAATAGGACATTTGTCAGAGATTTGCATGGCAACAACCCTCTTAGCTTCAGGAGTGAAGAACGTGTGGATTTGCTAGAAAACGAGCAGGGGTCCAGCTGAATGGGTGTCCTTCATGTCCACATCATCCCCGGCTTCCCGCTTGGCTTCCCGGAAACCTGATCACTTGGTCAGAATTCGAATCGAAAATACCCTCAGAGCCGCCCCCTTTCACGCTCCCTGACACTTGGGTGGAAAACACAGGTGCTGAGCCGGTCACAGGGTCCCGACCTGTGGGCACACGGGGCCAGGTCTGGTCACCTCGTTGAGAGTCACGGGCTGGTCTGGGTGCAGGGGACCGTGTCCCGCTCTCCCGTGTGTCTGCAGATGGCGAGCTCCATCTTCCACTAGTGCTCCTTCGTGTCTATGTGTCTGTCTCCTTCCCCTGATGCTGGTGTTGGGGTCACCATCCTCCTCAGAGTTGAGGGGTCTACAGCATGCCGGCGAGCAGACACCTTGCCACACATCTGCCCGACTTCCATACAATAGGTCGTGAGCACAGAGGTCTCGAGGGTTTTACCTGAAATTGCATCTGAGTCCCTGTGACACTCAACGTCAGGGGCCTGAGCAGTGAGGGATGCCTGAATTTCCATCTTGTGTCATTTAGTAACACGTCAACGACACCCAACCGTCCTCCTGATCCTGGTCCCCTGCTCGTCCCCCACCATTAAAAAGCATTCCTAATGCCACACCCCGCAGCTTCCCAGGAAATAGGACCTTACAGGACCTCACCTCTCCAATAAATTTGCTGAACTTGACTCCTTCGTGGTTGAGCACGTTGCCAGGTCTGTCCTCTGTGTGCAGTTCGTGGCCGTGTCTGTGACAGCAGCTGCTGACGGCCCGCCTGTGGCGGTGAGGCTGGGGCTTGACTGTCCAGGCGCCGGCCGGCTCCCCCCACCCCGCCCTGCAATCCACAGCCCCCTCCCAGTTCACAGGCAGCCCAGCTGGGGGCACTGGAGGCAGGGCCGTGGCCAAGAACACAGACGCCTTTGCCTCCCCTTGGTCCCAGCTCAGTGACCTTGGAGGTCTTCCCTTGTGCCATGACTTAGTTTCCCCATATGTGAAGTGGGGATAATGCAAGTAATCTGCCCTTTGAGTTTTATGAGGGTTCAGTGAGGCGTGTATTCACGCAGGATGGCATCTGATACCGTGCCCCCTTAGATGTGAGTTGTTGTGGTTGTGGTGGTTGGTTACTTCTGGGTTTAGAACTTTTAACCTTCAACCTCACCTCCCCAGGCCACCCCGTCGGTCCGTCCCAGGTCTCGTGGCCCCTTCCGCACCCCCCCCCTGTGAACAGGGCCCTGATTCGGGTCTCGGTGGGAGCACGCCTCCTGACCTGGCTTCCTGCCCCTCCAGGCCCCGAGCAGAGCCCCCCTCTGCAGGAGCACCAGCCCCACCTGGCCACTGAAGTTGAAAATCAAAGTCAAGGCCCAAAAACGAAGTAAATGTTTGGTTTCTCAGTCCCACATGGGGCTTAGTGGGTGCCCGTGTGGCTGGCGGCGGTTGAGCTGTGAGAATGTGGAGGGTCTGTGTCAGCACAGAGGGGCCTGTTGGGCGGTGCTGGCCAGGAGCGAAGGCCTGGCACTCACAGGCCTGGGAGCAGGCCGCCTCCTCCCTGCGTGGCTCGCGGCTGTGCGGGCTCCCGCTTCACCAGCTGGGGCCGCCCTTCTCCCCGCCGGCCTGGCTCCCACGCAGGCTGTGCCCCAGTCCCCGTCCCCACTCCCGTCAGGCGTGGCCTTCCGTCCCGTGAGCTCTGCCCACGTATCTTCGGTGATGCTCACCTCCTGCTCACCTCCTTGCCTGGAGGGCAGGCACTGCGCTTCCACGGCGTGGCCAGCCCACTCCCGGCATCCACACAGGCTCGATGTGCAGAAGGCCTGCAGCAAACAGCTCTGGGGTCAAAGGGAGGGGAAGTCGGCATTTCTGAGGTTCACCAGCCAGCGGACCTGTGTTTCTGTGAGTGCTTGCAGGTAATCACGATGGATGGACAGACAGAAGGCCCGAGCTAGAACAGCTTCATCGCATAAACGCTGAAAGCAGAGGCCCCGGGGGGCAAGAGGCTGGCCCGGGTCTAGAAAGGTGACAGGGTGCGGGTCTCAGGGCCGTGGGATGCCCCACCTCCGTGTGGCCCTCGCCTCCTTGCTTCCCACTGCCCCAGCGAGGCACTCGGCAGGCAGGAGCCGTCCACTCAAATCTTCTCCTGAGAAGACAGCGCGCCCTGGTACACTCCGGGGTTTCGCAAGGCAGGGGGAGAGATGGAACCACCATTGCAAGGAGGAAACCCCTACTTGCTGTGCACTGTGTGCCCCTGTTGTCCAGACAGCCCACCCAGGGCTGTGCTCATGTGGCCAGGGGGGCAGAATGTTCAGCCCAGCATCTCCCCCACACCAGGCCCTGGGGAGCCAGACCCCCGAGGCCCCTGAGAGCTGTGTGGTTGGGGCTGGGCGCTCAGGCCGTGCGGCAGGGTGGGCATCAGGGAAGGCTTCCTGGAGAAGTGGCGTGGTTGCTGAGGCCTTGGGTGGGAGTCTCGGGAGTAGGGGCAGTCGGGGGAACAGGTGTTGCAGCTGGAGGATGTGGTGTCTCTCTAGCCTTCTGGTCACTCGCAGGGCCTCCCCAGCCTGGCGAGGGGGCGAGGGGGCGGACAGGCAACCTTGGCCCATGGCTGCACTTCTGAGCGTGGGAGCTCTGCGGGTCTCTGCAGCAGTGATTACGTGCTCCCCTTTGCTCCTCATTTGTCCTGAAAACCGAGTCCCAGGAGAGACTGGGGCACGACTGGCCATGGGTGCTGCCCCCCCTGGGACCCAAGCAGCGATTCTTGGCCCTGTCCAGGCCCCCAGAAGCTCTGGCGAAGCCGACCGGTCCGGGCAGGCCTCTGCCACCCACGGTTTTTCTTGCAGGGCTCAGGCTAAGCTCATGTGCAGCCAGAATTGCAAGCCACTAGTTAGACCCAAGTCTTGCCTGACTTACTGTCTTTTGAAGGGTTTTAAAGAGTTTCACCATGGTGCGTGGGGTAGTGAAATACGTCAGATGGGTTGCTAAGGACCCAGGCCACATGAGTCGGTCACCCAGTGTGAATGAATTCATCTACTTAACCAGAACCCCATAGTGCACAGGCCAGCCCTTCAGACTTGGGTCCAGAGTGTCAGGGCAGCCTGCCTCTTCACCTCTTTGCCTCTTCAGTCCCCGTGTCTGGTGGGGTTTGTTTGCAAACTCGCCACTTAGTGCTGTGTGTAGCACATCTTGAAGCCTGGATGACTGGCTGAATGCCAGGAGTTATCATTGTCCTTAGGGTCACGTGGTCCAGCTTGGACTTCGGGGACGCTGGCCCACCCCCCAGTCCCGCCGGAAGGAGCAAAGGTCTGTAGCGCTGGGTGAGTCCTCTCTCAGTGCTGGGGTTGGTTGTCCATTTGCTGGACCACAGAGGGACTTCTGCCAGTGCTGTGAGCAGGAAGAACGGAGCCTCAGGTCAGCCTCGCAGCTGACAGGTGCTCAGGGAAGAGGCCCCGGGCAGCCCGGCCTCCCTGCCCAGAGCAGGGTCCAGGAGCCGCAGGCCAGGCTCTGCCCCAGCACTGTGCCCAGCGGGACGCAGCAGGCCCCTGCTGACAGCTGGGTCGCCTAGGACAGAACTGGACCTCCGTGTAGTGTGGGTTTATGCTGAAAAGTCTTTTACAGTATATACCAAAAGCCAAATAATGGGCTGTGATCAGAAACCCTTGTTCATGACCTGAGGGACCAGTTGGAAGTCAGTTGGCCAGGAAGGCTTGCCACTCAAAGGTCGGGCCGAGGGGCACAGCCCTGGAGTTTTACCCCCAGGAGGCCCGCAGTGGGACTTGGGTGGGTGGGGTGGACCAGGACAGGTCCTCCCACCGTCTGCCCGTGTCCTCAGGGCCACCCCACGCAAAGGCAGCGCCCCTGCTGCGGGGAGCCTTCCTCGTAGGGGAGGGCAGCGAGCACCCGCAGAAACCAGGCTCGCATTCATGCTGTGCTGTCGGAGCACATTCCTGCTCCGGGACCAGCCCTGAAAGCTCAGTCTCTATGGAACTGGGTTCCTTCCCTGGAGCCCGGAGAAGCTTCTCTGGAACACGGGGCCGGCCGCCCAGTAACGCCCCACGGCTCTGCTGCTCCCTCACGTACTTGCCCTTCCTTCCCGGTGCCCCGGAGGCCCCAGGACGGTCTGCTCGGAAAGCCGCGTTTTAGCTTCTCATGTCTGAGGGGCACCTTCTTGGGACTGCGTCCCCTCTGTTCCCGTAAATGCAGCTTCGTGTGGCGGACTTCCACGTGTTGATCCTCATGACACCTCGGTCAACAGGAAGAATTCCCAAACACCTTCTTGGGGGGGCGGGGTGCTTTTTTTTTTTTTAACTTTTCTAGAAAACTTGATAGGGAATGAGTTGATCTTTTGTGTTACTGACTTTAATTTAGTAGCCGAACAGATAATGAAATTTAAAGTAACGTCTCTTTTCAGAAAACAGTGGGCTGGACAGCAGGTGGTGGTGGTTTAGGGGACAGAGTTGACGGACTTCTCGAGAAGCTAGTGAGGGACAGTTTCGTGAGGGTTGGGTCTTTCCTCACTGTGCGTAGAAAGTTGAGCAATCACCACAGCCGCGAAGGGACAAGGAGAGACTAAGACCGCAGGGGTCCTCGGGGCTCTATGGAGCAGCTCTCGGGGAGCCCGGCCGCTGCCGTGCTCGGCCACATGCGGTTCCTCCCAGGCAGACGCCCGTGACCCGGGTGGTCCGCGGCCTGAGCCTGGCTAGCTCGTGTTCATCACCTGAGCTGCTAGGGCAGGAGCCCTGCAGCGGGGCAAGGGTTTGCTAGAGAAACGGTGAACTGCCTAAACCCTGGTTTGCAGAAGTGAATCTACAGCCGTGTGAAAAGCTTACAGAAGGGAAAGTGTTTGGCGTCCTGAGTCCCCTGAAGAGGCTGCATTTTAAAATAAGATTCAGGTGCAGACTAAACCAGGATCGTGTGTCCGCTCGGGTTCTTAAGCGCCCAGTCGAGGTGCGGGTTGGCGAAGCCGCTGGGAGCGTGCAGGCAGCAGAACCTCCGGAGAAACGTGTAGATCCTGACCGGCCGCATCAGGATTTGTACAAGCGTTAGTGTCCCCTTCGTGCGTGAAGTCACCGCTTGAAGAGACCCTTAAAGATTTGATCCTAAGGATGTTTTATTTCCTCACAACTTAGTTTCTGGGTCACTTAGGGAAGAGCCATCCCCACGGCCTTCCGGAACATGCCGGGCTACCAGGACCCCCGCCGCCGTTCTGAGCGTGGCCCGAGCCGCTCCGGCCGCCTGCGGTGCTGCTCAGACCAAAAGAAGCCTTTCCAGGGCCCGGGGCTCTCTGAGCGGTGTCGTGGGCCACTCGTGGGCGGGCCAGCTGCGCTGGAGCCTGTCCCTCGGAATGCCCGCTTACAGCAGGGGCCTGGGTGTCGGGGGACAGCCACCTCCAGACGGCGGCCCCTGCTTGGCGAAGCCCGCGCTCAGGGCTCACAGCGGCGTGGCCGGGGGCTCTGGGGCAGGGCGGGGGGACGGGGCAGCTCCCGGGGTTCCCTCTCCTTCGCTCCGCTGCCCCTCCCTCCACGTTACCTTCAGACTGGTGTCTTCCAGGCCTGGGCGCGCTGCCCCTGCACGCGCAGCCTCTGGTGGGCGCGGACCGCGTGTCCCCGTCCATGCACAAGCTGCGGCAGCACCGCCCGCTCGGGCGCACCCAGTCGGCCCCGCTGCCCCAGAACGCGCCGGCCCTGCAGCACCTGGTGATCCAGCAGCAGCACCAGCAGTTCCTGGAGAAGCACAAGCAGCACTTCCAGCAGCAGCTGCACATGAACAAGGTGGGTCCGCGGGCGCGGCGCCTTCCTCGGCAGCCCGGCTCTCTGACCCAGAGGGGGCCGGCAAGACGGGAGGGACGCTGTGGAGGCTGGGCTTCAGCACATGTGGCAGGCCGGGGGACGCCAGGCGGGGGATCACCGTGTGGCGTGTCCTGCCTGGTCAGCGCTTCCTCCTGAGTTCCCGGAGGATACCCCTCTTCCGTGAGCAAACCCCCAACAGGGAGCCCCCACCCTTACGCCGGCACGGAGCCCCAAGAGCACCTTCTCCAAGCCCCTCTGCAGCTGCATGTGCCTGCCTGTTGGAATATCATGCTTAGAAGGGTTAGCGCCCCGGACGGCCCACGGAGGAGTGCGCACGTGCGCGGTCCCGAAAGTCCCTCACGAAGCTGCTTTTGGGCAGGAAGTAGCAGCAGGGTTTCGTGTTGCTGTGCTGGTGATTAAAAACAGAAAACAGGCCGCATCCTTGAAGGTGGTGGCTGGCGGCGGCCCAACTCTAGCCTAGGGTACCCCCATGACAGGGTCATGGGGGACACACGTGAGGAGGCAGGCCCCCGGCACCGTGCTCCTGAATGGCCAGATGGGAGACGGGCTGCCCACCCCAGCCCAGAGCCTCCGGGGCTCCCGGGCCATCCCGGGCAGACGGTGCCGAACGGTGTCGGGAGCGGTGGGGCCGCCCCACCAGCCCTCATCTGGACGGCAAAGGCACTTGCTTCCTGTGGGCGGGACGGGGACTGTCCGTCTGTTCACTCCCAGCATCAAAGGCACTTCACTTCCATCATCCTAGGGCGGCTGTGGCTTCCTAATTTTATCGTGTCACTCTGACTGATAGGGTGGGAGGTTTTAGGAAGACAGAAAACACCTATTCATTCCTGGTATATGCTTGAAAAGAATGATTTAGAAACTGGGTGATCTCTCTGGATTCTGTTACATGATTGATTACGAGAGGGAATGACAGTTGATTGAAGTGTTTGTACAGCGTTCTCCTGGGATCTCGGGGAGCCGACGATGTTATCTCATGCCATCTGGCACCTGCACATCTGCCCTGAGTCGGGGCATGGTGTCCCTAACAGGCCCCTCACCCGATGGCGCTGGCACCCAGCTCCTGGCAGCTCTGAGGCCGCCCACCCTCCCAGCCTGCCCAGGGTGCGCTGGGGATGGCAGCCAGTTCCCGCACGGTCTGCGGCTCATTCAACCCCAGCCTTCGAGCACGGCCGCCTCGCTGATGTCCCCTTAGGGAGAGCAGCCTGCATGGCCGCTTCGGTTTTCCCAAGGTCCCTGACCAAGGGAACCGCACCGTGAGGCTGGGGACCCTCCGTGAGCAGGAAGGACAGACGCCTGAGCTGGCTGTGCTCCCGGCTGTGGGTTAGCATTGGTTGTTAGTGCCCGGAGCCTTACGTGCAGTGGTGTTTATTTAATAAAGCTTTGCCAGGAGAAGGAACTTTCTGGAGAACGTGTGCCCCCAGCAGGTGGGCGGGGCTTACAGCTCTGGAGGTAGCATGGGCGGGTTTGGATCGTGCTGGGAGGGAAATGTGCTGCAGCAGGAAGAGAGCGCTTGAGGGCGTCCGCGCCCCTGCGGGACCGAGGCTTTGCTGGGGGCGCAGTTCCCGCCCTGCTTGAGTCCTGTGGCTCCCAGGGCCAGGCTGTGAACCTAGGAGCTTGGGTGGTCGGACTACCAGCACACCCAGTAATCTTTCAGTACTGGCCCCTTCTGCAGTCTGGCCTTTGGGACCTGCATTTCTCACTTAATCGGTGAAAGGGGCTCCTAAGGTGCAAAGGGCACCCGAGGACAGCGAGCTGGTTTGTCTGTCTGGTTTGCAGCCGCATTTGCCTGCAGGAGCCTCAGCCCCGAAGCCAGCTCTGCGGTGCCGCCAGCCCACAGCCCGGCTGGGGAACGCTGGGGAACGCAGAACGGCATTTCAAAGGTGGCGGGAGGCCGCGGCCCAGGGAGGCTGAGCGGCCCAGGGAGGCTACACCACTGCTGAGCCGGGAGCCCGGGCGGCGAGCACACTCGGCATCACGGGGAGGCTGCTGCTGTGGCTGCGTCCCTCCCCGATTCCCTCTGTACCACCGCCTGGAGGCTGAGGCCACCCTCAGGATGGACACTGAACGCCAGAGAGACGGTGGCAGCTCAGGTGCCCCTGCTCCTGCCCAGAGCTCCCAGGACAGTGGGGCCGGCATGTTCCAGCCTCCGGGAATCCTTCACAGAGCCAGGCTGGCTCTCATGGAAGCGCAGTGTCCTAAGTCCTCTGGAGGGACCTGGAGGTCACTGCTCAGACGCCCTCATTTTCCGAGGAAGCTGAGAAGACCAGAGAGGGGGCCTGGGACACTCGCCCTGGGAGCAGGCAGGTCCCTGTTCCTGCTCCGCCATGCTCCCCTGCCTCCGGGCTTTGACCATCTAGCAGCGCCCTCCTAGGGCCGCAGGCGTGGGATCGAGGCCTCCGGGAGGGACCCACGCTCCCAGCCCAGCCAACGTGCAAGAGGAAGGGGAGGGCGCCACAGGGCGTTAAACAGAACCCTCTGGGACTTTTACACATTCCGCCCTAAACCCGCCCAGCGTCGTCCCTGCAAAGAAGCAGAAGGCAGCCCACAGAAGGCAGGCTGAGGTCCACGGGCAGCCAGCACCTTCCCCACAGAGAAGTCCGCCTGGTTGCCTCAGCTGCTGATGAGCCGACAGGACAGGCATGGACAGACCCCCCCGGTCCCAGGCCTCTGAGAGGGACCGGCCATCAGCGCCCTCCCCAGACTCCGCCGGGGTCCCTCTGCGGGAACATGGCCCTCCGCGTCCAGGGGCGGCTCAGAGCGTGGCTGGTCGGACGCAAGCCGTGAGCCCTCTCTGTGGAGCATTGAGCGCACGCGAGTGTGCACAGCATGGTACCTGCTGCCACGAAGCTTATCCACAAAGTTCCCAACGGCCGTGATTTCCATGTTCTGGGGGGGGCATGGGGAGTGCCTCTGCTGGGTCGGCTCCGACCCTGCCTGCCTCAGTCTCTCTGTCCGTCATCTTGTGTCTAGGTGAGGGCACATGGGGCTTCCTACGCTCTCCCTGAAACTTTTCTGTTGTTCTCAAGTTTAAAAGAAAATGCTGGCAGAAACTAGGTGGGGACCTCTGTGTCCACTGTGTATGCTTTCCCACGGCCACTCTCCCCCTCCTCTGTGATGACATTCTCAACTTTGTCACAGCCCAGCGTCCTCCGGGGAGGCCCCAGCCTGTGTCCTCCTGGCTGACCCTCCTCCTCTGTCTTCTCCCCCTGCGTCCACCCCGAGGAGGGCCCAGGGCTCTGGGTCCACGTCACAGCTGAGCCTCCCACAAGGACCTCAGAATGGGCCCTGGGCCCCTCAGGAGCAGGCACAGCCCCCGGTGACCTCTGTGCAGGATCCCCTCAGGTGGCCACGGCACCCTGCTCCCCCATGCCTGCCCCCGGGTCTCCACGGACCCTGCGCAAAGGCTTCCCCAGGCAGGGGCTTGTTGCCGCGTGGCCCCCTCCTCCGAGCCTATAGGCGCCCGGCCGCTGCCGTCCTCCCCTTGGCTCTCTGCTGTGTGACGCCGCTGTCCTTCAGGTTCTCCAGCCTTGTCTCCATTCCCCTTGGTGTGTGTGGCCCCCGCCTCTTGCCCCTGAAGTGCTGGCTTCGGGTGCCTTGCCTAGAGCTGCTGTGCTCGCAGCCCTGGCTTTCCACCTGCGTGGGCTCCCTGACTGTCCTCTCCGGCCCTGACCCGTGTCCCGAATCCCACTCAGATCCCCCTTCTCTCACTGAGGTCAGCCTCACAGGTCCACCTGGCACTTGGATGTCATCCTCCAGTCTGGGCTCTGGCCCCTGGATCAGAATCTGGGTTGCCTCCTTCTCATCACCCACGTCTGCTAGGCACCAGCCCTGTGCCTGGACGCAGCCCTCTGCGGGCCTTCTGCCCCCGCCTGGCTGAGCCCCAGAGCGTCCCATCCCTGCAGGTGCTCGCTGCCCCTCGCCTCCATTCTCAGTCTGACCCTGGGGGGGACAGCGGAAGCGTGAGAGCCTGTGGCCTCGCCAGGCCTGAAGCCCAGGCTTGCACAGCCGTGTGCTGAGGGCCACTCTCAGCCCAGCATCCTCTGTGATATGGACAGGGCTGTCCCTGTCCCTGTGACAGTCGTGGCGTCCCAGGCCGGGGCCCAGGTCAGTTTGACCAGCCACAAGGCTCAACACGGGCCTTGCGGGCTCTAGGTGTGCTGGAAGGAGATGAGGTTAACAAGC
Organism: Leptonychotes weddellii; assembly: GCF_054177405.1. NCBI lineage: Eukaryota > Metazoa > Chordata > Mammalia > Carnivora > Phocidae > Leptonychotes > Leptonychotes weddellii. The sequence goes on from NC_138371.1 coordinate 1,854,219, forward strand.
AAAATATAATTGTGGATCTCAAAATTATTAAGACTTTTTAAGACCCTTCAGTAAACTAGTGTGAGAAATTTGTCAAAGCAACTGGATAGGTGGTTGGCAGGTATTTATATGAAATAAAGTCTTAGCCCGCACGCCGTCTTCTGGCTCCTCCCCGTCTGGCTGTGTGCGTCCTTCTGAAATCGCACTGACCCCGCTCCCCGCCTTCCCGTGCTGGGTCAGAGGTCCTGACGGGAGGCTGCCGTAGGGTCGGGTACGAAGAAAGTGGCCATGGATCCCATGGCTTGGCTTTCACGGTTATGCTTTCTTTGAAAGTATTTATTATAAGCAATTCAAAGGTTAATCACGTAAAATAAATGCTTTGCCAGTCTACACTCCGTTTTCTTACAGTAAGGCAAGGTGGTGCCCCGGAGGCTGCACGCTCAGCCGACTTCGGGTGTGTGCACACGTCACTGTCCCCCGGGCTGGCCCTGCGACAAGTGGACAGAACGCTAATGCGCACACAGCGGTGGCCAGCAAGTCCACCCCCCGTCGGCCGGACACGCTGTGTCGTGGCGTGGGTGATGAAGCAGGCGGTTCTGTGAGGACCTCTTAATATACACATGGGCAGGGGCTAAAAAATGTTAGGCTTCCCTGAAAACCTTTTTCCTTCTAGAAAGAGTCAGAACGTGGTGGAGAGACTCTTCCCCACGACAGTGCGGCTCCTTCACAGAGACGTAAATCAGGGCATTGGAGGTCTTCACGGTTCGTCAAAGCCACGGGGCCGCTCCCCCGGGTGCAGGCCCGCTCGACACCTGTGTCTTTCATTGCGCATCTCTCTGTGCTTGGCACACACATGCTTCCCAGGTGCGCCCCAGATGCGGGTCTGTCTCCTTCCCGGGCACGGCGGACTCCCTCCGCACCGCGGACGGCGCCCAGGTTTGGGCCCCAGCTCAGGATTAGCAGCATCCCCTGGGTTTGTCTGTCCCTCTGCTCTGAGATAGGGAGCCTGTGCTTCCCCTTCACTGCCCCATCGTCTCCATCGCCCTCATCTCTTTCCTCTGCCTTGTAGATTATCCCCAAACAGAGCGAGCCGGCCCGGCAGCCCGAGAGCCACCCCGAGGAGACCGAGGAGGAACTTCGTGAGCACCAGGCCCTCCTGGAGGAGCCCTACCTGGACCGGCGGTCAGGGCAGAAGGAGGCGCACGCACTGGCCGGAGTGCAGGTGAAGCAGGAGCCCATCGAGAGCGACGACGAGGAGGTGGAGCCCCCGCGGGGCGTGGAGGCCGGCCAGCGCCAGCCCACAGAGCAGGAGTTGCTCTTCACACAGGTGACCGTGCTGGCCAGGGCCAGGCGAGGTGGGAGAGGACGGGCAGGCAGGGCAGAGGGACGGTACGGGCCTCGGTGCCCCCCAGCCCCCAAGGGGCAGCGCCCTGTGGCTGGCAGTCAGTGGACACTGACGGGTCCCCCACTCCTGCCTGGCCGGGTCCTTGCCCACCCTGCTCTGGGTGGTGTGGGATGTGGCTGTGGTTTGAAGTCTATTTTACGTTAGCAGTACCTGCAGATACTGGTCCTACTGGCCGTCTGTCCACTGGGCCATCTGTGCACCTGTATCCCAGCCAAACGCCAGCCCCACAGTCCCTAGATATTACTTTCTTTCAGATGTAAAAACTGTAGGTTCACATAAATTCAAGTGTTAGTAAGATCAGCATATCGTTAAAGGTAGGAGGAGGAAGATTGATTTCTTAATTGACCAAAAAGGTAGGCAGGGCCTTTGGGGGCTCAAGGGGCAGTAGTGACCCAACTTTATAGATCCAGAAAAACAGTGACACAGTTACCTAGTCCCGGGCACTGACACATATTAACCAAACTCACAAGAGACTGATGAATGATTTATCAGTTTATAGTGAAAAGTAAGACTTCCATGCCTGCAAAGCACTGGGACAGCCAGCCAGTGAGTCAGAAGCCCCACGGAGGCTGCTTGTTCTTGGTCGGCAGGACCCGAGAGCCAGGGGTACGGAGGACGTGGGAACTGGTCATAGCCTTCAGCAGCAGAGCTGTGTCTGGGGCGTGGTAACTCCTGTCCTCCGGAGTCGGGTGCTGCAGGCAGCCAGTGTTTATCATGCTTTTCTGAGCCTGGCTGGCTGTCCTCAGAGACTGTCCCAGATGGGGCTTTGCTCTGGGGCGGTGGGAGGGCCTCACGGTTGTACCTGGAATTCAGCGCATTATTAGGATGCTTATAGGAAATTGGAAAGGCCTTACATAAATGTTTAGGGCTAGTGTCTTGCAGATGATAAAGTGATCACGTTATTGTGCTCTAAACCCAAGACAATGATTAGAGACGCTTATTTTCTGTATTCTTTGAGGAATAATGAGCAGAGCTCCCTATTGGGCACTTGGTGGTCCTTGTAAGCATAAGACAGGGCAGCCGATGTTTTGGAAACCGAGCGTCAGGGAGAGGTGCTCTTAGGTGGTGTCCGGTGTCCGTGGCGGTGGGTGTGAGTCGGGCGTCCCACCGGCAGAAGCACGGCAAGGCGGCTTCGGGCACCTGGCCCCGTTCTCTCTTTCTGCTCCTTCCCGACTCCGCTTCCTGAAGGCAGGACAATCGGGCAGCTGGGCGGAGAGGCTCTCTTCCCTCTGGCGGCCGCACGGCTGCTGGGCTGCTGCTTCTCATGAGGGGCTACGGCTGGGGACCTTGTCGTCTTGCGAAAGGACAGGGTCTGTTCATGGGTCGTGGAGGAGCTCTGCCTTCCCTGGCGCCTAGGCCAGCCGCCCGCGGTGCCTTCACCGCTCCGGGGACGCCCTCCCTGCGGGCCTGGCCCCTGCCTCCTCGGGGACGCTCCAGGCAGGCTCGCCTCTGCCTGTCACAGGGACGTGCGCCTCGGGGTCTCCCTCCCTCGTGGGCCCCGGGCCCCACCCAACGCTCCCCTCTCTGCCGTGGCCCTGGGTCTGACTCCTGGCTCCTGCCCACTCCCACAGCCCCTCCTGGAGTCCCCCGTGTCTCTCCGCGGGCTCGCGTGCAGGGCAGAGAAGAGCTGTGCGAGCTCGTGAGGTGCCCGCCCGCCACGGTCGAGAGAGGCTGTCCCTGCTCCAGGCACTGTGCTGCCTGGTCGCCCCTGAGCTCCCTTAGTTTCTGAACTGCCCGTTCTGGATCCCTGTGGTATTGTGCCAAAGCCAGCTCTTGCCATGGAAACACAATTTTCGTGAAAAAGAGTTTGTCATGGAAGCCTGTGTTTAATGAATTCACCTCCTCTTCACTCTGGTTATTTTTCTGAAAGGTGGCTGACATCCTGGGGACGGTCCATCTGGTCCCCGCCTCCTCAGAGGGCGCGCCCCCCCCCCCCCGTCCCCGACACTGGCCAGCTGGGCCTGGGCATCTGGAACCTGAACATTTCTCCTTTGCTTCATCTAGAGTCTTTCTGCCCCTGAGTGGGGGTGTGGGGTAGGGAGAGGCCAGCGAGCAAACCGTGGCCGCAAGTGAGTCACCGTTTCCGTTCTGCGATGTGCTCCTCACACACATTTCTGGCATGCAGATCAAGTCCTCTCCGTCCAAAGCAAAACAGCAGCAGACTGGCCCCGGAGGGCTGCCTGTAGGTGGGGGCCTCCATGGGCAACAGGCAGCCCCTCCCGGCCAGCTGCCCCAGCATGCTCCCGGACCGTGTGAATCAAATGAATGGGCAAATGGTTTGCAGGCAGAGATCCGTGTAGCCCTTCAGGCAGGGAGGTGGGAGGTTTCCTGGCAGCAACAAACCCCATGTGCCTTCTCCCCCCAGCAAGCCCTTCTCCTGGAGCAGCAGCGGATCCACCAGCTGAGGAACTACCAGGCGTCCATGGAGGCCGCCGGCATCCCCGTGTCCTTCGGCGGCCACCGGCCTCTGTCCCGGGCGCAGTCCTCCCCGGCGTCTGCCACCTTCCCTATGTCTGTGCAGGAGCCCCCCACCAAACCAAGGTTCACCACAGGTACGTGCACGGCGGGCCATGGGGTCGGGGCGGCCCCATCCGACTGGCCGGCCGACGCCTGCAGGTGAGACTGGCCCGCGGTTGCAGCAGACACGGGAGGCCCGCATGGGGCTGCACGGGTCCGAGGGCCAGCCACCGGTGACCTGCACCCCGGCTGGGCGACCAGATGTGTCGCTCACTGAGACTCTCTTCCCACCCCCCCTCCTTGATGCCATGGTCTTTCCTAGGCGCAAAAGCCCACCCTTCCCTTTGCTGGAGAATCCGTTTCCTCCAGAGACAGCCCACCGGCGGGCCAGTGTGGCCGGCGGGCTAGGGGGCTTCCCACCCGTGCTCAGCAGGGACAGTGAGCTTGTCCTTTCTCATCTGCCGCTCTGCGAACTGAACCTTCTGCGGGGCCTTGCCCACGCGGCCCAGGTAGCTTGCAGGTATCAGGCCACGTGGTGTGAGGACAGCTCAGCCCTCCCTGCCTCGCCCCTGCAGGAGACGGGCAGGAACCCGCCAGCAGGACTCTGTTTCTGCCCCAACTGCGCCGCCCCCACGGTCAGGGACCAGAACTGTGTAGGCGGGTCTGAGGCTCCCGGCTCTGAGTCAGGCGGGCCCGGGACAGAGGGCAGTGGGACGGCTCTGCAGATCGTTCTTGCCTCATACTTCTTGTCAGAGACAGAGGAGGAAAAAGTGCTCTAAGTACAGAATGGTTTCGTCTTTCTTCAGACAGCCCTGTAATAGGACAAAGTATAAAACACCCTATTTTTCTGTGCACTGTAACGTGTAGCCTCTAAATATGGCTAAGTTCTCTCCGTTACGTCATAAAAGGATACTCTTCATATTCAGAGAAAATTGTAATTCGTAATTAGCCAGAGATTAAACCAGCGCTTTTCAGAAAGAAAACCAGGAAGCTACAGAAGGTCACGGATGGAATCAGCGGGGCACCTGAGGTGGACACGTCCCTAAGAGAGAAGCCCCTCCCCTTGTGGCCACAGCAGAAATGCGCCACATAAAATGTGCCCACCTTGGGGGCCAGGGAGACCCCCAGGCACCTTGTACCTGCGTGCTTCCCTGGCGGGGGTGCTCAGCCTGGGGGGAGCCCTCTGCTGATACACTTTTTTAGCTCATCTGCGTTACTTTTTTAAAATGTATAAAAACAGTATGAGTTCCCTGTTAAAAACCAAACAAACAAACAGAATGGAAACGCCGAGAAACTGACAGTTGCCCCTAAATCCCACGCCCCAGAGGTAGCCATCGTTAGTAGTCTGGTTTAAATCTTCCAGATGTGTTTCTGTGCATAGCCAGACGGACAGATGGACACAGACATGGTGTAGTTTGCGCAGATAGGACTCAGTTGTCCCTGTGTGCCTTTTGTTAATCCCCACTCCCTACCTTGGGGTCTTGGTGCACATGGATGGGCTCGCCGTCTTAGCTGCAGCGCGTCCCGCAGAGTGTGCTGGCTGGTTCTGCCGCTTCCCCGCCCTGCAGACTCGTCTCCAGTGTCCCATCCGTAGGCAGGAGTGACGTGGTGTCACCTCGAAAGTTCCAGCCACATGGCCAGTAAATATCAGCCGACTGCTTTGTCAAGATGATGCCGTGTTCGTTGCACTGATGGGCATCTGGGTTGTTTGTGCGCGTGTGCATGCGTGTTCCGTACACACGCGCACGTGTGCACAGAGATGTGTATACGTTGCCCTTATGAACTGCCGAACACAGCCTCTTGGTGTACGTGTCTTGCCCACACACTTGAGCGCACTGGTGGCGAGTTTCTGCAGCTGCTTGTTCTCCCACATGTCCCACCGTGCCCCGCTCAGTTTTGCTGGTATATCCAGAATTCCCTCAGCACCAGGGGACAGACCCCTGTTAGCCCGACTCACAGAGACCAAAGGGGTGGTGCGGGGACTCATGCCCCCAGAGGCCAGGTGTCCGGCGGGGCCGCAGCTCCGCTCCCCTGTGGTCGGTGACGGCGCCTCCGCTCCCCAGCCCCCGACACGTGGAAGTAGCAGCCGTGGGTCTGATGCACATGCGCCCCCACCTCTGTTGGCCGGAGTGAGCAGACGCCCCTCACAGAGACCTGCCTGACCCTCGGGGCAGGTGTGAGGGGACTGCAAACAGGGCTGCAGCAGGGACAGTGGGCCACCCCTCCTGGCAGACGTCTCGCTCCCCCCTCTGCAGGTGGGGCACAGGACAGGGGTGCATCCTGGAGGGAGCTGTAGGGGTGTGCGCAGCACCCACCTGCCTTTCCCCTTCCTCCAGCCTCGCCTCCGGACGTGCAGCATCCATCCTCCTTCCGGCATCTTCCTGGCCGTGACCTCAGTCACTCTGGTCCAGGCGTGTCCCCGTTCCCTGTGCCGCAGAGCCCGGGTGCGGCGTCCCTCCCCAAGGGTGACCCCGTTGCCACGGCTCCCTGAGGGGCGCCAGCAGGCATCGCAGCTCTGCGCTGTCCCCAGGGACGCTGCAGACGGGTACTTAGCACGAGTTCCTGGACTCGGTGATGTCCGCTCTGTGCTGATTTTGAATACCCTGGTGTTTGCCTGTTTGTATGTGTGCTCACACTGTCCCAGCCGCTCTGGAAGGTTCTAAGGGTAGGAACCAAGTCTTGCCTTTCTTCTGAGCCCCAGAACCTGGGACAGGACTCAGTCCAGCACACGGCTTCATAGAGAGGCTGCTCCCTGACAAGAGGGACTGGGACTTGGGACTAAAAGCTCTGAGTTTTGGAGGACAGCACAGTCATGCCACACCAGTGCCCCACGGCTAAGGGAGTGGGGCGTGGCGTGGGGCGTCTTTCCGTTTCTTTCTTCTTGACTTGCCCCGCCCCCCCCCCCCCGGGACCTCTGGGCACGTGCTGTGAGCAGGACACTTCCTCTGCTTCCGTTTCTGGGAGCTCCACTTGGCCTCTGGTGAACTGGGATTTTCCCGCCAAGTGGCCCTAGTGGACGGAACGCCGCGTTGGCCTCTGTCAGTCCGGGAGGTGAGGCGGCTTGCGTGCTGGGGAGGTGGTGGGCGGCAGCCGAGGACGCCCGCCCGCTCTGACGGGCTGGGCCGCACGCTCTGCTCCAGGCCTCGTGTACGACACATTGATGCTGAAGCACCAGTGTACCTGTGGGAACACCAACAGCCACCCCGAGCACGCCGGCAGGATCCAGAGCATCTGGTCTCGGCTGCAGGAGACCGGCCTCCGAGGCAAATGTGAGGTAAGGCTGGCCCACACGGGCCTGCGCCGGGCACCTGCGGGTGGGCCCCGGGGAGCCCAGAGCTGTTTCCCTGCACAGCCAGGTCCCCCCTTCCCGGAGGCCAGCCTCTGTCCTGCCTCCCGTCTCCCTGCCAGCGGCTGGCCTCCCACGTGCCCCCCACGTGGACAGGGATGGGACATGGGCTGACTCGTGCTGCCCCACACAGTGGTCGGGAAAGCTAGAGCCCTACAGCTGATGAACACCGTCCACACCCACCTGTCACAGCCCCGGGCCCACCTGGACCAAGGCCCGAGCAGGCGCGTGGGAGAGTGGGGGCGGCAGAGGCCCCTGTGCCTCCACCCGTTGCCCCTGCAGAAGCTAGGATATTTGGGAATTTAAGTCATTGTGGTTCCGCGACCCCCATCCTTACTGGTTTTAGGGTGATGCATGACTTTCAAGGGGGGCAGGGGCCCGAAAGCTGGGTCCAGCATCCTGCCCTGGGGCGCCCTCTGGGGAGGGTGTGACCCCACCCGGCTGCTGCGGAATGGACGATGGCATCTGCTCTGGGGTCTGGCCCGAGGCTGCACCACTGGGGGGCAGCATTGCCCTGGCAGACACCCCTAAGGAAATCTCCCGGGCCTGGGTGCCCTTCCGTGCCTCCCCCACCCTGCGGGACCAGCCCCGTGACCTGCTCTTTACCCTCTGGCCTCTCCCAGGAGGGTGCCCTCAGCCCAGGGGCCTCTCGGGGAGCTTCTGTGCCAGAAGAGCAGACACGAACAGGAGTGGGACAGTGAAACAGCACACCTGGGGGGATGAGACCCTCAGACCCCTCTGCCCTCCTGTGGCCCTGAGGCGGGAAGCGTCGCCTGCTCCCCGGCCAGGGGCTGTGGGGTGCCCTCGACCTGCGGACCGAGATACAAAGGAGGAAGGGGGTCGGAAGGATGGTTGGGAAGAGGCCCGGGTAAAGCGTGCAGCTTCCGTGTGGCGACATCAGGGACGCAGAGCCAGGTGCCCTCGATGGGCGGGGACCCTGACCTCAGGGTGCACCTCCTACTTCACTCAGCCCAAGGGAATGTGGTGGCCCTGCCTCCACCAGGCCCCCACGCGGGCCCCTGAGGTGGCAGAGGGCCCGGGTGCTGGACATGGTGGTAGGAATTGGCCTTGACCACAGAGAGGTTAGCGGCACCGGCCAGGTGGAGGCCCAGGCCTCCTGGTCTGTGCCCCTTGACCTGGCAGACGGGTGTGGGAGCGCTGCAGGCCGGGCTCCCCTCCCCCTGCTGCTGCGTCGGGCCCAGCTGGGCAGTGGAGGGCGTGGAGCTCACGGCCCTGTCCACGCCGGGACACCAGGCTGGCGGAGACCTGGCCACACCGCCCCGCCTCTGCTCCCTCTGCTCTCGTTGCCCTCCTGTGTCCACAGGCGTCCCTTGGGAGGCTGTCACCTGTGAGCAGTTACGGATCTCCACAAGGTGGCAGGGAGTAAGAGCAGGCCCTGGACCACGACCACCACCGGGGCCTCCACCGTCGTCGAGACGGTCGCAGAGACTCCCGTGTGACCGTGGCCCTCAGAAAGCCGTGTCAGTGGGCAATGTTAGCTTGAACCTCGCTCCATTAACCACCTTCCTTTTAAGTTTAAATAAGCATAGCCCAACTAAAGAATAGTAGATTTTATGTTAATTTCTGGGGAAATGTGAAAATAACTGTGTAGCCTCAATGTGAAGAATATCCAAAGCAAAGGAAAATGTGGACAGACACGCAGATGATGAGGTAAATTCGCAGACTTCAGGCCCAGTGCGGATCGCAGTGAGGGGCTCATTCCCAGGGCTCGGGGGTGTGCAGGGCCTGGGTGTGAGTCCGCGGGCCTGGAGAGAGCAGCCCCCCCACCCCGAAGAGCAGACCCCAGCAGCTGGAAAGCAAAGTAGCAATTTGATGCCAGATCATTTGGGTGACAGGGAAGGTTAAAGCGTTGAAGGCTGGAATTATCTGTCTAAATCTGTTTTTCAAAGTTATAATTAAAGTGTAGGCTCTCCAAAACATTTTTTAAATATTTTTTAAATGTGTTGGGTGCGGTTTACTTTTTATTTTGCAGGAACCAAATGATTTTGTGCCCATTTACGTATAAAATTCAGTTTCCTTTGGGGTGATGGTTTTTGTAGGAACGGTTTTCTGTTGAAAGTGGACCCCAAAGGCACAGGGAGACGTGAGCCCTCTTCCTCTGTCCCTGCAGTGCATCCGCGGACGGAAGGCCACGCTGGAGGAACTGCAGGCCGTGCACTCGGAGGCACACACGCTGCTGTACGGCACAAACCCCCTCAACAGGCAGAAACTGGACAGTAAGAAACTTCTAGGTATTTCAAGGCCTTCTTTACCTTTCCCGCCTGAGGCGGTGTTTCCAGCCCTGCGCTCGCTGGGCCCGCCCTTGGCCCCAGCGGCGGCAGCGTGGCAGGGATGGCCCTGTGCGTGGCGCCTGCACCAGGTACTGAGCTGAGGGCTGGAGGAGGGTCTCACCGCCAGCTTTCACCCGGCCGGCGGGTTTCCTGCCGGGGTCAGCGGTGGGCTATAGAAATGGGGTGACACCTGCTGGTTTTGCGGAACGTCCTGTAACAGCGTCGATACCAGAGGCTGGAGGGTGCGGGTCCTTAAGCTCCGGGCCTGCTGGGAGCCTGGAGTCCGGGGGAGGAGAGGGGCAGCCTGGAGAGGGCTCTCTGCAGGGTCTGGGCCTCCGTGCTGGCGGCCGGAACTTGCCGACAGGCCTCTGCTGCTGGGGAGGCAGGAGTCTCAGCAGCGCGGACCTGCAGCAGAGGCCGGTCGGGAGCCTCCGGCCCCTTGGGCTCCTGGGCGCAGACCCCATCCCGGTCACGGCCCTTCCTGGGCACCTCTCACCCCAGCCTCCCGGCCACCATGAACCTGCAGGGATGCGGGGGGCTGGTTCCTCTCCGGTGTCTCCAGAGGCTCTGCTCACGCTGTGCTGGGGGGATCCCGCTGCAGTGCGGCCCCGTTCACCCACATGTGCGTGCGTGCACGCATGTGCACTCGCTCCTTCCGTCACTCCCTCGCCCCCTTAGGGAGCGCATCTTCTGTGCTGGAAATCCCATCAGCATGGCGCTGCCTGCCACGGTTGCAGTGGCCCTTGTCCGTGGACAGGGTGGAGCTGGTGGCCAGGAGGAAACCTGCGGGTTCTGACCTGGGGTGGCCAGTCATGCTGCTTCCCAAGCCCCACTGCCCTGTAGTAACAAGACTTTCAAAAGACATGACTACTTGCTCTGGGAGATGGGAGAGACCCCAGCGCGGGAGGGCCTGGAGGCTGGAGAGAGAGCAGGTGGGCAGCAGGTGCTGCAAAGTGTCCGGCGCTTTGGACAGAAGCCCCCGATGGCACCACAGACTCAGACAGCTTGGGTTGGCCCCTGCAGAGACCCTGGGCCTGGGATGGAGGGTAGGGGACGGTCAGACAGGGGCTGGGCCAGAGGTCCTGAGAGGCCCACCCTCCCACTCCCTCCCAACCCCAGGACCCTGAACAGAAAGGGCACAGGGCTCCCTGGCAGGGACAAATGTCAGGAGCAGAACAGGGCAAGGCACTGCCCACCTCCCGCCTCCCCTCATGTGGACCCTGCCCTCGGGCAGACATTACAGACCCCTCTTCAGAGAATGACCAGCCCAGAGGAATCCGACATGAGGATGCCGGACAGAGAGCCCACAGCTCAGAAGCCCACCGTGTGCCTGAAGCTCCCAGTGGCTTTTAGGCCTCCGTCTGAGGAACAGATGACCGAGGACTATCCGCACACGGGGAAGTGCATCGCGGGGAGATGAGTCTGAGACAGGGCAGCTCTGAGGACAGACTTCTGAGAGAGGTGGACACTAGAGAAAACCAGAACTGTCCGTACTATCCTTAAAGAGAGGAACTACCACGGCCACGTAACGTGGACAAGAGCAGCGAGGAAGGAAGAGACCAGGACGCTAAAGAGAGTCCCATCAGATGCAGTCTCGGGAGTCGAGAGTCCCATGTTGGGAGGTAGGTGCGGTCAGTCCCCTGGGAAGCAGAGCAACATGGGCAGGAGTCGGGAAGCGGGAAGAAGAGGAAGAGAATCAAAGGAGCATTCCCGGCGCGCACGGGCTCCCAGGAAGAGCAAGAGGAAGGGAAGAGAACCTCTTGGAGCAATCACGAGCCGGCCCCAGAACCACAGGGCGAGCCGCGCCACCCAGACCCTCCGAGGAGCCGAAGGGACAGATGTGGAATGGCGGGGACCAGGTGAGGTGCGCCAGATTCCAGGGTGAATGCCCCACAACGCCAGTGCTGGGTGGAGGCTCGTCCCGGCCTGCAGCTCTGACCCAGCCAGGAAGGGCGAGGAGGAGCAGGACCCTTCCTCCAGGCTCCGGAGGACACCCTTCTCCAGCGCAGAGCGAGGCTGAGAGGGTGGACACAGGGCCGCCGGCGGGAGAGGGAGTCGCTGAGCGAGGAGGCTGTGTGCAGAAGGCCAGCACAGCGTGATCGGCGGGGCAGCCCGGTCCCCAGGGTCCTGCGGGATCCTCCGGGAGACGCCGCTCCTGCCAGGGTGGCACCTCAGCCCGTGGGCCCCGTGATGTCGTCAGTGCCACCAAGGCACAGAACCAGTTACCCCGATGTGAGTGGTCGCCAGGAGCTGGCCGGACGGCCTCACGTCAGAGAGCGGGGTCTGCCGTCACAGAGGCTCCCGGCGTGGGTCCTGTCCCGAGCACATGGTGCGGCGTCCGTGGCCCACCCCCACTCTGAGTGGCGGGCTCTTCCCAGTTCAGCCCCTCCTGCCTTGTCGGCCGTCAGAGGCCATGTGTTGGCGGAGCCTCCACCAAAAGCCCTTTTGCACCTGCGTCCTCTGAACTTGAGAAGTTGGCCAGGGAAGGGATAATATGTTTCCACATCTCGGGTAGAGGTGGGCTCGAGCGAGCAGCAGAATGGACTCGGCCTCTGAGCTAGTTTCAAACTCGGCTGAAGACAAAGGATGACAAACGAGAGACAAGGCACCCGTGGGGCCTTCAGGGAAGAGTGAGGCAGGTGCCGCCGGCAGGGCCCAAAGCTTTCGCAGAGGCTGACCCTTCGTCGGCACCTCCTGGGCCCAGGTCAGTGATGGGGTTGCCTCTCCTCAGCCCGACATCACTGGGCCCCTGAGCCCCCGCTCCTATTTCTGGCCTCTTTGCTGAAATGTCTTCCCATTATCCTCGTCCTTATTTCTGCCCCACCCCAGATGCAGCTCTTTGAGTGTATTTCGTATTCATTTCGTTGTTGTGAAGAATATGTTGTGTTTGTATAGTTTACAGCAAAAATACCCTAAATCATTGTTTCCTCTTTTCTGCTAAACTCGGTGTTTAAAATCCTATTCCTGTGGCTACAAGGACACCTAACTGGTTACTTTCTCTGCCCTTGAGACCGGTTTTTAAACATCCGATGACTGTCCTAACCTGGAGGCCTATCGTCCGTCTGACTGGTCCACACGTAGTAAAGTTGGCGATGATCTCAGGTGTTGCTAACAACCCTAACTGGACCTTTGAACACTACTGTGTGAGTTGCCCTCCTCTTTTTATGGAATCCACAAACTTCTAAGCCGTTCTCAAGAAGACCTGCACGGTCACTGAGGTGCCACTCAGCATGGCGCAGCTGGGCTCACGGGGGCTGCGCGGCCCAGACTTCGAGGTTCCCGGAGGTCTGGGTGTGTTGCCCGATGGCAGTCCCCTGGGAAGGGAGCCTGGTCAGATGGCCAAGCGGTGCCTGGAGGTGGCCGGGAAGGGTCGAGAGAAGAGCCCTGTACTCTGGGCACAGCACGAGGAGCCTCAGTAGGGACACACGAATGCCGGTGTCCCCACGCCACTGGCCGGCCTCCCACCTGTCAGCCGCCGCCGTGATGGGAAAAGCATGGCGGCCCTTAATGCATCCGCCGTCACCTCTGCCTGGACGGACGGTTGTGATCTCACCTAGGTGACGTGGCCCCAAACCACAGGAGGCCGGAGGGGCCCGAGGCGAGCAGGTGGCCAGGGATGCCGAGCCTGGCCACGGGCCTCAGAAGCTGTTTCCAGAACTGCTTCCCTGAGCAGAGCCCTGTGCTTCCCGCCCACCTGGGAGTGCGTGAGATCCTACCTTTTCTCACTATTTTGGTCTTTGGATAATGAGCCAAGTCAAAATATCTAGATGATTTATGTTTTTAACGTAGACCGTATTGGCTCTCATTTCAAAAATAGAAATCCAGTGTCTTTGCAGAAGCCCTTCTCCCTTGGACTTGGGCACACAGATGTGTCTGAACTCCTACGCACAGACCTGTGAGTTACCTGGGAGAAAGCGCCGTGTTCCTGTGTTGGGAAAGTCCGTGACTCGAGAAGAACCGGTCATGAGGCCAAGCCCAGCCCCAGCGGCCATGCAGGGCCATGTACGTTTGGAAGGCTGGGCCTGTCAGGGCCGCTCACCGGCTTCAGTCGATGCCCTAGGCCGTTAGACAGGCCCCTTACAGGACATGGGGCAAAGCAGGACCACAAGAGGCTTGGCGTCTGTGCCCTCTCCTGCCCCGGGCCTGTTCCCGCAGCCCATCTTCTCCCTCCTGTTGGCTCCCCGCAGAGGGTCCCGGTGCAGACTGAGCAAGCCCCTCAGGGGCCACCCTCGGCATTCTGCCTGGCCAGCCCCCCACCCTCTCACAGGTCTCCGTATCGCCGGCTGTGGGCTAGCAGTGAGCACGAGGGAAGGAAGGCACACCTGCCCCCAGCCTCACAGGGGCTCCACCGAGAAGGCGTTTGACTAGAGCATGTGGCAGCAGGAGCCACGGATCACAACAGTGGCTGTCAGCGGGACATGGCGTGGAGGACAGCTGGGGAGCTGGGGAGGCGCAAGGAGAAGCAGGACGAGGGTAGACCTGGCACCCAGGCCTTTCCGAGGCAGCGGGGGAGGGGGGTGGCCCTGGTGAGTGTGAGCCGCAGGAGGGTGCAGGCCAGAGCCTGGTGCATGACGTGGCCCCTGGTGGTTCAGGGCCTGGTGTGGTCCTCACCAGGAGTTGGGATGAGGCGGGCACAGGCCAGGTCCAGTGACCCCAGACCTGTTTTCTTCCTGGGCCCCAGGAGTGTGATTCCTGAGCAGGAGCCGGTGTTCTGAGTCAGGGAGAAGGTGTTGGGAGTGGCCTCTGAGCAGTGGGCACAGCCCTGCCGGGTCCAGAAAGCAGAGTCTGCAGGGGGCCTAAGGAACCTGCCAGGAGAGTCCGGGGGCCGCGGGGGCAAGGCGTAGGGGAGCAGGGAGTACGGCATAGAGGCTCTACTGGGTCAGCCCTGGGCGGGGCGGCAGCCCCATGAACCAGGGTGTCACACTTGGCAGGAGCGGGGGGCTCTCCCTTGTGACAGGTGAGCTGTAGGCTGGGTGCCAGCCAGCACTGGATCACACCGAGGAAGACGACGGTCCCTGCTTTTGTCACCGGGGCACAGGGCTGAGCTCTTTGGGACGGGGGACTTGCCCCTGCGTCTCGGGCTGGGGAAGGCCTTCTGGACGGCCAGCTCCAGCACGGTGGTTTCTTAGCTGTGTGCCATCCAGGTGGACTTGGAATGTTTCCGAATGGGGCGGGGGCTGTCGCTCTTCACCTCCCCGGGAGAGCCCTCCGTGTCTAACGGGCACCGGGGGGCGTTAGGGCCGGCGGGGGGGCTCACTGGGGAGCCAGGTTCGTCAGCGGTGGGACGTGCTCGGGACGCAGCCTTTCGGGTTGTTCGTGGCACATACGTGAGCTCGGGCTGGAAGGAGAGGCCCAGCTCTGGGGTCCATGCCTCAGAGCAGTGGCCGTGGCCGTGGAGAATCCCAGGTCTCCACAGGGGCCGTTCCCGCGTGGCCCAAGCTGCGCTGCCCCCGGGTGCTGCCCCCACAGCAGGCCACATGGGGACGCCTTGTTACCTCTGGAACCAGTTGGCCCCTCGGCACCTGGGTACCACCCGTTCCCAGAGCCCACGCTGTGTTCCGTGTGGGCGGGACACCTGTGACCTCTCCCTCCTGACCTTGGCTGTCTTCTCCCTGCAGGCTCGCTAACATCGGTGTTCGTCAGGCTGCCCTGTGGGGGTGTCGGGGTAAGTGTCTCTTTAATGTGTAAATAACGTCCTGTTTGTTCCCGGGGTCCCGGTGGTCACAGAAATCGCTGTCCTGTTTTCCGCCGCGCGGATAATTGCTGCCAGGTGTTTTCCCTAAACAGGGTCCAGCGGGTGGGGCTGGGCCAGGCTCGCACGTGTGGCTTCAAAGGCCTGGGAGCCTGGGAGCATTTGGGAGGCCGGACTCTGGCACCCTCCTCCGGCAGGGTCGCCTGGCACCCATGCTTGCTTCGGGAAACAGGCTCTGGTGTGCAGGTCGGGGTCCCCCCCTCACCTGTGGAGAAAGAGCCTGCTCATCCCTCAGGCCGGGAATCGGTCGTGCAGGTAGAACGGGTGTGTGGTCGCCGCGGGCCCCACCGGCCTGAAGCCCCAGCTGAAGCTCAGAACGTGCGAGCCTGGTGTTTATGGGCCACGGGAAGTGTGCAGAGCTGCCAGCCGGGCTGCGCTTGCTGCTTCTATGAGCGATAACGCCCTTCAGCAGACCCGCTCAGGCAGACCCTCAGGAGAACCGGTGTCGTTCACACGGCTTTCCCTGACCCTGCTGTGGGCGCTGACCTACGAAGGGCGCTCCAGACTGGACATGCACCCCCCTCGGTGCAGCGAAGGTCAGGTGTCCCCAGCCAGAACTCCTTGTTAACGGAGAAGGGCTCCCCGGGCTCCTGTCGCCTTGGATGAGAGAGGGGTGTGGGGTGAGAGCAGGCCCGGGGGCTGAGGGCAGGCCCGAGCCTCCCCCGGGGGCCTGCTGGCCGCCTAGGTTCTGGGGCGCAGGCGCGAGCGCGGCCGGCCAGACAGCGCGGGCAACAAAGCCGCCTAGGCTGGAACTGCGCAGCCGCAGAGTATGCGCCTAATTACAGATCGCAGGGCGAAGCTCAAGGTCTGGATTCTGTTATGGAAATGAAACAAAATTGTTTTCTTCCTGAGTCTTTACAAAACTCGCTGCTTTGAAAATTATCCCGTCAGAAGGAGAATAAACGGCATTTACTCATACCCCCACCAAGCCCCCTAGAGTTATTTTATTTTGTATTGTAAGTAGGCTGCAATCTCCTAATTCGGGGCAAATTTTTGGCCAGACTTGAAACGGCTTGGATTCGGCTGCCCTGCAGCCAGTGTGCTGTGCAGGATTTATAATTTGCAAATGAAAGCTGAAGTCGGGCCTGGGGCCTGGAGCCAGGCAGCCCCCCACCCCACCCCAAGTGTGCGTCCAGAGCCGAGCCCCTGCCGGCTGACCAGCACCCACCTTCACATCCAGGCCCAGAAATACTCCAGAGCAGGGAGACGGCGGGAAATCCCACCAAGTCCAGCTGGGTAGAGAGGGAGCCTGTGGACTAATTAGTGGACCGTGTGAGCCACAGGGTGTTTCGGGGATGGTTCTCTCTCGATGGTTTTCCATCGTTACCTCTACAGGGAGGGTGGAGAAAACCAGTGCCCCTGTAGGTCCTCGGGGCAGGGGCCGCCCCCGGAGGTGTCGGGAAAGCAGCGTGTGGGTGGGAGCGTGGGCGCTCTGGGCAGTGACACAGGGAGGGAGAGCCTGCTCTGCTTTCCCTGAAAGTTACTTGGAATTAACATTTGGGGTGTGTGATGGTGTTTGAAAGTCACTTGCAAACTAATTTTTTCCTTAACCGTGCTAAGGAAAGGCTTTGAATCACTAACTTTTTTTCAAAGCAAATAAAAGAACCTGCTGTGGTCCCCAGTTTCCCCTTAAGGGGACTTGGTGTGGGTGAATTCCCCTCCCTGCCAGGGGTGTGGCCCCCTCGCCAGGGCTGTGCCCCCAGCTCCATGGCTTCCCAGGGGCCATGGTGTGCCCGGAATTGGCCACCCCCGGTGCCTCCCTTCTAAATCTCCGCAGGAGCGGCCTCCATGTTTTCCTCTGCTGGTTCCTGGCTTTGCCGTGGGAAAGCAGGGGGCCGGCCTTTGCTCTTTGCTTTGGTTGCTGCGCCTACATCAGCAGTCATACTGCCCTTTCTGCTCCTCCCCAGAGCCTCGTGCCCCCGGAGCTCAGGGCTGTCCCCCAGCCATCCTGGGCCATCCAGCGGGGAGCTGGTGGCCAGCAGCTGGAGGACTCGGGCCCTCAAGCCGCGGGATGTCTTGTTGGGGTCTCTGAGGACAGTGACAGCCTGGGACCTTGGTCCCTCACTCTGGGCAGGATGTCATGGGCCTTTTCCGCCCTGGGGTCATGGACAGAGAGCCATCAAAGCATGTAGAGGGCTGTCCAGCCTCCCTCCCGGCTCTGGTTCCCTGGGCAGAAGACCCAAATCCTCACGTTCTGGGGAGAAAGCATCCAAGTGGTTTTGTGTAAACCACCTTCCATCCTCAGGGGAGCGGCAGCTGATGGGACCCCCCCTGCCACTGTCGCCCAAGGACTGTCACCTTCGATTTTAATGAGCAGGGTCTGCAGCTGAAGTAGCTGGCCCAGGACAGTTCTGTTTGAATGGTTACTTCCGTGAATAGCAGTCCAGTATTATTTACAACAGAAGCCGGGCTTTGAAAGTTGAATATTAATGCTGCGGAGAGTCGGCAAAGTGCAGAGCGTTCTTGGGACATTTGGAAACTATTTAAAGAACACAGAGGTTTGGTCATTGAAAAGAATAGCCCTCACAGAATAACACTCCTCCGGAAATGGCTTGAACCCCTTATAAATGTATTTTCAATCATCTTGCTTTGAAGATGAAGCTTCAAGCGTTCACTGCAGGAAATCCACCCGCCCCGCATAATGATCAGTGTCTCTGTCAGGTGGGCAGGGGCCCGTGGGCGCCTGGACGGACCTGAGTAGGCACACGTTTGGCTGCCTGGCCACTGTCTCTGGAGTCCCGGAGCGTTCAGCGCTCAGAGGAGGTTAACTTGGGAAGGACGGGCTCTCACATCCACTTGGCAGACACTGTGTTCCAGGGGACCGGCCTGTGAATGCACAGCTCCTCAGAACCTTCACTGGGCTGGGTGCGTCCCCACGCAGGGCATGTGAGCGTGGCCGAGGCTCCCGCTGCCCACAGCTGGAGATGGTGCCCAGGTGCCCTTGACCTGGCGCCCAGGGGCTGCGTGCTTCATCGGGCCTCCAGTCCTGCCCCGGCTGACTTGCAGAATGGGCTACTCTAATGCCCACAGTAGCTAGAGCTCTAAAAACATCTAATGAGCCCAAGTAAGCAAAGTAACCAGTACACAAACAGAAATTACCTGTGCCGTACACATTCCTCTGAGGTGGAACAGCCCCCTAGGCCGACACCCTGTCACCTGGGCAGAGCGGTGCCTGGCCCCCCAGGAGGGCCCCAGAGGCCAGCTCCTCCCTCCCTCCCCCTGCTCCCACTCTGGTCACTTGCGCTCTCATCCCATGTCTGGAGCAGCTCATTAAAGTCAGCACGAGGTCAAGTCGTCCTGCAGGGAGACCCGATCTCCACTCCTCTTACGTGTCACCCCCCTGTACTTGCGGTGAAACCAGACAAGGGGCTTGGTGACCACGATGCCATTGCTCTGTGCCTCGCGTACATGGGGCACTTGAGGGGAGCAGTGAGCCCTCGGGAAGGGGTAGAGTCAACGCGTGTCTCTTTCCTGCTGCATTTATGGTTCTTTCCCTATTTAGTCATTTTTGGCATATCTTCAAAAAAAGTAAGCTCGAACACGAGCTGGGGGTGTTGCATAATCAGTAAGGAAGAGGCGAGCGGCTCTGTGCTGGGATCTCAGGCAGAGCCCACAGGCTTCGTGAGCCCCCAGCTGCACGGCCCCCGCAGGAGTTGGGGGGAAGGGGTGACGGCCGAGACGTCGCCTCACGGCAGGACCCTTGTCTCTGCAGGTGGACAGCGACACCATATGGAACGAGGTGCACTCATCAGGTGCGGCCCGCCTGGCCGTGGGCTGTGTGATCGAGCTGGTCTTCAAGGTGGCCACGGGGGAGCTGAAGGTCGGTGAGGACCCTGCAGAAATGGGCCTGGAAAGGGACCTGCCAGGGGCTTTCTGGGCGGGGAGGGGGGACAGCCCCCTGTGGGTCCCTCTGGACGGGGGGACGGTGATGGGGAGGACGGCTCCTGTCCAGGGGCAAAGGCAGGCCCTGCTGATCCACGGGAGCACCTTCCGCAGTTGTAAAGCGCGGATGGCTCAGCGGCTCTCGGAGATTTGGTCTTGGGAACACCTTACGCTCTTGCCACACTGCTGGGAGAACCCCAGGAGCTTTTGTGTACGTCATCAGCACTGACTGTATAGAGAGCAAAACCGAGAATTTGAAACTAACAGTAACGCCCGTGTCCGTGCACGAGCTGCCGTCCCCGACCCGCTGCCGCCTCCATCTCTGACGGCTCTTGGGTAGCAGCGCTTAACGGAACCTGGCCTGACACGGAGGTGGAGCTGGGGAGAGGGAGGGCGTCCGCACGGCCCTCGCAGATAACCGTGAAGGTTCTTCTCTGATGTTCCACCACCGCTCCACGCGGGGCAGTTCCTCGAAGGGTAGTGGCAGTGTGGACCCCGAATCCGTGGCGGTGAAGCCCGCTGGGCGTAGCAGGCCGACGGGAGCCGATACGCACACCGGACTTCTGCAGCACAGCGTCCTCCCGTTTGGCAATACGGGCTCCTGACTTACGCAGATCCTCCAGCAGCCCGACCCCTCCTGTTACACGGTGTCAGGAATCACTGATTTCTGAGACTGTTAATATCAGTGCACATCTCGTCAGGAGGGTCCTCTGAGGGTCGGGAGGAGCTCAGGATGCACGTCTTGGCAGCAAAGCTCAAGTCTGGCTCCCGACGACACCCGTGGGCTCGCCCCACACGCACTTGCCCGTCCTTCCCCTTTGTTCGCCTGAGGTGTTAGGAGGTGTTAGGGGGCGTGCGTTCACGGGTGGGGACTTAGGGAAATTGATCGCGATTATGGCCGCAGGAGGGGTTGTCCCCTGGAACTGTGTTCCCCTGCAGACGTGTGCTGGGAAACGCGCCAAGTGCCCGTGTGGCGGGCACTGCCGTATCCCTCCCCAGCACCAGCAGGCCACCGCGCTGCCCTAGCCCCGTGGTGCGGCTGTTGACACGGCGAGAAAGGCAGACCGAGTCAGGACTGTTGGGAGAACAGGCCCCTGGAGGGGCACGGGGACCCCCAGGGGTCTGCGGCCTGCACTCCCAGAACCGCTGTGCGGGGCCCATGTGCAGGGACGGGCTGGTTCAGCAGCACTGGGAATGCAGAAGGTGGGGCCCCCACGTGCGTGTGTCCCTCGCCTGTCCCCCCCCAGAGCTGGCCCTGCAGCAGGCCGAGCACCACTGCCCCGTCCTCGATGGTTAGCCAGCCCCGGGGGCTCTGTTCCCAGCCGTGACCGCGCAGCTTCCTGCTGGGACAAGAGATGCCTGCTGAAGTCGTTGTCGTGGCAGGGGCTAGAGCAGTTTACAGATGGCTCCTGAAAACATAAGTGGCTCAGAGGTCCTGGGGAGGGGCAGCTTCTCCAGCCTCTGAGCTACTTCTAACAAGTCAATGGGTCGCTCGTTTTCTGCAGCTCACATTAAGGCCAAACTTGGGCAGGAGCCCCTAGGTTGAACCCCTTGTGCTTTATCTGCACCCAGGGTTCCCGTCTAGTGGCTTCCTGGGGATACTGGTCATGAGCAGAGGGAGACCCGGGGTTCCCCGTCCACTCCTACCCAGATCCCTGAGCTAAACAGCTCCAAGCCTTCTTGCCTGTGAGCCATCAAAGATAAAACGTCAGGGCAGAATTCACCTTTTATTTTAGTAACCATGACAACCAGAGGATCTCTTTAACAGCAGGGACCCAGACGTCTTTGAAGTGCTTACAGCCGCCCTTCGTCCTGTCCCCGTCTGTGAGCCCAGATGCGGTGTGGCTCCGTGTCCTTGCGTGAGCCTGACCCTGCCAGCAGTCTGCTCTGTGCTCATTTTCTCACTGACATGAACCCTCTTCCTCCCTGTTTCTCCCCCGTCTGGTGTCGTGTGCAGAACGGCTTTGCCGTGGTCCGTCCTCCAGGACATCACGCGGAGGAGAGCACACCCATGTAAGTAGACACGCGGCCGTGGCGGGCAGGGGTGTGCTGGTTTCTGATTCAACTCCTCTCAAAGGGCTGGGCTGCACCTGAGTGAAAACATGGCCTCGAACAACTGTCGCATCTCCAGAGAAACGCGGAGACCTTCACCGATTGCACCAGGAACCTGCAAGCGTCAGTCCTGAGAAGTCTTCTCAGCCTCCACTCTGTTGTAAAAAATTCGGTGGAGACTTAAATTGCACCAGAACAAGTGGCACTTCATTGTTCTAGAACATTCTGACCAAACCCCTCAGGTCATCGCCCATGTGGCTTTCCAGCTGACCTGCTTATGGTTTGGTACTACTGAGGCTGACCTCTCAAGGTCATGAGCACAGGGGCAAGCTATCTGGACCCCGTTTGGGGCTTTCTAGCCCTGAGTGTGCGCTCGTCTGAGGAGCTGACCAGGCAGCAAGTGTGGTGTGCAGATTGCCCCAGGGGCACCGGGGAGAAGCAGTGGCAGGTGGGGACCCCCTGGGACAGGGTCGCAGGGACCCGACTCCGGGCTCACCAGCTGTGCACCAAGTACCTGGGTGCCTGGGGGTGGGCTAGACGTGGCTTCTCGTGGGACCTGGGAAACCAGTCCGGCAAGCAGGACGGGCGCCGTGGGAGGACGGGTGTCCCCTGCTGGGAGAGGTGGGAGAGGTGACGTCTGGGCTGTCCCCTGGAGTAGCAGTGGGTCGGACGGCAAAGCAAGGACCATGCAGACGGACGGAGCCCGGCTGGGAATCCAGGAAGCGCAGGGAGGGGACGCCGGAGTCTGTTCAGGAGCAGCTAGAACGAGGCTGAGGAACCGCAGACTGAACCCGCATTCTGAAGGAGCCTGGGCTTTGGCTCCCAGGCAGGCGGGAGCCCTCTGTCCTCTCCATCCGGACGTGAGGGCATCGGACCGCGGTTTGAGAAAGGAATCTCCTTCCCAGGGAGGAGGGAGTGCCCGTAAGCTCCTGAGAGGGGCTTCAGGTTAGACTGGGCTGTCTTCTCCTAGAAACCCTTGGGCTCGGTGACCCCACGACCCAGAACCTCCCATGCTGTTAGGAACAGGATCCTATGTGTTTCCTTCCTCTGAAGGCAATTTTCTAATTTTATCTAAGTTGTTGGATATTCTGGAGTGTGAAGACTGGTAAGAACCCGTCTTCTCCTTCTGTCTCTCCTCTCACCTACAGGGGCTTCTGCTACTTTAACTCCGTGGCCATCGCGGCCAAGCTTCTCCAGCAGAGGCTGGACGTGAGCAAGACCCTCATAGTGGACTGGGTAAGTGGGGCCTGTTCCCCGAGAGGGGCTGGGGGTGGGGAGCAGACAGCGTCCCGTGTGCAGAGAGGAGGTGGGCTTTCTGCCTTCATTGACATTGCATTTTGGGACCTTAACTTTCTGGAAACTACCCCAAATGCAGAAAATAAAAGCTCAAACCTGTCACGAGTCCACTTCACAGCTAATAGCCACTCCTGCCGATAGCTGGGTCCAGAAATGTCCGGAAATGTGCCTGTGGTTAAGAGCAACAATTGAAAGATGATCCTTGGCAAGACCTCATTGAGAGGCAGGTTTGGGCGGGGTGGGGGGGTGACGGCCGTGACCTCCCGCGTCCACCTAAGGGCGTGGGCCACGCTCTCCCACAGCTGGACATGGCGCCGTGCGTCTCAGTCCCTCCTGGTGGAAACGCCTTCCCACTTCGGCCTGGCGACCCCTTCATGCCGGCTTAGCCTCCTTCCCATTTTCCTACAGGTGGTGGTGCTTCTCACAGCCCCACTGCCCCAAGAGGGTAAACTCTAGCTTAAAAATGCTATGTATAGTATCTGAACTTCAAAAACAGTCACACAGCTTCTTACACTGGGGATGGACACCAAAGGGGTTCATTTTATTCTTTTTCCCTATTCTGTTTAGTACTTAAGATTTGATGATTGCTTTAAGGGGAAAGGAAAGCATATGCTCAGGGAGGATTATTGTATGTACTGCAGGGTCCTTCTCTGTTTGGGAAAAGAAACACCACACACAGCCCAGCATACCCAGTAAGCTCCCAGGACTGGCCCTGGTCACAGGGCCTTGAGATGGCTGAGGCCTGGGAGCACCAGGCAAGGCCGCCCAGCGTTGGCTCTCACTGTGCCGGCACCTTTGTCCCCATGAGCCAGGTATCGAGTGGGGTACCGTTCATGAGCACGTGACTCACAGCGCCTCGGTCCAGCACACACGTGTGGCCAGGGTGCTTGGCGGAAGTCAGGGGTCATAGGGCTGCTCACCCCGGGCTCCCACCGCTGCATTAAACACACATGTGTGCAGGGCTGCCTCGGTTACAGAAAGCGCCCATCGCGAGAGTCGTGTGTGTCCTCTCAGCCAAGGTGGTTTCTGGTTGGTGGGATCGGGTGTCTTTTACAACCCCTTATTTATAGCTGGCTTGCCACAGTGTCTCTACTGAGCATAGATAACGTTTGTAAATGACAAACATACCAAGCAGTTCCCGGGGTTTAAAATAACTAACTCGCACGCAGCTCTTCACATTGTGCACACCGTGTGAAGCTGGCCACCTGTCCCCGTGGCCCTTTCCGGCCCTGACCAGAGACCCGTGTGTGGCCTCGGGCCTGGTGGAAGTCCAGCTGCCCCACGTTTGTGCTTTTCACATGTGGGCACGGTGATCAGGAGAAGCAGTCTGTCGTTGGCGCGTGGGGCCCGGGCCCCCCATGCTGTGTGCGCACCTGTCACTCCCAGCCCCTTGGGATGGTCTCCTGCCGCACCCCGGTGTCTGGCACAGAGCTGCTGCCTCAAGTGGGCTTGAACTGAACAGCTGTGGCCAGCTCACTTCACACAGACGTGGCAGGGGCAAGAAGTTGATCAGATGGTTTTGTCTGGAAAATCATGGCCTCCGGGTAGGCCTAAAGCACCAGCCTCTTCACCTTTGCTGGAACCTGCAATATGCCGTGGTGCCGATGCGAGGAACCCCGGCTGGGACACACCTGGGGCCCCTTCCTTCTGTCGCCTCGGCCCCGCTCCCTCCGGGCCCCACTGCAGGCATCTGCCGGCACTGAGTCAGCTCTCCCCGCTCTTTCAGGACGTACACCACGGAAACGGGACCCAGCAGGCCTTCTACAACGACCCAAACGTCCTGTACATCTCCCTTCACCGCTATGACGATGGGAACTTCTTCCCGGGCAGTGGGGCTCCGGACGAGGTAAGCAGGGGCCGCCTGCCGGCGTGCAGGCCTGTCGGAGGGGCCGAGGCGGGGCTGCCATGGAGGTGAGAGTGGGGGATGCCCAGCCCTGCACACACAGAAGCAAGGGCTTCCTGCTCACGTTCGCCCCAAGCGATTTCAGGCAATCGTCCTGTGGGTGCCCACGGGCTTTATTTTGTCTGAGGTTCACATGAAAGCCTGGACATGATTTCTGGCTCTAATCTAGGGAGACTGAGAGGAAGCATGGGGCACCCCCCACCTCCCAGTCCTCCAGGCCTGCGTTGCACGACTGAAACGCCTCCAGGCCACTGCTCACGCCCGTCCCTCGGGCAGGGCGCTGGTGCCCTCCTGTACCTGTCCAGGGCCACACGGCGGGGGGGATTGGCAGGCTCAGAGCCTTCGTGACAGCCGATCCCCCAGCAGAGCCTGCCCTCGCTGAACAAAGAGGCCCCAAACCCAGGGCAAAAGTGTCCTCAGACTCTGGGTCTTATTTCTCGGAAGGAAGTAGGGAAGGACGGCCTCATCCACGGACCTTTCTGGTTGCGCTGTGTTGGCGTCTGCAGGGCCGTCTCCCCACAGGGCCGTCTCCCCACATGGCCGGGCGGCTCCCACGACTCCCCCACGTGCGAGTGGCCGAGAGCCCCACATTCTGTGCCCACGCTCCACTGTGGAAGTCTGCGAGTCAGAGGCCGTGGGGTCATGCTGGCGAGCACAGCCCCGGGCTCCGCTGCGGGGCACCAAGGGTCGGGCCAGGGCCCGTGATAGGAGTTTCTCTCTTCCACGCAGGTGGGCACAGGGCCGGGCGTGGGCTTCAACGTCAACATGGCTTTCACCGGCGGCCTTGACCCCCCCATGGGAGACGCGGAGTACTTGGCGGCCTTCAGGTGAGTGTCCTGGCTTCCTCTACCACGGGGCACGTACAAAGCAATCAGGAGTTCCACTCCCGCGCCCCCAGCTCCTGCTCGGTTTCCCTGATGCTCTCTGGCCTCGCTCTCCCTTCACGCACACACGCGGATGCGCCCGGGGCGGCCGCTCTACCTCCCCTCCAGGTGCCCGGGAGACTCGGGCATTTGCGCAGCTTGGAGAGACAGGGCTCTGGGGTCTGGTGTTTCTCCTCGTGTGTTCTTCAAGCCAGAGGAGGGGTCTCCAATGCCGCCTTCTCACCTCCTGTCTGCAGCGGGCCGTCCTGGGCTTCACCTGAGAAGCAGGAACCCCCTGGGTTTCAATGGTAAGAAGGGGGCTGAGGCCCAGGTGAGGATCAGTGCCGCGCTCAGAAAACCTGAGGTTCACGAAGAGCGGCTGCTCAGCTCTGAGAGATTGGGCCGTCTCCTGATTTTCCTTCCAACAAACCCTTTGCGCGACAGAAACCAGCCTTCCTCCGTGATCGCTGCAGCCTGAGGCCACTGCCCCGCTCTCCACCCACTTTCCGCTGCTCTCTTCCACTAGGACAGAGCTGCGGGGTGATTTTCTGTAAGCGCCGTGGTGATTGCAACTTTGATCTGGGCCACATTGAAGTAATTCCCACAACCAAACATGGACTCTCCACAGTGCAGGCTTCCTGCCTCTTACTTTAAATGGTGGCCTCCGCTGTCTCCCGAAAATGCCATCTCTGGGTCCCAGGGCCCCCAGAGGAAAAGGGTGATGTCCGGTGGCAGAGCTTGACGGGCTCTTGGCCTTTGTTAGAAAACCCTGTCAGTGCGCTAGGAATTGGAGCCCCGTGAGGTTTCCAGTGAATTTTCTTCCTGCCTCGTTCTCGAACTCTGCTCTTACCCTGCTTGATCTAAACACAAAGCACATGTGTGCAGGCGTGCGCTTGTGATGCACGTGGCTCTGTGGATGTATGTGCGTGTCTGCGGATGCATGTGCACGTGGCCGTGTGCGCGTGTCTGTGGTTACACGTGCGTGTGTCCCTGGTGGGTGTGACTCCGTCAGAGGACCCGTCTGTAAGTGTTCTGCTGCCTGCTCCGTGAGGAGCCTGCGTGGGCCGTGGGACCCCTCGCAGCATCTCCTTGCTCATCTCCAAACTCAGAATGGTTGCTGGGTCTGACCACACATGTGGCTCTGTGGATGGACGTTCCCCTCCCAGCTGCTCAGTGGTTCATAGAAGTGACAGCGCAGTTTTGATGAAGTCAGGCTGTAGGGCAGCTTCTCAAGCAGTGAGGCCGGTCTTTACAAGTTGGAGCCATCACCTCCCTAGGACATTCCTGTGCCTGGATTTTCCCCTGAATCACTTCTTGCTCTGATTTCATTGGTTTAATGTTGATGTTTCTTCTTACTCCTGATCAGATAGAATATAATTGTGACAGTTGCCTGCCTAATTTAAGGGGGAGGGATTCCCCCAAACAGATACAATGTCTGAAAGTTTTCTAGTGTACATAGTCGACTACCAGCTTCTCGAAATCTGAACCATGCCACCCCGGCAGCGGGGTCCTCACTGCTGTCCGTAGGGCGCCTGCAGACAGCACCCCTTTATCTCCCCCCACCCGAGAACCGGCCCTCCCGGGAGGCTGCGAAAAGAATAAAAGCTCTGGACAGCCGCCGTGAGAGGTGGAAACCCTGAAACCCCACGGGGATGAGGCACCCCGGGGCACCACGTGGCCAGCTCTGGCATGGTGGACAGTGGCGCTCTGCTGGGATGGGTGTATGGGGGGGGGTGGGCGGGGGGGGTCTCTGCTTGCACATCGCCCGCTTGAGGCCGACTTCACAGGACCACGTCCCCTGGGTGCTCTGGTCCCGGCACGGGGATGCCCAGCACCGGGAGGTCGTCCTCCAGCCTCGGGGACCGCCCCCGGCCCCCCACCCCAGGCCAGCCTTTAAGATGAACCCTTCACTCTGAGTTGCTGTTGACATTCTGTTTTCATCTTCTGCCAAGCGTGTATAGGATGATACCTTATCAAATGAACTTTGTAAAGCTTAAATAGCTCCTTTGAAAAGGAAAATTGTTTCAGGGTTGGGTTTTTTTTTTATTGATTTTAATGTAAAATAGCACTTTGAAGTTTACAATTTATGGTTCCCCGGGCATCGATCGATGGGGGAAGAAGGGTCAGGATCTGCTTTCCCCTTTCTTCTATGCTTCTCCCCCTTGTCGGGGGGCCCTGGGGACAGTGTATGCCTCAGAGGCAGCACCTTGTTACTCAGACCCGTTGCCTGCCACGTTGCCTTTCAGGAGATCAAGCCTGAGATGAAGAAGAGATAAGAAAGGTGCCCCTAATGAAATCCAGAAGGAGCCGCACTTTCTCCCCGGGCTCAGATTGAGGAGAAACGGCGACCCTAATTCAAACCAGCGCACCGCCAGACGGGCTTTGAAGTCTGCTGAGCAGAGGCGAGGGCTCTGGGTGGACGGACAGCACGATGCGCTCTCAGCCCTCGCCTGCCTGCCGTCTGGGGGCGAGCGGGTCGCCTGTGCAGGCAGGAAATGAAACTGGGATCACGTGTGCTTCTAGATCATAACTTCCATTTAAGTGTGACTTTATAAAGTTTATCAAAGATGTCAGAGAAACTGGATATTTTGAAGTGGTAACTTTAATCTTTTAACGAATTGAGATTTGCCTTTAAATTGAGCAACTGGGCAGATTCATTTCATGTCCCCCCCCAACCTTTCAAATGTGACATAAAGATTGAAGCTCTAGATTGAAGCTCTTTGAACTTCCGTTACTTCTATAAGGTGTTTTGTTTGGGGCGGGGGGTTGGTTTTTTTTTTAACAAAAATTTGTATTTGTTTATTGTCGTGGTGAAGTGCACAGAAGGCTTCTGTCTTAGCCACGTGGCGTGTGCGGTTCGGCGGTGCCCACTGCGCTCACACTGCCCAGTCCAGCCGCAGAGGCTCTGCCTCCGTCCAGGATTCACTGTCATGAAGACATTGGGTGCAAAGCCCTGGACCTTATTTACTGAAGGCAGTTCTGTCTCTCGAAGGGCATCCACGTCTTTTCCTACGTGGACATCTTACCTGGGACGTTCCATGGTGATTTAGAGGCGGAGTGCGTGCTCATGTTCAGCAGCCTTCCTGGAGGGTGGCACGGAGCCGGGACAGCGGGCCCCCCCGCGGCCATAGTACACACGGGCGAGTGCAGTGATGCGGTGCTGGGGAACCTGCCCGCAAAGGGGCAGGAGCTTCCTGAGTCCTGGAGGAACGAGCCTGGGGCGGGGTGTCAGGCAGCCCCACGGGAGGAGACCTGCAGTGCGAGCCCGCAGGCGCGTAGGGCCATCTCTGGGGACGAGGACCGTGGCCTTGTCCCTCAAGGAGCATGTCGGGGGCTCTGCCCAGGTGACCAGCATGGCAGGTCTGGATGTTCCACAGCTGTCTAGTGGGAGCCTTGAGGGGGACTCGGGTGGGGAGGGGCCATCTCCTAAATACTTGCTGCTTGGAGTTGAGTTCCCCAGGGGAAGCCAGGGCCCTGCCAAGAGCAGGGTAGGAACCCAGGAGAGAACATGGGGACGCTGAGGCAGAGACCCAGGTTGGCTTCACAGCAAGAAGGGAGCAGCTGGGAGAGGCCTGGGCTGCGGTGCCCGGGCCAGCAGAGACCTGCTCGTCAGGCCGGGCGTGGGTCCGTGGGGCGTCCTCAGCAGGCAGCGCCGCCTCTGCTGTTTATTCCTTGTGGTGGGGAGGGGCGGGGGAGCGCTAGGAGGTGGATGGCTGGTGGCCAAGAGTGCCAGGCCCTAGACAGGCCTGAGGATGGTGATGGGACAGAGCTCGGAGCACGTGGGGGCAGGGCAGCCATGCTGAGCCCAGTGGGGACCACGGTGGCCGTGGGGAAGGGGCACCGTGTTGGTGGGGCACTGGACGGGAGGGGTGGAGAAGCCAGCAGAGCCAGGCGCCCCACCTTTTGCAAGTGACAGCCAGACAGGAGCAGCAGGGAGGGGCAGGGATCAGAGCAAGGCACGCTTACCCCACCTCTGAGGAGGCAGCAGGGAGAGAGGAGGGGCGTCCCCCCCTCACCAGGGCAGGGTCTGGGTGAGCAGAGCACAGAGAGCCCGGAAGTGCGGGGTCGGGGGCCATGGGGATGCAGAGCTGGGGCAGAGAGGAGACGGGATGGCTGAGGGCCTGGCCTCAGTGTCTGGCTTTGCCCTGGCAGCCTGTATGCTCTTGCCGGCCACAGTGCCCACAGGGTGGACGGAGCAGGACGGGGCGGCAGGCATCGCTATCGGGGGTGCGGCCAGGACAGAGTGTGTGGTTCCCATGTGTATCTGTCGTCTGACTCCGACTCTCAGCAGTGTTGGAATGCTTGGTGGGCCCGGTGAGCCCGGTGAAGATGCTCTCTCAACCCCTGGAGCCCCCAGAGCCCAGCGGGAGCTGCACAGGTACTCCGGGGCCAGGCCCACCGGGCAGGTGCGGCCAACCCAGGTTGCAGAGCAAGCGCCCCAGCCCCCTCCCGGCCCGCAAAGCCAGGGTGTGCCCAGCGCGCGACAGAAGGGGTTTCCAATGATCAAAGTGCTGTGGTGGTTAAAATCGTGTCATCAGCTACCGAGGGCACCAGGCTCCTGTGAAACGGGGTCTGTCCGTTCAGAAACAGCGGCTTCTGTCCATCAGGCAGCTCCACCTCCTGAGAACTCTCTAGCTGCAGACGCCTGACACACGAGAAGGATGAAGCCGCGGGTTCTGCCGGGTGAGCTCTCAGGCACCTGGTGCAAGGAGATGTTTGTGGGCTGGTGCTGTGAACCATGTTCGGGTCCCTCGGAGGCCCTGGGCTGCCCCCCACATTCCCAGGTGCTCTCTGGCATGGATGGGCACAGTCCCCGGGGACAGCGCCATGGACCTGAGGCCTCCGATGTCCATGAGTTTGGTGCGTTTTGTGTGGGGCCCTGGTTGGGAGACAAATCGAAAGGTCATTTCCTTCCAGAAGTTGGAACCAGCTGTTGAACAGGTTACTGCATTCAGATGCCCCTGTGGGTTTTGGAGACGGGCTTGTACACGCCGTGTAATCTGACGTTCTATGGTGTTAGCTGTACGTGCCCCACAAACGCGCCTAGCACCGTCCCCGCCACGGAGCAGCCCCAGACTGATAGCGAGCATGCTTCACGTTCGCAAAGTGTGCTCAGGCCACCCCATCTGTTGTGACAGCTCGCACCTCTCCTGGACACACAGCCCTCCTCCGTGGACAGGCCGCGGCGTGGCCAGTGAGCTGCAGGGGGCAGGGGAGGGCCGTGTCCCTGAGCAGCGCGCCGGCAGCCAGCCCTGATGAGGCCTCGGGAAGGGAGTGGGCAGCGTCCCGGGGCTGCTCCCAGGCCCAGGCTCCGTCCCTCCGACTGCTGCGCCCCTGAGCCCCAGCCTCCACAGGCAGGGCGCACTGAGGGGCTCAGGGGACACGATGGTGGTGGTTCCTGAGAGCCGCGTGCTCTCTGCTTTCCTACGGTAAGGGACGCGCCCGGTGCGGACACCAGCCCATCTCTTCTCTGGGAGACGTGCCCGTCCCCCTGGCTCTGAGGGGACAGTGGATGGTCTGCAGCCTTGGGAAGCCCCCAGCCCACCCCCTCTGCCCTCAGGCTGCCCTGCAGGAGGTCAAAGATGACCCCCAGAAACACTCACCTTACAGAGATGGTTTGAGAGAGAGTCTGCTGTAAATATTGATATCTGTCTCTGAGACTTTTTTGTGTGTTAAAATTTCATTCTAGAAATAAAATGTGAGGCCAGAGTCCTGTTTTCATGTGACATCGATGAAGCATGGGGGTCCTGGGTGGGATGATGATGTGGGGGTTCTGGGAGGCTGATGGGATCCTCAGGAGAGCCGCGTTCAGCCCCCCTCTTGTAGGTGAAGAAGCAGAGTCTGTTGACGGGAGGTGACATTTCTCAGGGCTCCCGAGAACCGGCCCGGAGACCACTCGGCGCCCGGCTGGCTCTCAGCAGACTTCCTTAGCTTCAGCTGGTGATTGC
Source organism: Leptonychotes weddellii (assembly GCF_054177405.1). Classification (NCBI taxonomy): domain Eukaryota; kingdom Metazoa; phylum Chordata; class Mammalia; order Carnivora; family Phocidae; genus Leptonychotes; species Leptonychotes weddellii. The sequence continues at coordinate 1,885,393 of NC_138371.1, forward strand.
AACTGCAACCTGCAGGGCCCCAAACCAGGGGGCTAGAACGGGGGTGTGTGCGTGCGTCCACAGCTCATGCTTGCACATGTCCGACGGGCCCATGCCCCACTCACACGCACACGCAGACACGGGGTTTCGCGTTTTGTTTTGATTGGCTTCGCGCGATGCCACACAGCAAGTGTAGACGCCAGGGACTCACTTGGTACTAACTTCCTCCAATGAAGGTTTTAACGGGGCTATTTTTTTAATTTTGTGAGGGGGATTAGAAACGGAATAGCTCAGCAGTACTTCAGAGCAGAGAACTGGGCCCACCACATGCATTTGCTGCAAAAGGGCTGCTAAAGCGCGTTGTGAATGAGCCAGTGTCTACACAAGGTGTCTGTGTTTTTCACTGAACAAAGGTCTTGGCTACAAGATCCATGCCAAATACATGGCCGAAACCATTCTTCGGCCCAAAGACAGTTTATGTGACAGGAACGTCATTAAAATAATCAGGAAACCGTCTCTCTGGAAGGGCACAGGCAGTGAAAAGCATTGGCGGGTGTAGACCGGCCCTGCTGGGAAACTGGGTCCTCCCGCGGGAAGGCAGACGGCGTCTCTGGCTGTGAGCTGAACACAGGGCTCTCGTCCCGGCTTCCGAGGCACTCCCCCGTCCTCCTGCCCGCGCCGGCCGTCCCGCCATGGCCGCCGTGGCTGGACCATTAACCCACGCTCCGGCGCGGGCCCTGAGCAGACGGTCTGCTTAGAAGACTGGTGCACACTTCGTGTTGACAGTCGGAGAACTTCTGTGCGGCGTCCCAGAGGACGCGAGGAAGCGTGTCACAGTGTGAGGCAGGTGCTGTGTGCTCAAGAGTCATCCTGACAGCAGTGAAGTGGGCCTGGGCCACATCCCACCACGTGTTTTCTATGTTTTAGTGGAACGTACCACGCGCACGTGTTCACATACGGATGTGGCCGCTTGCGCACGACAAGGGTGGTGCGAGTCGGGGCAACGGGCCCCGTGTCCCGAAGACGACATTCACTCTGTGGCTGTTGGTGGGAACGTCTGCTGGTCCCTGGTCAGGAGTCACAGGTGGTGTTCCTGTGGCCCCTGACATGGCCCCCTGGGCGCAGACCTGGATCCCCTGAAGCCACTTGACCAGCCTGGGGCAGACGCAGTCCAGAGGCGGCTGCGTGAACTGGGCACAGCCTCGGAAGAGAGAGGAAAGCCGTGCGAGGCTCAGGAGCCAGCGCTGGCCTGTGGCCGCCCAGTGTGAGGGTCCAGAGGTGGGGTTCTCGGCTGGCAGAGCGCCCGTGTGTGCGGTTGGGCCTGTCGGTACGGCAGACCTTCTCGTGCCCGACCTGATCAGAGGGACGCCTGGAGGCTGCTCCCGCGGTGCAGACATCCTTCTCAGAAGGGCTTGCTGGCGGGGTCCTCGAGCATCGGGCTGTGTGCATCCCGTGCCGCCTGCAGAGATGGGCGGCGGGATCTTAACCTTGTGTGTAGTTTCCATCACTTCACCCCCTGGAACCAGAGGGACTTTCAAGAGGATCACAGTCCGGAATCGTTCTGAGCAGAAAAGCTGTTCATTTTGCTTCTGTTGGCCGACGCTGGTGCTTTATGGAGTGGACTTTGCAGACATTAGTATAAAATTTTGGTACTACAAGGCATGAGAGACTGTGGAGGCTCTCGTCCCAGCCCTGCTGCGTGGTGGCCCTGGTGTTCCCGCTGACCTGGGTGGGAGGGGACCGTGGGCTGGGCCGGGGGCATGCCGCCATCTCCCCGTGCGAGCCTCTGGACACCCAGTTGACTGACTTGAGTCAGAGGTGAGCAGCGGGACCTGCATGCCATTGGAAGCTGCAGGAACAGGAAGCAGCCCTTTGATGTCGCAGAAACTTGGTCCAACCTGCAGGAGATGGGGAAAGCCGGACTTCCCATGGCCACGAGCAAGTGAGGAGTCCTGCGGAGGTGCACGGCGCGTGGGTGATGACGAGCCGCCTCCCAGCCCGCTGCAGGCACACAGCCCAGAGGGAGGAGGAAGACTCTGGAAGTCTGTGGTGATGCATTCAAAATGGAATAAAACAAGTTTAACTGACAAAGTTGTTCAGCTTCTCGTCGCAATATGCTCGCAGAGCACAGAGCGCGCATTTATAGGATATAATCAGACTGCATGCTCGTGAGTGGTTGTTTCCTGTTAAGTGTTTTTTCTACTTTTCAAGTGGACGGGTTTCCTTGTTTCCCTCGTATCCCTAAACCACTGAACTTCCCAGTGGGTGTTTACATGTGTAACCTGTCTGTTCTCTTAAATTCGATCACCAGCTGTCGCTTTACAGCTCCCAGGTGTCAGATTGGCCCAGCAATCACCCCCCCACGCGTGCGTGCGGGTCGTCCAGTCACGTGTGGCTGAAGCTGTGGCCTCGGGTGGGTGGAAGGAGCCCACCAGGGCCCCCTCCGGGCCAGGGCTGCTCAGCGGCTCCCCCGCCTTCTCAGACACACAGCTCTGGGTCCCTGGTACCGGGGGCGGTCGGTGGCTGTGCCGGTCTTGAATCAGGGCCACATAAAGCGAGCGTAGGGGTGAGCAGAGCGCCCCCCACCCCCAGGAGCAAGCCAGGACAGCCAGGGGACAGGGATGGGCGGGGAGACCTTTAGCAGCCTGGGCAGCTGGTGCTGTGGGGGTTATAGATTGCCTCGAACGTGCCAACGAGTCTACTCAAGAACCCCTATGCTGTGGCTTCATGGGCATTTATATTGGGGCTTACCGGTTTGGACATTTAAGATACCAATGAAACGAGCTGTGATCACACTGGGTTGATCTCCCAGCTCCCTCATGGAGCCCTTGCCCTGCTGACCTTGAGGGGAGCCAGGGCAGGCTCTGTCAGTGGCCATCCACCCTCCTCCATGGCTGTGTCCCCAGCTGACCCCGTGTCCCCTTCTCCTGTCCTTTGCAGGACCGTGGTCATGCCCATCGCGAACGAGTTTGCCCCAGATGTGGTTCTCGTGTCATCGGGCTTCGACGCTGTGGAGGGCCACCCCACACCCCTCGGCGGCTACAACCTCTCCGCTAAATGTAAGTCGGGTTTGCAGATGGCCCAGGCACAGTCTGGGTTCTGCTGTGTTTATGATCAGGTGTGCTCTGTATTTCAAGCCTCCCCTTTAGTAACAATGGGAGGAAACTCTCCTCGTCATGTCTTACTAAAAACATGACCGCACCGGCTGCCCCAGAGAGTACAGGGCGCACAGCGGGCCGGTGTGGACCAGGGCGCACAGGGTAGCTCTCCTGGGGGCCGTGCTCTGGCACAGACCTCAGAGCTTTTTTGACCCGGCCGGAGGCCCAGTGGCCCACGCAGTGACCAGGCAGAGGGCCAGGAGGGAGCAGAGTGCCCAGCACCCCTCCGCGCGGCCAGATTGCTGCCGTCCGAGTTCCGAGCCTTACGGGCTCACCCCAAGATAGCGCGGCTTCAGCCCCAGAGCTCCGCAGTAAAACAGGTGAATTTGGGGCTTCCCAGTGCATCGAAGAGTGACGTTAGCCGTGCACTGTAGTGTGTTAGATGCGCGCTAGACGGTCTGCAAAACCACGTACAGACCTTCATCAAAAGCGACTTTGTTGCTAAAATGTGCTGACCGTCATGTGAGCTATAGGCGAGTTGTGATCACCATAACGTAATAATAATAATGAACAAGTTTGAAATATTGTGAAAATTACCAAAATGTGACAGAAAGATGCAGAGTGAGCAAATGCTGTGGGAGAATGTTGTCCCCAGACGTGCTCGATTGAGGGCGGCCACAGACCTTCCCTCTGCGGAAGGTGCATTCCCATGAAGCGCAGGACCAGGTGCGCTCGGGGCCCGCGTCACTGTTTCCGTCAGACAGAGGCGAAGCCGAGGCTTCGGGAGGTTTTGATCTCGCCAGGCCCACAGCCGCCAGGAGCGCCGCCCAGCCCTGGGCCCAGTGTGCTGGTGACAGCTGGTGATGGGGCTGCTGACCAGGGTGGCGTGGTTTTGTTCAGCTCTAATCAACGTCAGACGCTTCTGGTGAGGATGGTAATCACCATTACCTGCCAGGCGCTCTCTGCGGACGGGAGGGGATGTGGGTGCAGGGGGCACGCTGTGGTTGTCGGTGAAAGCCAGACCCGCCAGACGCGGGGTGTAAGAGTCCAGGAGGGGCCCGCCCGGTGGCGCGTGTGCCCGCGAATGGACACGCACACACATGTGCTCAGCACACCGCTGACCAGAACCCCCGGGCCTCTGGTCCCCAGGCTGCGAGGGCACACCGTGGGGACGAGCTCATGCTCCCCCCTCCACGGTCCCAGCATGCAAGCTGAGGGGCTCCTCCTGGGGTTCCTTCCTTCCCCCAAACGAGATGATTTGTGGCATTATAAAATCAAAGCACCAAAACCATAATTCCTACTCTCAAACAGATCTAAAAGAATCCCAAACTGAAATTCTTCAATGAATTTATTACAATCAGACCTGGCTTCTATTATGTGTTTCGGAGCGCCAGCCCCCTGGGTCTCTGTAATGTGATGTAATGCGTTTCTGGGCGCTTTGATCCGCAGCCAGGCGTCGGCTCTGTGGCTCGCCCTCGTCCTCCGCTCGCATCTCCCTTTTCCTCTTGCAGGTTTCGGGTACCTGACGAAGCAGCTGATGGGCTTGGCTGGCGGCCGGATCGTTCTGGCCCTGGAGGGGGGCCACGACCTCACGGCTATCTGCGATGCCTCGGAAGCATGTGTTTCTGCTTTGCTGGGCAACGAGGTAGGAGGACCAAGGGGCCCGGGGCTGCTCCGTGCATGGGCTCGGGGCCCAGACCTGTTACAGCTGTGCTCCGGCTCTGGGTTAATGCTCACCCGTTGGACAAGGCTCTCTGGTTAGGGCAGAAGGAGGTGAGCAAGAGCACTACCAAGAGCCCTCTTCTCTGTAAACGTGGCTCAGGATCCTGTATTTTAAAGGTGCTCACCTTTGCATGTGGGTCGTGTTGAGAATATTCTCATCTCGCTTCCTTCTCTGTGGACAGTCAGTTCTCGGGGAGGTTCTCAGGTAAGTTCTGGGGACAGTGTCCCTGTGCCGGTCTTGCAGGCTGGGGCGTGGAGCCCCGGCTCCCTGCTCTGAACCTGTAGGCAATGCCCAGGCTGGGAGCCCTGTGTTATGTCCCCACTGGGGCCGCAGGACCATGTCAGGGAGATGCTGGCTTGCACAGCTGAGCTCAGAGGGTCCGGACGGGAGAGGGAGTGAAGGGGTCAAGGGAGAGAGTCCCTGGGAGCGTCACATTCCGGAATGACACTGGGCCAGGGCCCCTCCCTCCTGGCTGGCGCTCCGGGTGGGGAGAGCTGCCCAGCTGGGAGTGGACGGGACATCAGGCGGGGAGGTGCCGCCCTCGACAGGATGCTCTGCAGCTGGCCGAGCCTCTGAAGTTTGTGACACAGAACTTACCTGTAGCTTCCACTTGGATTTTTGGAAATGTGCTCTTCCTGAAATTCTAAGTCCATCCACAGGACTTTGGATACGGGGTCCCACACCTACCTCCTGACCCCCTTGAAGGGCGGGTCCCGGCCCCTCACAGCACAGCTTCCTCTTGGTGCTTGCTGTGGCATGGCCGCCTGGGTCCCAGAAGCAAGTCAGCTGCTGCCGCGGGGAGCACAGGCAGGGCCCGGCCTGAGCAGGGAGGTGCCGGGGGCCCACGTGCGGGACGCCTGGAGGCAGCCCTCGAGCTCTGCTCCCGCGCCGTCCCTGGGACTCACAGCCCCTTCCTCAGGAGACGAAACGGACGTGTGCAGGTCTGCAGCCGGCGAGGACACAGTCCAGCGGGGCAGGCTCCCTGGGTGTCCAGTGGGGGTGCCGTTGTCCCTGTGCTGGCCACCCTCCTGCTGGTCACCACCAAGACTCAAGGGAGCCGGCGTGACAAGGCCCTGAAATGAGGCTGGAGGACACACAGCTCGGGAGGACAGGCCACCCGTGGCGCGGGCAGTGCTGGAATACCCGGGCCACTTGTGAGGACCCCTGATGTCCCGTCCCGGGAAAGGCTGGAGAGCAGAGTAGCCTGGAGGGTGGGTGCTGGGGAGGCCAAGGTGGACACTACCCAGTGGGGAGGGCGCCACTCCCACTGCACTGACCCGTTGGGAGACACCCAAGGCCAGACGGCCCCAAAGCCCCAGGAAAGGGTGATATGATGAGTACCAGCCTCTTCCCCCGAGCAGGGCTGCCCCTGCCTGGCCTAGGAAGGCCCCTGTGGAGGCCCGTCTCACGCGCCATCGACGCGTCCTGGGGCCCCGTCCCTGCAGTGTCTCAGCCTGGAAGCATGAGCGCCTGTTAGGGTTCCTCCAGGAGGCACGTCTCCGAGAGCTGGTTCAGGCTCACCCCGAGGCTGCCCTCCTAGACCCCCAGCGGGGACATGCAGCAGACGGTGGGGCCAGCAAGGCATTTGAGGAGGGCTCTGACGGGAGATACAAAGCGGGATTCAGGCAGGCCCTCGAAGGCACACATCAAATTTGACTGCGTCCAGTAAGACAGGGTGGAATGATGACGTGTAGACAGGTCTCCAATGGTGGGATGTAGGGCTCTATCCTCAAGCCATTTGCAGTCAGCATTGCTCCCTTTGACTCGGGTGAGCCACAGAAGGCCCTCTGTGGACACAGCAGGATGAGGTGCATGGCCTGTGCCCCTCCAGGCTGAGGGTGGACAGAGCTGACAACACGGTGTTCGGAGGCAGAAGTGAGGTCGGGACGCAGGTCCTGGCATCAGCCATACAAGCGAAGGATCCCGGGTGAGCCTGGCCTGATTTGGGGTCAGATCCTCGGGCAGCTCTGTGCGTGTCCTGCGTGTGAGCTGGCCCGGCAAGGGGAGGAAGGCCAGGTGTCCCCGGGGAGTGTGGCACCAGGGAGGAAAGCATGGTGTCTCAGTCTTGTGCCCACACACCCAGAGGAGGACGGTGACCGAGTGGGCACAGTCATGGAGGAAACCCCTCTCGGGCCTCCTGGGGCGGTAGCCCGCGGTGGCTGAGCTCAGGGGCTGGAGGAGGAGAGTCGAGATCCTCCGCACCAGGGGTGAGCAGGACCGGCAGTCAGAGGCACCAGGGCCTGGCTCCCCGTGAGGAATTGCTTTGCACCCACGTTCCCCGTGAGGTCCGGAGCTCGTGCTCCCTGGCCACCTTTGGGGCGGGCCGTGGCCGGCCATGGGGGTGTGGGCAGTGGGCTTCAGGCGGCTCTGCTGTCCCCTGACAGCCTTCTGTCCTGCCTGGTGTCCATTTTAAGCTAAGTCCCCAGTAGACCCGGAGCCCTGTATTATGTCTCCTTCCTGGTCAGGTGGATTGCACTTGACTCTTCTAGAATTGAACACCAGACTGTTTTTGAAGTGTCCACATTTCACCCACTCTTTTTTACATAAAGCAATCTTCTCCCCCCTTTTTTGTTAGAGTTTAAAGGCAATTGAGTAATATATCCAAACCGTCCTGAAGCTTTTTGATTCTTAGAGCTAGTTATTTTAAAATAATAAAGAACTTGGCTTTCAGCTCATGCCTGTTCTTGCTTCCTGGGTGTTTGCTTCTCCAACAAGAAAATGTTCTTTTCCTTAAGCACATCAAAGAGCAGGAAGCACTCGTTTAATCAAGGTCTCTTAAAAATCTTTCTGATGCAAGAAAGCTGGGCCGAGCCCCCCTCCTCTGCCCCACAGCCGTTGGGGGCTGGAGCGCGGTGTGTCGGACGGACACTTCGGCAGGCACTCCCGGCGGCGTGCTGCCTAGAGCAGGGGGGCGGGGCGGGGCAGGGCCACCCCTGGGCCCCAGCCATGAGCGGCTGTGGACATGCTCAGGGACAGCAGGGAGCTGGCGGAGGACGCCGCTGGCATGAGCTGGGAGCTGAAGCTTCAAAGAGTGACCAGGCGGTGGCCCAGGGCCCCCGGAGGCCCCCGGAGGCTCACTGTCATGACTGCGGTCGAGGGCACAGAGCCCCCTGGGGCGTGGTCCACAGTGCTGATGCCCCTGGAAGGAGGACGAGGACTGAAATCTGTCCTTGGGGAGCAGCCCTGCTGAGGCCAAGAGGCTGTGGGGGAAGCACTGGCTGGACCGACAGTGCTCGGGGAACAGAGAGGCGGGAGCCAGCTAGCGGGCGCAGTGCTGAGGGGAGGCTGGGCAGGGCCTGGTGGGCACGGGCAGGCGTGCGTGCAGTGGGCGTGGGGTCACATAGCTACACGTGGTCCTCCTGTGACATCTTCTGTGTCCTCTGGATGGAAGGAGGGGCAGGCGCACCTGCTGTGTGACCTACGTGGGCCAGGGACCTAGCTGTGTGACAGCCCGGGGGCTCTGGCCGCCTGGTGCCAGCCAGAGAAAGGCCCCCAGTGGGGATGGGACAGGTGCCCCCGAGGTCGGGGGCCTGGCTCCGCCATCGCTAAAGTTTTCCTGGCCAGCGCAGGTACTCCCAAGCACGTAGAGTTCTATGCGTTCTGACAAGCATGAGCGTGGACCCAAGTTCTGCCGGCGTATTTTAATAACCCTTTTGTCAGGATGCTGTCATCTGTCGATCCTTCTCACCTAAAGTGTGAGCCCTTTGAAACTATGGAGCAGAAAATGATTTCCATACCTAAAAAGACAGCGGGAGCCCTGAGCAGCTGTTACCGGACCAAGCGTGGTCTGCGTGGGGCAGAGTTTTCTCGTCCTCAACGTTGGACGGTCTCTGAGTGTTTTCCTGCCCACTTTTGCTAAGGCCAGCTTTTTAAAGACTGAACATGATAAGCCTCATTTCCAGTTTGGTTCTGAAGTCTGCAGACTCAGGTGGGGGTAGACGCGGCATGAAGGTCGCCTTGGGGTCTCCTGTCTGTCACGCTCAGGACAGGACTCTGCCTATAGCCGGCCCATTGTTCCCCCCAGAAGAGCCAGCTCTCAGAGCAGGCCCACAGCCCGAGCGGGATGCTTTGGCATTAAGTGACCTATTTCTCCAGCTGAGCTCCCCTTCCAGATCACAAAGACCCCAAGAGGTCTGGCCCGTGAGGGGTATGGCCACGCGCCCAGCAGGGCCGCCCTCTCTTGTCCCTTAGACCCCTCTACAGTGTGGGTTCCGACTCTCATTTCTCTACTCCCCTCGCCTACACCCCCACTCGACCCCGCCTGTGGGAGAGTCACTGCTGCCTGCCAGGGATGGACCAGATCACCCCTCTGCTCTGCACCAGCCGGACCCGCCCTCCCCTCCAGCACTTTGCCCCCTCCCCCTTCCTGACCACAGCCTGTCCTGCTCCCCAGGGAGCCGGGGCTTCACCTGTCCTGCTTCTTCCTGCTCTTTGCTCAAAGGTCACCTGCTCAGTGAGGGCCCCTCTGCCCCCCACGTGGACATAGCAGCCTGCCCACCCGCACCCCGTGTCCCAGGACCTTGTTCGGTGCTTTTCCATGGCATTCAGCACCTTTGGACATTCTGTTGGGTTTACTCATCCAGTATGGTTTTAGCTGACTGGCGGTCCCTCCCCGGGAAGGAGACGCTGTAAGGCCGGGGGATGGGTGTCTGCTTTGTTCACTGACAAACCCCAAGTTTGTAGAACAGGGATTTGCACTTAGTGGGCTGCCCAGAAGATATATATTAAATGAAAGAATAGAATCCCAACTAGTAAGGGGGTAGTATTTTGAGTCATGAAGTTTCTCCCCTTTCCTGGTCCATTTTTCTTAAGTCGAGCCTAGAAGCAGTCTGTGTCACGTCCCTGGCCCTGGAGCAGAGCCCAGCGCCAGTTGCTGCATGACTGTGGGGTGAGCTGACCAGGCGCCAGCCTGCAGGGCGCTGTCTGGGGGCTCCTACTCTCAGCCGCATCGCAGCCTCGTGCTGACCCCTTCCGCTCTCCCAGTCGTCACTGGACCCCGCGGAAACCAGCCATCACCGCTGCTCACTGTGCTTGCCTTTCTGTCCCTTTACCCCTTTCCTCCTGAGACTCCCCTCGGGCTTCTGAGCACCCTGCCCCCGGGAGGGCACTGTGCCCTAGGTTTGTCGTGGTCTCCCCCGGATTCCACGTAACTGCATGACAGGCAGAGCGGACAAGGTTGCCGGCACGGGGTAAGGACCCTCCTTCCTTGTTTGCCCCTTGTGCAAGCACGCGGTGAGGCCTCCACCCTCCAGCGGCCTTTGCCAGGTGCTAGGGACAGAACGAGCCAGCCCCCATTGCCAGCCCAGCTGCGGCACCGATGCGTGGGCCGGCCAATCCCCCGGGGTGGCTCGAGACGGGGGAGCTGACAGTGGCAGAGGGTGTTGGGGGGAGGGTGACATAAGACCCCAGAGGGCCAGCTGCCCTGGAGTGTGGGTCCCGCTGGGAGACAGGCCATGGGGAGCCCCCACCCCGGGATGGGGGAGCAGCTGAGCCAGGTGCGCCCCCCTCGCTCTGATGCACCCCTCTGCTTCAGAGTGATAATTTATGGAATGAGTTATGTTCCTAAAACCCTTTTTGTTCTTAAAACTGAACTTCTGACAAATTAGAGTCTGGGCGGAACAGGCAGGCAGGATGCAGCAGGCTCTGATGACCCCGCCCCGGTGGGTGGAGCTTCGTGCCGGGGCGGAGCCTGCGCTCTGCTCCTCACTGCCCTCAACAGAGGACCTGGCTGGGCAGGCCGCTCTTGGGGATCACTGTCCCCGCGAGGGGTCCCAGCTGCGGGGGGCAGCAGAGCTGTCTCTGTCCTGCCTGGGACCCAGCGGGTTGTTGCAGCTTGGCGGCTGGGGTGAGCTCCCTGCACCGGGCCTCAGCAACACTTGGCATCCTGACACTTGAGCTCTGCCAGTGGGAGGGGTGAACAGCACCCAGGGCGGGGCGGATCATTTCCTCGTCGCTGCTGGTGCCGAGCATCTTCCCAGGTGCCTAGCATCTTCCCAGGTGCCTGTTGGCAGCTTAGACTTTCTCTTCTAGTGAAGTTCACGGCTTTGGCCCATGTTTCTCCTAAACCGTATTTTTCCTGTTTATTCCCGAGGGGGAAATTGGATGGATGGGTAGGTGGATGAAAGGCAAGATGGGCAGTTGGGTGGGTGGGTGGACGGACTGATGGACAGTTAGGCGTCTCCTCTTTTTCTGACCCCTGGAGGAGTGAGCGCAGGATCAGAGTAACCTCTTCCTTGACTGCGAGAGTTCTCCTGGGCCATGGAGATTCGCCCACCTCGGCCGGTTTTCCTCGCCGCACTCATGCTGCGGCCCCTCTCCCTGCTGGTGCACATTTGTGCCTCGGTGGCTCCCGTACCCAGTCGTATCGGAACTTGTCCAGTTAAGCCATTTCAAAGAATCAGCTTTCAGCTACAGTAGCCTTCCCTCTCCAGAATTTGTTTCTGCCCCTTTTCTGTGTCTTTACTTCTTTCCCCAGACTGTTCTCTTGCTCCCTTCCTAAACTGAGCACCTACTTGCTCTGACGTCTGCATTAGGCTCAGTATTGGCTGCACCTCACACGCTGGTACGTGGCATTTTCATTGCTTTTCATTTCTAAGCATTTCCTGCTTTCCAGGGACCCGTGATCGCTGTGCTATTTAACTTCCAACCTCACGGCCGCATGGTTCTCATTTGTGCCCAGTTTCTGACAGACGCTGTGCTAAGAACAGGTGTGTGGTATCGTGGGGGGAGCGGTCTGCCTGCGTAGACGTCCACGCACGTTTGAGGGAGCGCGCCTCCTCCGCCCCACCCCACACCTCTGTCCATCGCCCAGGCTCGCCCGTGGTGCCCTTCACGTTTGGTTTTCTCTGCCGACCCCGTCTGCTCCTTCTGAGGAGGACGTGCCACCCCCCCTCGCGTGGCACATCTGCTCACCTCCGTTGGCTCTGGCGACGTTCACTTCCTGCGTGTTAAGCAATTTTACCAAAGGTGCACAAACTTTAAAGCATCACATCCTTTTGATGAATTGGCATTTTTGTCACCGTGTAGAGCCGTCCTTTACGTCCAGCCACAGTTTTCCGTTTATGCGTGTCGTGCGGGGAACCCGCCACCTCCTGTCCAGTCGCTTCCTCCATAAACAGCGCGAGGCTGGATTCCAGGATGGGTTTTCTCGATAGTGCACGGGCTGCTCGTTAAGTGGACACTGGTCCTTACGGTGGGGTTGGTTGCGCCTCGTTTTCCGTGGCTTTGCTTTTTCCAGACTCGTTTCTGCGTCTCTCTGTGCTGCGTGCTTCCCCTCTTCTGCCCTGTCCCCACATGACTGAGGGTCCCCCACGTGGCGCCCGTCCCCTCCGCTGGGGGGAAGGTACATGGCTGCCGGTTGCCAGGGGCGACCCTTACAGATGTCAGCACATCCCCGTGACGCGGTCAGTGGCCTCTTCCCTCCCCACGCCACCCGGATCCACGTGGGGCCGCAGACCAAACACAGCACGCCCCTTTGGACGTGGCTTTACCGAAAAGTCACTTGCTTGCCCGAGACGGACCCATGCCGGCCGCTGTCCTGTGTTTACTGGCTCCGTTGGGCAGCCCCCGCCCCGGCCCCTCCCGGGGTGTGTGTGCGGTCCCTGACTGGCCTCTCCCCCTCCTCCTTCCTTCCTTCCTTCCCTCCTTCCTTCCGTCCTTCCTTCCTTCCTTCTTCCCTCCTTCCTTCGTCCTTCATTCCTTCCTTCCTTCTTCCCTCCTTCCTTCCGTCCTTCCTCCCTTCCTTCCTCCCTTCCTTCCTTCCCTCCTTCCTTCCATCCTTCCTTCCTTCCTTCTTCCCTCCTTCCTTCTGTCCTTCCTCCCTTCCTTCCTTTCTTCCTTCCTTCCCTCCTTCCTTCCTTCCTTCGTAGTCACTGACTTGACACCATTACTGTTGTTTAATGTAGTCCCTGTGTCCGTGGCCTTTCCTGCATTCGTGTGCATCATCTCCCCTCGTTTCTCCGACCGCCACCCGGGACCACTGTGCCTCCAGCACACCCCGTACGTTTCCTGGCAGAGGGACACCAGTGTCAATGTCCCCTGTTTGTTTGCCTTTATTCAAGTTGTGATTTTACCCTCGTTCTTTTTTTTTTTTAAGCAGGCTCCATACCCAGCATGGAGCCCAACGTGGGGCTTGAACTCACAACCCTGAGATCATGACCTGAGCTGAGATCAAGGGTCAGACGCCTAACAGACTGAGCCACCCGGGCGCCCCTGCCCTCGTTCTTGACTGACGGGGCCACAGTTGTGGCCGACAGTCATGTTCTCTCTGGACGCTCTGAAGCGACCGCACACCGTCTTGCTCTCTGCCGTGCGGGAGCTGGTGGCTGGTGGGCTGCGTCCCCCTGCAGACTGTCCTTCTTCTCCAGCTCTCTGCTCATCCCCGGAGCTCTGCGGCTTCGCTCCGGAGCACCTGGGTGTGGGCGTGTCGTGTGACTCTTCCTGCTCGGGTCTCGTCCCCCACCCTCTGGGACACAGACCCTCCCCCTCTGCCCGCTCCCCATGTCCCCAGTGCGTCCAGAGTCGTTTCTTCGGCTGTCGCTTCCAGGTTACCGGTGTTCTCCTTAGCTGATAGGAGTTTCCAGTTCCTGCTGTTGCATTTTCATTTTTAGAAGTTCTATTTGGCTCTCTTTCAAATCTTCCAGTTCAGTTCAGTAATCCTACATTTGTCTCTTATTTTTAATGCATACTAAACATACTTTATAGTTTAAAACTGAACATTTCAATAATCACAGTCTTTGAGGATCCAAATATGCATTTTTTTACTAGACTTTTAATTCTGGGTAGCTTTGGACCTAGAGGAAAGTTGCAGAACTGGCCCCCAAGCTCCCATAGGCCCTCGGACGGTTTCCTCTCGGTGCCATCTGACCGCGGTGGAGCCTTTGTCTCAGGCCGGGAGCCAGCCCTGACCCGGCCCTGCTAGGCCAGACCATGCCCGGATTTCGCTCGCCTTCCCATGACTGCCCTCACCGTGGCAGGGTCCCCATCCTGGACCCCACTGTGCGTCCAGGCGTTCCATGTCCTTACTCTCCTCTGGGCTGTGGCAGCCTCTCAGCCTTCCCTTGGTTGTCATTTTTGAAATGTTGATAATTTTCAGCAAAGAACACCAGTCAGGTACTTTGTAGACTCTACCTCAGTGTATGTCTTGTTTTTCAAGGTACTCCGCTCCACCTCTTGGAGAGGGCGTGTGTACACAAATTATGTGAAATTCTTCTTGAGGAACATGTGTCTCCTCCTTGTTACTTATTCGGTCATCAGCGCAGACTCCTGGACGCTCCACGCTCTGAGTTACGGTCCAGAACCGTGCCGTGGTCTCTTTCCCGCCTGGCCTCGTGTGCGTCCCTTTAGCCCGCCTGTCATTTCCTGAGCGCTCCCTCTGTCTCTCATACTGCAGGACGCGCCAGGCTCTTCTAAAATCTGCCGTGCCCCAGCCTCGGAAAAGACCAGGAGCCTGGCTCCTTTTACTGGAGGGTGGTGTTGGAGACCTTGCTGGTTTCTCCGGAACCCAGACCGCACTGGCTGACTTCCGTGTTTTATGATGGTTTTGGCTGGGGACTCAAGCATTCTGGAACTGAACTGAAAGCACGAGGCAGCAGCCTCATGAGGGGGCCCACGGCTGCTCTGCCAGGCGCCCAGCCCCTCCGCTTATGGCGTGTGAACCAGGCAGATTCTCAGGGAGACCGCGGCCGGCGCTTCCCTTCTCTGCAGAGCCCAGGCTAAGAACAAACCTCTCCCCGCCAGGTGTCTGCGGGCACGTCGTCTGCAGGAGCCTGGCTCATCCCTGGGAGGACTGTGGTCATTCCCACACAGGCCTGCACGGCCCCCAGCCTGTCCCAGGATATGTGACCACCCCAGGCAGTTCCAGCTTCCTTCTGGAACCCAGCAGATCTCCCCTGGTGTTACAGGCTTGTCTAATTATTTAAAGTTTTTTAAAATTATTTTTGTGTTTTCATCATGTATTTCCCCAAGCATCTTAGTTGTCATGTTGCAGACGCCCCGGCGTGCCCTGTGGGTCTCTGACTGGCTTATGCTTCCTTATTATCCTCTGCGGTCTGCACCGAAGGGGACACTGGGAGCACAGGGCCCCCCTCGGAGAGACTCCACTCACTGTCTTCTTCCTTTTACCGTTTCCCCATTTTGTGAAGAAGATCGTCAGTGGATGTTCAGGCATTCTTATTTGTAAGACTACAGACGTGAAAGTGGTATTTCCAAAGGTTCTCATTATTTCCCTCATGCTGTGTGATGGTGTAGATGGTGTCTCAGTGGGTCCCAAGCAGACATCCTTCTGCACCAGCCCACTCCTGGATGTGGTGTCCGCTCACGCAGGAGCTCACGAATACACCTGACGGTCCCCTGGGAAAATATCTCAAAGAAAATAAATCTACTTTTGTTTAAAAAAAATCGTATGGTAAATAGCAAAGCCATGTTTGGCTTTTTCTTCATCTCTGTCCACAAATACACTCAAGAAACCGACTTTGTCCCGTTGTAATGCACATGGGGATTGACACCCTGTACGTTCACTGTGTATTTATATATTATTTTCTAGCTTGATCCTCTTCCAGAGAAGGTCTTACAGCAGAGACCCAACGCTAACGCGGTCCGGTCCATGGAGAAAGTCATTGAAATCCACAGTGAGTTGCCTGGGCCGCCTGGGCATGGGGTGACCCAAGTCACTGAGACTGTCCCGTAGGTGGGTCTGCCCTGTGGTCCCCGGTGCAGACGCTGGGTTCCCCCCAGCCTCCCCGCTGAGAAGCCCCGTGTGCGAGCAGACACCGAGTGACTAGCTCCGGCCTGGCCCCCCTGCTCGTTCCCCTCACGCTGAGGCCCCCCTCGTCTCTGAGGGTCCCGGGGGAGGCCCCCCAGACCCCCGGCCCATCCCAGGTGCCCCTGCCTCAGGGAGGACCGGACTCCGCTGGCCGCCTCTCCCAGGGGCCCAGTCGCTGTGAGCTGTGAGCCAGGTGCTCCCTGGCTTCTGGCTCCTGGAAGACGTGCTTTTAAGGGCGCCCGTGAGGAGGCTTGAGCGGGGGGAGCCCAGTAACCACGCCTCTCCGCTCAGGCCAGTATTGGCGCTCCCTGCCACGTCTCTGCTCCACGGTGGGGCGCTCGCTGGTAGAGGCCCAGAAGTGCGAGAACGAGGAAGCCGAGACCGTCACCGCCATGGCCTCGCTGTCCGTGGGCGTGAAGCCCGCCGAGAAGAGGTGAGCGTCTCTGCCCCGCCGGCGGGCCCTGCTGCCCACAGCCCGGGCCTCGGCTGTCGTGGGCGGGACGTGGCTTCTCCCCGCAGCCCTGCCTCGTGCGCAGCCAGCCGGGCAGGGGACGGAGGGACGGAGGGACGGAGGGACGGAGGGCAGGGGTCCCGCCACGGCCACCTCTTGCTGCGTGAAAGGCCCGAGGGGACCGTTGAGGAGCCTTCGCTCCGAGCGGGGCCCCGTCCCGGCCGCCGTCCGGGGCAGGGGCGGTGGCGGGGGCGCGGTGGGCGGGTGGCTGGCGGGTGGCACTGCTCTCACCCCGCGGGCTCTGTGTCTCTGTTGTGCCCGGCGCCGCCGCAGACCCGACGAGGAGCCCATGGAGGAGGAGCCGCCGCTGTAGCCTCCCGCGCAGCTGCGGGCCTCTTGTTTGTTTGTCCCGTCTCGAAGCTCCGCCGACAAAGCTCCTGTTTGTGTGCGGCCTGCCCGCGTCCTCTGACCGCGGCTGGAGCGGCAGGGGGAGGCCTCCGCCCGCCCGGCCCGGCTCCCCGGCGGGCAGCCCTGCGCGGACCGGGACCCACTGGCAGCCGGGCTCTCGGCTCCCTCGACGGAGGCCACGGAGGAAGGAAGCCTGTGGCGGCTCGCGGCAGAGCTGCCCGCTCCGTGGCCGCGAGGGAAGGAAGACGCAAATCAAAGATCTAATAATACAAAACAGACTCGATGAAAACTGGTGCTTACAGTTGATTATTACCCACAATTCCACAGTCTCCGTGTAAACCACTCAACGCATCCTGTAGCTTCTTTTGTTCAAGAGAACGTTCTCCCGGGCGCCGGCCCGTCCCAGAGCCCAGCGGTGCACCGCGGCGCGTGCAGGGGGGCCTGTGGCGGGGCAGGGGGCCGGGGCGGTGCGTGCGGGGGAAAGCTGGACGCACACCGAAGCGGGAGCCTGCGGGAACTGGCTTTGGTTTCTCCAAGCCATCGGAAGATGTGAGTTTGTGCCTTTTTTTTATTGCTCTGATGGATTTTTGTGGCTGGGTTTTCTGACGTCTGAGGAACAATGCCTTAAGAAAAAAATAAACAGCAGGAATTGGTGGGACAGTTTCCTGTGGCTGCGTGCTGGCCCGGGGTGGGGGGGCTCTGGGGGCCGCCGGCCTGCAGGCCCGGGTTCGCTTTAGTGCTGTTTAAGAGAAACGGAGGTAGTTCCAGCAAAGTGGCAAATACTGTTGGGGGTTTTGAAGTCCAACAAATTTTAAATGAATCCAAAGTGTTCTTTTCTCGTACATCCTATAACAATTGAGCATCTCCATTTGGTTGTGAAGCATGTCCTAGGCACACTTCCAGTGTTATGATCGGAATGCTTTTTATTAAAAGCAAGTAGCATGAAGTATTGCTTAAATTTTAGGTATAAATAAATATATATATGTATAATATATATTCCAATGTATTCCAAGCTAAGAAACTTGATTCTTATGAAATCTTGATAAAATATTTATAATGCATTTATAGAAAGAGTATATATATATAATAAATGCAGATCGTAAAGGTCCCTGGCGAATGAATGACTTGTGAATTAGACATCAAGGTGCTTACGGAAAGGGATCTCGTTTGAAACTCACGTATTTTTGAACTCCAGATTGGATAGCTTTCAGATCGCCAACACGTTCACCGCTGGGCAGCTACCCAGCAGGTGTGTGCTTTCATTCTGCTCTTTTCGGACAGGACCCCTCCCGCTCCAAGCCTCCGTGCACATATGTACCTAATGAGTTTTTATAGCAAAGGATATAAATTTGTTGTTGATTTTTGTATGAATTTTTCACAAAGAGATCCTGAATAAGCATTGTTTTGTGAATTTTACATTTTTTCTCACCATTTAGCAGTTTCCTGAATGGTAACAATGTCTAAGATTTCTTTCTTTCTAACTTCTTGCTTGTACATTTTTTTTTAACTTTTAAAGGTTGTGTTTTTTTATCATTTTCATCCTTGTTCATTTCTGTACAGTGAGCAGTGTTGTGTGGCAGCCATTTTCGGAAAGTGAGCTCGTGCGAGTCGGGGGACGCGTGGTCTCCACGGCGACGCCAGCAGGGCGTCTGTCCCGGCTCCGTCCCCGCGGCTGCGTCCAGACCGGGGGCTCCTCTTCCCCCCACATCGGCAGTATTACGGGGGTGCTGTGTCCTCCCCTCCGCCGCGCTGTGGGCAGGGTCGCTCGCCAGACACCGCGGGCCGTCAGCACTCACGAAACTCCTGTTTCAACTTCTCTGACCGCGTTGTCAGGACAGCATTTTAAAATTCAGTTTTCCAAAGACCTTTTAAAGCATGTCAGCAATGCATGGGGCCCGAGTGAGGCCCACACCTGTTGGGGGTGTCCCCTGCTGCAGCCACATGGCCGGGGTCCTGGCCGGACGCAGCAGGCCCCGGGTTTTGGAACCTGTGGCTGCGGGGAGTCGAGGGGCCCCTGCTGCCTGGCGAGCCTGCAGGGACAGCACGGATTCCTGACCAGGGCAGCCAGTCCTCACTCTTTCTCTCGTTGACAGTAACTGACCGTCACTTTTTCCTGGTAACTTATTTTCCAGCACTTGAAGCCACCAATTTCATTCCAAAGCATGTACTGGGTTCAGGCACAGCGCTCCCGTAGGAGGGAACCCCGAGCCGCGTCCCTGAGTTTAGTCCCGTTCACAGGGTAGCTTCTGAAGGAGACACTGATGCAGCCGGACTTCCGGCCAAACGAATCCAAATTTTTGGATTGGCTTGGTCGTCGGGATGCTGGTGGTCAGGCCCAGGACGGCGGTCCCAGAGCAGGACAGAAGGTCTCGGGGCCCGTGTGGCTTTCTCCTCCCACTGACCCCACTTTGCTCGGAAGCCCACCTCGGCGGGAGGCGCCGGTGTGTGGGACCCACGTCGGCCGTCGGGGCCGTCGGGGCATGAGCGCGGCAGCAGGGCCCGGCCCCTGCACGGCCTGTGGGACCCCCCTGCCGCCTGCCGGCCGTGGCTCTTAGAGAGGAAGAGGTCATCTCACGCTTTTTACGGGTGACTGGGTGAGGGAGTTATCCGCGGCGGGCTCACTCCCGGTCTCCTTCGGGGAGATGCCCTCCGCGGAGAGGCCTGGCAGGGGAGCATGCTGCGTTGGTCAGCTCGCTCCAGCGCCAGAGACGTGCTTAAAGCATTACCGTGTAGCCTTTTCTTTTCTTTGAAGACACACTCAGCCCTTCCCGCCGCCAGCCGCAGCGCGGGCGGCGGAGGGCCTGCCCCAGGGTCTGCGGGACCCCACGCCAGGGAGGGCGCCTCACCTGCCCTCTCTGGCCCCGGCACCTTTAGCCTTTTTCTTCCTTTGCAAAGGCCTCGGGGGCACTGGCCAGCCAGGGGTCAGCGAGCGAGCACTTTATGTCCCTTCGTGGGAAACCCCACGGTGCCGCCGGGACACAGGGCGCCCGCCCTTTCGGCTCCAGCCGCGCCACGACGTGCCCGAGCCCCACCAGCAGGCGGCCGCCAGCCCCTCGGCCCCGAAGGGCCACTTTGTCAGAGTGTTTCGGTTTTTCTCCACTTCTTTTAAGTCTGTTTCCAGAGGAAGGACCGCCGGGCGTTGCTCGGACACGAACGCAGCGCCCACGGCAGCGTTTCTGGGTTTTACTTTGAATCAGAACATTCCTTCTTTACTGGTCACAGCCATGTGCTCATTCCATTCTTTTTGTAGACTTTTGGGCCCACGTGTTTTACGGGCATTGATACATATATAAATATATATATAAACATATATGAATATATTTTTTTAAGTTCCTACAGCTGGAGGTTGCATGGACTCTATGACCGGCATGTCTTTATATTGTACACAGATTTTGCACGCCAAACTCGGCAGCTTTGGGGAAGAAGAAAAAAATGCCTTTTTTGGTTCCCCTCTCACGACATTTGCAGATACAAAAGATGGGAATTTTTCTGTAAAACCACACGAAACCTTGAAGGCGAGTCGGGGGTGGGGGGGGAACGTTTGCGTCTTCTTGAACTTATTCTTAAGAAATTGTACTTTTTATTGTAAGAAAACTAAAAAGGACTACTTAACACATTTGTCATATTAAGAAGAAAAGTTTATCTAGCACTTGTGACATACCAATAATAGAGTTTATTGTATTTATGTGGAAACAGTGTTGTAGGGAAACGACACAGAAGTCAAGGCGATCTGCCCGTCTCTCTTCAGTTGACTTGGAGGCATTCGTTTCGTTTGTGCCCTCTGCTCTTGCACAGGGCCCGGCGGGCCGGCGGCCAACGGCCCCGACGGAGGAGCGGTCCGGCCCGTGGCCCGAAAGCGCCCCTTTCCGCACAGCTGTATTGACTTTCTCGTTGCTTTTGGATGACGCGTGGCTAAGAGTTCACTTGCAGCCGCGCGGCCGTGAGCCAGGGGGAGCGCCGCGGCTCACAGTCCGACTTGGCGTCCGGAGGAGGAGGCCGCGTGTCCCTGGTCACCGAGCCGCGCTCCTTCCCCACGCGGCTCGCGGCCAAGTCCGACGGGATTGAGCGTCTCCGAGTGGAAGAAGAAGAAAGCGGACAGTTTGTTTGTTTGGGTTCTCGGTGTGTGTACCCCACGGTGGAGGCGCTGTTCTCCAGTTTATGAGACGTATATATAATATATATAAGGGGGCTGACCCTGTTCACCCAAGAGCTTCTCGCAGACGGGTCGCGGTGCCGCGGCCCCCGTGGCACCTGAGCACGCTCCACGTGGGGTCCGCCGCGGTGGCGGCCACCTGTTTCTTCTGTAATGTAATCCGTTCTCTCTGATCGTCTGGACTTTCCAACGGTTCTTTCTTTTGCTCAGTGGAGTTGGAGATTTTGTTCTCGGTTTTCTCATTCTCGTTTTGTTCTGTGTGGGCGGGTTTTCCCCGACAACGGTGTCCTCCTCTGACGGCCGACTCCATTCCACTTGCCCCGGAGTCCAGCGTTTTGTACCTCATCAGACAGCTTGTCGCTCTTGTGGTGTAAATAAAACAGCATCTCTGGTTCCTGCCGTGTGCTCGCGTCCTCGCTGCCTCTCGCCAGGGCCCCCACCCCGGGCCCCCCTGTCGCGGGCCAGGACTTGCTTGAACCCACACATGTGGCCCCCCGGGCCCAGGCCCACAGTGCACCTGGCACCCTCTGCCCACACCAGTGGGTCCTGTGGGCAGCTCCTCACTAAATGTCCTTGCTCCATCTTCTTCCCCAAAACACTCGCAGCCGCCCCCGAGGGAGCGAGTCTGCAAACCCCCCTCGGCCGCCCGGCCCCCAGCAGCACACTGCCACCCCCAAGTGACTGCCCCACGCCCCCAGCGAAGGCCGCACCCCTCCCAGGCCCCCACGTTCAGTGACTGATCCGTTGGCATGGGGGGGCGGGGGCCGGCTGGGACCATTCTCTCCCCTCCCCGTGGGTCCCGGCCTGCTTCACAGCCGGGCTTCTCCCTCTGCCCGGCCGTCTCCTTCATAAACACAGTGCACAGCAACATGGGGTCTCCAGGCGGTCACCGGCCCGCTTGCTGTGGGCAGGAGCCCGGGTGCGGCTCAGCGGGACGCCTCTGGCTCAGGGTCCTTCCCCAGGCGCCAGTCACACTGTCGGCAGGGCTCGTGTGGGGGACCCCCTTGCAGCGCACTCCCCCGGTGGTGGGCAGGCCCCCTTCGCTCGCCACATGGGCCGCTCCTCAGGGCCGCCTCGCCACCGGCCCCCAGAGCGGGGGAGGCAGGGAGAGCGCACCCCAGAGACGGCCACGGCCTTTTATCACCCACTCTCGGCGGTGAGGTGCCGTCACTCAGAAGCCAGTCAGGAGGCCAGTCCACACTCAGGGAGCGAGGGTGGCCACGGGCGTCCACACCACACCCACACTGGGCAGAACCAGCCGCCTGGCCTGGCCGGGCTTCATAGGGTTTCTTGCAAACCCTAGCAGCTTTGCCTTCAGAATATGCTGGTAATTCACTCACCTCTCTCAGGCCGCTCCCCCTGCTCCTCCCAACCCGTAGACTCCCCAGCACAGGAGCCAGGCTGACCCTGCTGAGGCTGGACGCTGGGCCGGCGCCCCAGACGAGGTCGTTCTCTGCCGGCTTGTCGGCCTTGCCCACTGGAATGCAAGCTTTGAACCTCTTAGGGTCACTCCTGTCTCCCCAGAGATTAAAACATACTAGGAGCTCCACAAACAGGTGGAGTGAACGATTCATTCTGGGGCTCGGTCTTCTCGGCCCATTCACCTGTTGGTTGTGAGAGTTGGGAGGTAGAGCTTTAAAATATATGTTGGTGCCAATCCCTTGTCCAGTGCAAGTTTCAAGTACCTTCTCACCCTGGGATTCTTCCCTGTCTTGTTAATGGAAAAAGTCAAACATGAGAGAGGTGCAGAGAGCAGCCCCGAGATCCCGCGTGTCCCCCCGGCCTGCCCCCAAGTGTGCTCGGTCTGCACCCCTCCCCACGGGCAGGCAGGCTGGCTTCCAAGCAAGCCCCAGATGCACATCCTCCATGGGTATGTATTTCAGTAGGCATCCCTCAAAGATACGGACTTTTTCCTTAAATGTGACATAACACCGCATCCTGCTTTAAAACCTCGCGGTTCCCTAACATCAGATATCCAGCCGGCACTGAGATCGTCCCAGTCGTTTCTACACTCGGTTTGGTTTCATCAGGATTTAAACCGGGGCCTCACATAGCATCGGACGGGCCTGTCCCTCACATCTCTGCCCCGTGGGCCCGGCTCCCTCCTTACTCCCCTGGCAGTGTGCTTGCGGAAGACACCCGCCCGCTCGTGGACCCCGTCTGTGGCATGTGCAGGCGGGGCGTGGGCTCCAGCCTCGGAAGGGCCCGGCGGAGGCAGGCGTGACCACGGGGCCCACTGCTTCCTGAAGGCTTGGAGGACGGTGACGCTTCTCAGTGTTTGCAGAGGCAGTAGGTAAGCAAGCATGAAGCTGCTGGGCCCCACACTTTTTACAAAAAGTAAACCCCGAGGCAGCTACAGATGGAGAAGGCTTTTCATTCGGCATCCGGATATGAAATCTGCCCACCAAGAACTAAAAGAGTAGTAGTAGTAAATAGTTTAAATAAATAAGACGAATTTTAATTTTAAAATGCCTGTCACATTCCTGTTTAAGATAAACCCTCGGCAGATTGAAGTATTTTGCTCGTTCCCACGTGAAAGGGACGACACAGTTTGTTTCTCGGAGGGCGGGGAGGGTTCCGGTCCGGAGCGCCGGGCAGAAGCGTGGCGCTCTAACCCACGAGCATGTTGGGGCCTGTGCACAGGAACTGAAACGGGGACAACGCTCTCGGTGTCTCGTACCGCTTCCACATCCTCTGGTAACTGAGTGCATGAAAACGGAAGCTTGGATTCGCAACTAAATTGTGTTAGAACTGAAAGACTCAGTGTCTTTCTGTCTGATTCCCGTGAAACACAGAATGATGCCGTGTCCCTGACTCAGTCTCCCGATCAACACGGGTCCAGTGCGTCTTCGAAGGCAGCCGGAATCCCTAACCGACAGTGGGGGCTTGAGGCTACTCGCGGGCAGCGACACGCACCACAGTGTGCGGCCGGGTAGCAGGGGTCTACCAGGCCCCCCACGAACATTCGCAGGGCCTGAGGCAGCCACTCAAAGGGAGCCGCACGTGTGTCTACATCCTCAGAAAGTACAAGCCTAGTTCAAAAGCTGTTAAATACATTCTACAGCCACCTCCGTACGCACACAGCTTGACAGAGGTACGTCCTTAAAGAGCAAAGCGGTCCAGACCAGCTGGACCCGGAAGCCCATCTCCTACCGGCTGGGACCATCCCTCACCCCTGCTGGGGCCTTCTGGAACCTTCTAGAGCCTTCCCAAGGGCCTGCCTCAGCACCCAGAAGGGCTCCTCCAGGACCCTTACCGGACTCCGTGCACGTGTTTTCTGCATAAACCTCCGGCCATACCTTGGGCACAGCTGACAGCAGGGGAGCCGCAGGTGAGCCGGGCCCGGTGGGGCATGGCAGTCCTGCTGTTACAGGAGACAGAACAGTTACCGAGAGACGGAGCTCACGGCCACGGAAGCCAGGCACAGGAGGGACATCGGGGCACCAGGGCCTCCCTGGGAGCCGAGCATCTCCACCTGCAAGACAACGGTGTTCTTAGAAAGATGTACGGTGTGGTGCGGACCAGAGGCTCTCTCCCTTCCTGGTGTCCATCGGGCATGTGCCGTCCCCCGAGGACGATGCAGCACCTGTCACACCGAGGGCCAGCCACGTGCTCAGTCGTATCAGAGAGGAGGTCCCCAGAGCCAGACCCAGAGCGGAGCAGAGCAGAACGGGGCAGGATGAGGACAGCCTGAAACACAGGGTCTGCTCACACGGAGCAGTGGCGCCGAGGAGTACTTTGGGCTGAATCATTACAGAAGCACACAAAGATTTTTCAAAGAGAGGCCAGACCAGCATCTAGAGTACATCTCGGAAATGAAGAAAAAGTCATCTACAGGATGACTGGCCGACTCTTTCCTGGGCTCGGGGTGAGGAGCCGCCGGGGAGGCCACCCACAGGGGATCTGAGGTCCTGGAGGCCGCTCCGAGCCGTCGCCTGCGCTGGACCCCAGCTCGCCGAGGCAGAAGCCTGGCGCGAACATCCCGCAGGGGAGGGTGGCCACTCGCCAGCCTGGGGAGGCCCTGCCGCTCCTTAGAAAGACACGGCGGAACTTAGACCCCACAAACCAATGACTGTACAATTTACTTTTAATGTTTTTCCTCTGTATCTCACCCTAAGCCAAGCTCTCGTCAACGCCTAGTTTGGCAGGAAGGAGGAGTTTCCCACAATAGTAAGAGTTCTGGTGGTTCCGGGGACCATTGGCAACACGCAAATAAACGTGTGTGCAATAGGGAATCTCTTGTTCACAAGTGTGTCGTAGGGTGGAATGTCCGTCTGCTCGAAGCCCAAGCTCTGTGGCCCCCCGAGGGCGCTCCCCCACCCACGCAACGCTGACGGCAAGTGGCATCAGCAGTCGGGCTAGCTCACCGCGTCTGAACAGCCCGGCGGGCCTGGTTTAAAGGAGGAAGGAGCCCCACGGCATGTTTCTGCCCCGTGAGACGTGTTCCCGAGGGAGACGTGGTGAGCCCTCGATTACGTTCCAAGCACCTGCGGAACGTGGCTTCGTGGGCCGTCGCACACGGGCGGGCGTACCTGGAGGTGTGAGCCTGTCTCCCCCCCCGCCCCGGCCCATCCGGCTGCAGACGGGGCCACCCCGACGGCTTCTGAAAGGTTTGGAATCCAGATTTAAGGAGTTAGGCAGTGAAGGCATCACTGATTCTGACAGGACGCCTGAGGCCGGGGACGACACGCGGCGCGGGCCCCAGGCGGTGCTGAGGACCATGGTGGCCACCGCCCTGCCCTCGCGAGCGCGTGCGTATGACGCCCTGCATCAGCTCCGCTCGGGCCCACGGCCGGGAGCGCCCCTACACCCAGCACACCCCAGGAGGCTGCAAATACTTTGCCCGAGCGCGCACAGCCGGGAGCGGCAGGGCGAGGAAACGAATTCAGCGCTGCTGGGATGCCGGCCCCTCCTGTGAATCGGTGACGTCTGGGCCCCAGACCACACTTAGACTGACAGCCCGCAGCGGCTCTGGAGCGGGACGAGCCCCACCAGCACGACTCACCGGGGCGTCTGGACCGGGGCTCGTCTGCTCGGCACAGCCGACGTGCGCGGCCGGGCCGTCCTCCGGGGCGGGCTGTCCTGCCCACCCGAGCGTGCGGAGCCGCCTTCCCGGGCTCCAGCCACTAGATGCGGGTGGCCCCCTCCCAACTGCCCCAGCACACACACCCTGCCCACCCACGGGGAAGGGAGGGGTGCACTAGGGCTTCTCTCTGCTCCCCGCCTTCCCCAGGCATCCTTAGTAAGATCAGCTCAGGAAGCGGCTCCTCTGGGACCGAGCGCCCTGGGCTCAGCCTCCCAGCTCCTGTTGGGAACCAGATGTCTCTCAAGCACAGCCTCCGGCCACGGGGGTCTCACCACCCCCTCGTGGTCCTTCTCACCGCCGGACAAGGCCAGCTGGGAGAAGGCCCTGCCTCCTCCATGGCCCTGCCCCAGCCTGGGGCCCAGCGCGTGGAGCCTCCCAGGCACCCAGGGTGGGCTGTGTGCAGGCCAGGCACGGGCGGTGGCACAGAGCAAAGCCCACCGCCGCCCCCCCCAGGGAGCTTCCCTCCAGCCCTGCCTCGTCCCAGCGAAATCTCCCCGATCCCACATTGGGAAGGGGGTCAGGCAGAGATGGCCTTGAACTGGAGCAGCCTCAGTTCCCTAATCTGTAAAAGGAGAGGGTGGGCAGGCGGCCCCTCCAGTCCCTTGACATCCCCACGGGGCAGGGACGGTACCTGACGTGTGATTGGGACCTGGCTCGTTTGCAGTTTTGAGCAGTCGCCATCCAGAGCAGAAACACTACACCCACACTCTTAATTCCTAACCGCGGGGCCGCAGGTGCGATTTCAGGTCAAGATTTGAATGAAAATCGGATGCTGGTACTGGAGAGACAGAGCAGCGATCCGGAGGGTCTGAGCAAGGGGAAACAGGGTGTCCCCTGTCTGTGCAAAGCTCATACAAACGTTTAGAAAATCGCAGACAAGTCGCAGAAGGTGAGATACAGTCGTTCGATGAACAGAAAACTGGTGAAGCTTGGGAGTGATCTTCAGAGCCACGGAGAGACGCGCTCTTGGAGGTTGTCTGTATTGACGCGGCTCCGTCCCTGAGCCGCTGGGAATGGTGTGCGGACACCGGTGAGTCACAAAGCCGCTGTGGGCGGAAGGTCGCAGCCAGAGACAAACGTGAAAATATTTGTCAAGAACCTTCCAAACGTCCGTGCCTCCGCCTGCTGATTTCACTTCTGGGATTCTGTCCCAAGGACATAAATCTAATGACAGAAAATGCTTTCGGCACAGATGCTCATTTCGGCATTACTTAATGAAAAGTGGGAAACACCTGCGGATATTTAACAGCTGGGAGCTGGCTGGTGCGCGGGCGGCGTGCGTCCGGGGTGGGCCGAGGCCGTGGCCCTGGGGGCAGGGGTGCGGGTGGAGGACGAGGATGAGGGTCCTGTGCAGCAGAGGTGAGCCTCCAAGAACACATCCAGAGGGGAAGGCGAAGGGGTCACCTGCGAGTAACGCTCCGTGGGTATCGTCTTCCTGTCCTGAGAGACAACAGGCATCACTCTGAGTACATCTGTGTACGTGAGGGAAGGTGTGCTCTCAAGCTGCCTTTCCCAACCTCGGGCCCACAGAGCACCTGTCTCAACAGCTGTTCCAAAGACAAATGTAAAATGCGGCATTTTCTAGCACATTCCCCCGAGGGCCCGCCCCCAAGCCCAGAAGGGCATCGCGGTGCATGGAGGTGCCCCCACCCCGAGTCGGCTGGGCCCGCGGGCTCTGTCCGTGGCGGGGGGACAGCTGCCTGGCAAAGCCGGTGGCAGGGGTGTCCTTCCAGCCCCCCGGCGTTGTCCTGGAGCAGGTTTGGGGAGCTGTCCTGAGCCCCCACAGCTCAAGGGCTCATCGCCCCACCGCCCCCAGGTGCTGTCCCGCTCTGAAGGGCTCTCTGTCCTGCTGGGGGCACAGCCCGCGGCCTGCACCCTGGGGCCCTAAGGCAGGACTGGGGCCAGCGCTCCCTGCAGTGGGGCGGGGAGTCCCCGATGCTGGGGTCCCCCTGGGCTGAGGCCGTCGTAGAGAAGCCCGAGAGCACCTCCCCACAAAGCCAGCGTCTCAGATCAGCTTCCTGGGAGCCCACATTGCCGCGACCGTCACTCACGGTGCTGCCAGCGATGAGACAAGTTTTAGGAGGGGAAGTACGACAAAGGTACATCGTGGAACGCGAGCGGAATGGTGACCTCTCAGGCTGCGAGGACGGGAGCTCACGCCCGTGGGGGCGGACACAGGTGAGCCTGGGGTCCCCGGCCGCGTCTCTTGCCGCGGCTCCCCTCCTCGGCTCGCCCGCCCGCTTCTCCCCTGAGCGGCACCCGCCTCCTCACCGGTGGCCTCCCCAGCCCTGGTCTCTTGCCCGAGTGCCCACTGCCCGCAACACAAGCTTCGTGCCCGGAGTTCCCGCCGCGAGAGAACCTGCCCGGGGTGTGTTCAGCACTCCCTGAGCCTGCTTGGGCACAGAACACAGGCTTTCCTACCCACGAGCCCTCTTACAACCTCGGGCACCACAAAAGCACCCCAGCTCAGGGAACGTGCTCCGTCTTGGTGGCGGGGGCTCCTTAGACCCACGACACGACCCAGCGGCGGCCCCGCCTGCACCGAGCGGGGTGGGGGCGGGGCACTGCCTCCTGACAGCGACAGGCAGCGAGGGCGAATGATGGCCCCCAAAAGATAATGCCCACGTCCGGACCTCTGGTACCTATGAGCATGACCTTATTTAGAAAAAGGGCCTCGGGTGCCTGGGTGGCTCAGTTGGTGAAGCGTCTGCCTTCAGCTTAGGTCGTGGTCCAGGGGTCCTGGGATCGAGTCCCACATCGGGCCCCCTGCTCAGCGGGAAGTTTGCTTCTCCCTCTGCTCCTCCCCGCCGTTCATGCTCGCCCTCTCTCTCTCTCTCAAATACATAAAATCTTTGAAAAAAAAAGAAAAAGAAAAAGGGTCTCTGTAGGTGTAACTAAGTCAAGGATCCCAAGATGAGGGCATTCTGGATTAACCAGGGTGATAAACCCGACAACTGAGGCAGAAGAGACCCAGGGGCAAGAGGAGGAGGTCACGTCAAGGTGAAACTATGGACGTGGAGACTGGAGGGACGCAGCACAAGCCCAGGAACCCCTGGAACCCCTGAAGCTGGAAGAGGTGAGGAAGGGTCCTCCCCTGGCACCCAGAGAGAGCGTGGCCCTGCGAGCCACGGAGGGGGCTGGGTGCCGTCATGGACCTCTGTGACAGGAAGCCAGAGAGGAGCCTGAGGAGACGCCAGGAGCCAGACAGGGAGCAGCCCCCGGAGTCCCAGGCCCCTTCCTTGTGGCCAGGGTGCGCCCCAGGCCCTGCTGCTGGCTGCCCGGGGGGCTTGTGTGGGTCTCGACAGGAAAGCCCCGCCTCCTGCAGTCAGCCGCTGCCGGGCCGAGCACCAGGGCCTGGCCACCACTCGAGCGGTGAGCCTATCAGGTCTGTCCCGCCGGGGGACGCCCCCCGCAACCCAGCAGCCCCAGTCACCCGAACCCCTGACGCCCGCCAACGGTCCTTTGGAGGCTGCTGCCAAACCTCTGCGTTCAGGGCTGTCGATGGGAAAACCCTCGGCAACTCCCCTGTCTGACATTTCCAGGCCGCTTGGCGGCGGGCCCGGGACGCACCCTGGCACGTCTGCTTTTGTGGGACCGGGACCCTGCCTCCACTGCCCTTGCCCTGGGCTTGGGCGTCACAGGAAGCCACAGCCCTCCTGGACTGGGCCTGCTAATGTCCAGCTCATCCTGACCCCCCAAAAACACCGGCTTGGGGAACAAAGCTGCCTTCTCGAGAAGCCCTGGGGACCTGGGATTCATGACTCCAGGCAGCTGTCCTGGAATCAAATGTGTCCAGTCCCTCTGACCAAGTGTGAAAGACACTTGCGCACGTTGTTAACTGTCCCTGATGGATTTGCAAAGGTCGCTGCCCGGAGCCAGCATGTGGGGAATGTCTTCCCTGGCTTCTCGGCCTGGGGCGGGCTGTGGGACCCTGGCCTCCCTCACCAGGGCCAAGAGGCAACAGGGGTGCGGGGGGGATGCTGGACTCCCCGGGCTTCCCGAGGGTTGGGGAGACTTCGTCCACCAGAGACGCCCAGTGTCTGGGGGGCAGTGGGGAAGTGGGGGCCTGCAGGGAGCCCCCCAACCGCGGAGGCCCTGCTGGGGAGACCTGTGCAGCCCCAGTGCCACCTGGTGGTGCTGCCCGGAACTGCAGCCTGACTTTAACCCTGGGGGCCCTGAGCCCTGACCGGGGTTGGGTGATGGAGGTGCTGGAGGGGCAGCTCCCAAAGTCACGCGTCTGGAGCCGTTCCCCGATGTCTGGGGGGAAATGAGAAACGTAGACTCCTCACCGTGGCAGGGAGGCTTAGGGCCCTCGGTGGAGTTCTCCTGCTGTCCCCTGCTCAGCTGGAGGACCCCAGGGGGTACCCAGCATCCCAGGGAGCAGCCCTTCCTTTACAGGCAGCGAGGACCCCGGGAGCACTCTGCCTGGGGCTGGACTGCAGGCCACACTCTGGACCCTGCGGTGGCTCTGCTCCTGATGGCCCCACAGCCTGGCCAAACCCCCCTGCCCTTTGCTGAAGGGTGCGCCGGACACTTGGTGGGGGACAGATGTCAGTGGAGGGGCTCCCATTCTGCCGGGCATGGGAAGGTAGACACACAACCGAACAGAAAAGGAACTTGTCCTGCGTTCTGGGAGGTGAGACAGGCCAGGGGGAGGAAAAGTAGAGCCAGGTACGGGGGTTGAGGGCAGACAGTGGGACAGGCTTCTGTTCAGTGGAGAGATCGGGCCAGTGCAGCAACACAAGGTAGAGGGACTGGGGTGGGGGGGCCCTGGACTGGAGACTCCGGGGAGGGGGTCCTGGGGAGGGCGTCCTGCGGAGGAGACTCCGGGCTGGGGAGGGGG
>NC_138371.1:1915995-1925883 GCF_054177405.1 Leptonychotes weddellii
AAGGGGTCCTGGGGAGGGGGACCAGGGAGGGGCCCTAGGGAGGGCACTCTAGGCAGCAGGATTGGGGGGGTTGGGGGGTAGGTCAGGAGGGTAGCCAGGTGGGTAAAGTTTCCAATCTCAGCCAAGGGAGCCCCTGTGAGAAGAAGGGTGTCCTGACTTGAGGTGAAGGGGTGCGCTGTGTTTTCTGTGCTGAGAGCAGCATGGGGAGGGCAGGGCTGAGGCAGTTAGGAGCTGGGTGCAGGCAGTGGACCAGAGATGGAGCTGTCCCGTGGTGGTGCATTCATGAGATACTTGGGGACCACGGGAACAAGCCCCATGTGAAAACCAGGGTGCCCTTGGGGCACTTGCTGTTGGCCGCTACCTCTGAACCCCTTCTCTTACCCAGCAGAGTACAAGCTGGATCTAAAAACACAGCCCAGCCCTACCCTGCTGGTGCAGAAATGAACGGAGGCTCCAAAACCCACCAATGAGCTGGCCGGGTTGCCTGCCAACATCAACCAATCAGGAGGAGCTGCTTTCCTCATTAGCATATTAGATCCAGTGGGAACCCTGGGGGAGCTCTCTGTGTATAGCAGGGCCTCTGTGGAGGACCCCAGCCTAACGGCTCTGGTGGTTCCTGTGTCCCCTTCAGCTCGAGCTGGAGCCCCAGGAGAGCTTGGCCTGTGCCTTTGAATTTCAGGTCTGGCCTCGTTTCTGTCACTGTCCACTCAAGAACCTAATTCCAGTAACAGTCAGATGCTGGATACATTTAGAAAGGGGGTGGGCGCCTTGGTGGCGCAGTCTGTTGAGCATCCGACCCTTGGTTTCAGCTCAAGTCATGATCTCAGGGTCCTGAGATAGAGCCCCGTATCAGGCTCTATGCTCAGTGCAGAGTCAGCTCGAGATTCTCTCTGCCTGTCCCTCTGCCCCTCCCGCTTGTGCTCTCTCTTTCTCCTTAAAAATAAATTTAAAAAAAGAACAAAAAAGTGTTGGGGTGGGCTTCCTGGTGACTTCAGTGTGGGGCAGGAATGAGAGGAGGGAGACGCCGAGGTTCGAGGTGGGGCAGCCATCACTGAGCGAGCGCAGGGGGAGAGCCCCACTTCGCATGAGCTGAGCCCGTCCTATCTGCTCGGTTTCCAGTTGGAGACCCTGACAGACAGACACCCAATACTCAAGTCTAGAGCTCGAGAGGAACCCAGCAAGCAGACACTGAGATCACAAGGGGTGAGGGTGACCAGAGCTGAGGGGAGTGGCTGGAGAGAACAGCACCAGATGGAGGTGGGGGACCCGCAGGGCAGTGTGCATGCTGTCAGCACCAACACATCTTCAGTCGCAGGTCCTGTTGTCTGCACCCCTTGTGGTGAGTTAAATGGTGGCCAACACGTCCATGTTCTCTTCCCTGGAAACTGAATTTGATGTTGTGTGGAGAAAGGGTCTTTGTTGTTGTAATGAAGTTAAGGATCTTGAAGTGAGAGCATGCTGGATTAGCTGGGTGGACCCTAAATCCAATGACAAGTGTCCTTAGAAGAGACCCCAGGGGAGGCACACAGCAGAGAGAAGAGAAAATGCTGTGGAGACAGAGATGGAGACTGGAGGCACGAGTTGAGGGCTGTCCGGAGCCCCAGGAGGCTGGAGGAGGCGGGCAGGATCCTCCAGAGGGACTGCAGCCCTACCAAACCTTGACTTAGGACTTCTGGCCTCCAGGACTGGGAGAGAATAAACTTCTGTGGTTTGAAGGCACCAATACACCCTTGAGGGCACCAATACGCCCCTCCTTTTCACCACGAGGAAATGGAGCCCCCAAGGCAAGCAGGTCCACCAGCAGTTGGTGGAGGGAAACCCAGTTACTCTCAGTCTGCTGCTCTGCTGGGGGCTTGACTATCGCGGGCAGGGTGTGACCCACACCTGGGACATTTCAGCTTTATAGCTGCAGGTGTCCCTTCCAGCCTGTCAGGGTCTTTGGAATGAATTTCCACTTTCCAACTACTACAGTATTCGGGGCTGTATGCACCAGTTAAAGGACAAGATTTCCCACCCTGCCTTCCAGGTGGCTGTGGCCATGTAGCTGAGTTCTGCCAATGATACGTAAGCAGAAGTGAGTGTGGGGCTTTTCTTCACAAGGGGGATATGTCAATCACAGGTTCATAGAAATCACTTCAGGTGTTAAAAGCAGAAAGGGGGTTTAGTAGAGGCAATAGGATTTAAAACTCACCGAGGGCTGGAGGGGTGACCATCAGGGTTCCACATGCACTGTTGATTTAGATGTCCCACCAGAAGCCAAGACCGAGACCAGGAACCCATTGTTGCTAATACCGCTGCCTTGGCCACATTTGTCTTCCACCTGCCAAGCTGGTGTCCAGACACTGAGTTATAGACTCTGGCCACCAGGACATACACTTTTCCTAACCCTGCCTGCAGTGGCCACAGCAACTCACTTCTGCCTTCCAAATCTCACCTGAGTCCTTACAAGTTGTCTCAACCTAGATTGCATCCAGAATAGCAGGTGCAAGGAAACCTGGGGAGTGTAGTTTTCCAGGGCATGGTGGTAACTCTAAGATAAATGCAGTTTGGTCTTGCTATGAAATAGAGGCCTAGTTCCCTGGGAGGGTAACTCACAAAGAAGGGGGAGAGGGAAGGACACAAATCCACGTGGGAAGAACCCCTGCCCAAGGGACAGCACGAATGTGATCGCTATAGACAATGATGGGTCAGCCCTGTCAGGGCATCACCCCCCTTGCTGGCAGTCAGAAGGAGTGAAGTCAGTAGGACTGGGGTAGAGTTCCACAGATCCAGCTGCATGAGCAAGGCAAGGGGTGTCAGTTTCCTTGACTTGCTCCCCTCATTCTTCTCAGCACACCCTGCCTCCCAGTTTAGTGTGGTTTGGAAAATACTTGCTCCATTTCTCTCTTGAATTTCCCCACATTTTCGTACATTTTGTCCATCTTTTCTTCTATCTTTATTTAATGTAGTTATACTAAAGCCCTTGTCTAAATTCTACCATTGATTTTGGGTTATCCAAGGGTCTGCTTCTATTGACTATTGTTTCTCTTGAGTGTGAGTGGCATTTTCCTGCTTCTTTATCTGTTTTGCAAGTTTTGATTGTGTATGGGCATTGTACGTAAAAGAACCACAGAGTCTGAGGCCACATAAGTATTTCCCTGAGTTCTGTGAGCCATTCTGGCAAATTATCAAACCTGAGGAGGAAGCCAGTCAGGAGCACAGGTAACAACCTGGACTTGCAATTGGCATCTGAAGGGGAGGGGTCCGTCTTGTGGGACTGAGTCCGTCACCTCTGGGGTCTGTACTGACTCATTAATGTCAGAATTGAATTGAATTGAATTGAATTGAATTGAATTGTATTGAATTGTAGAACACCTAGCTGGTGTCACAGAATTGCTTGTTGTAGGGAAAACCAACACATCTTGTCACAAAAGTGTTCTGTGTGAGTGTGTACAGGGAAACAGTGAGTCTTTCAAAGGCAGTAATACATCACATTAATAGAATAAAGGGGAAAAACTACATGGTCATCTCAATATACCCGGACAAAGCACATAAAAAAATAGAATACCCATTCATGATTTTTTTTAAAAATCTCAGCAAATGAGGAATCAAATGGAATTTTTTGTTGTTGTTGCTCCTATAAAGGGCACTAAAAATCCTACAGCTAAGATCATACTTAATGGTGACAGACTGAACCCTTTCCATACAGGATTGGGAAAAGGTGAGGATATCCATTCTCTCCATGTTTATTTAACATTGACTAGAGGTCCTAACTAATGAAACAAGGTTAGAAAAGTGAAAAGCATCTGATTGGAAAGCAAAAAGTAAAACTATTATTGCTATTATTCAAACTGACATAGTAGAAAATCCTAATGAATGCACAGAAACTGATAAATCTAATAAATGAGTTCAGCAAGGTTACTGGATACAAGATCAACACAGAAAAATCATTTGTATTTCTATATACTAGCAGCAAACTATCAGAAAATAGAACTAAAGCGATCCCATTCACAACTGCCTCAAAAAAGAATAAAAACACTTAGGAACAAATCCAACAAAGGAAATGCAAAGGCTCGTACATTATAAACTATAAAACATTGCTGAGAGAAATTAAAGAAGATCTAGATAACTGGAAAAACATTCCATGTATATGGACTGGAAAACTCAGTATCCTCAAGATCATAATTCTCCCTAAATTGATTTATGGAGTCAATGAAATCCTATAAAGATCCCAGCAGGATTTTTTCTTTTTTAGAAATTGGCAAACTGACTGTAAAATTTATATGAAAATGCAAAGGCCTCAGAATGACTGAAACAGTTCTGGAAAAGAACAACATTAGAAGGACTTAGGCCACTCGTCTAAATCTACACTAATCATGACTATGTGGCCATTGGCACAGGGTAGACATAGAGATCACTGAAATAAAAATTAAGAGTTTATAAATAAATGCTTACATTTATGCTCACCTGATTTTCAACAAAGATGACAAGGAAATGAAATAGAGAAAAGAGAGTTTTCAACAAATCATTCTAGGGCCATTGTATATCTAAGGCCTCACATCATACACAAAAATTCACTCAAAGCCGATCATAGACCTAACCTACAACTCTGAGAAGAAAACACAGAAGAGAATCCTTGGGAGCTTGACTTAGGCAAAGAGTTCTTAGTTTTGACACTAAAACCATGATCCATAAAAATATGAACATGATGAATTGGACTTCATCAAGATTAAAAACATTTCCCTGTCACAGGACATCATTAAGAAAATGAAAAGACAAGCCACAGACTGGGAAAATTTATTTACAAATGTTGTATCTGGTAAAGGACTTGAATCCAGGATATATAAAGAGTTTTTATAAATCAATACAGATAATCCAATTTAAAATGGGCAAAAGATATAAACAGCTATTTTACCAAAGAAGATGTACAAGATAAGAACACGAGAAGGTGTTCAATATCATTAGTCATTAAGGTTAACGCAATCAAAACCACAATGAGAAACCGCATCCACTAACATGGCTCTCATCAAAGAGATAGGCAACCATAAGTGATAATGAGGATGTGGAGAAATTGGGACCCTCATCCATTGCTAGTGGGAATGTTCTATGGTACATGGCAGCTGAGAGTGTAAAATGGTGCAGCCACTTTGGAAAATAATTAGGCAGGTCTTCGAAATGTTAAGTATAGCGTTACCATGTGATACAGCAATTCCACTCCTAGGTACATACCTGCTATGGTCTGACTACGTCCTGCCCAAATTCCTATGTTGAACTCCTAACTCCCAAGATGAAGGTATCAGAAGGTAGCCTGTCATGAGGGATCTCGAGGTGGAGCCTTCGAGAATGGGATTAGTGCTCCCGGGAGTGCTCTTGTGAAAGGGACCCGTGATCGCTTCCTCACCCCTTCGGTCATGTGAGGCCACAGTGAGCAGACCGTCATCTATGAACCAGGAAGCGAGTCCCCACCAGACACCACATTTGCCGGCACCCTGATCTCACACTCCTGGCCTCCAGAACTTCGAGAAATAAATGTTTGTTGTTTATAAGCCACTCAGTCTGTGGAACTTGTCATAGCGCCTGAACTGGCTAATAAGATACCCAAGAGAAATGAAAACACACGACACACAGAACGTGTAGGAGAATGCTCAAATGGGTTTTTTCATAGGAGACTGAAAACAACCCAAATGTTTGCTAACCGGTGCCTGAACAAACACACTGTGGGATGGCCCCCTTTGGGGTACTATTTGGGGTAAAATAAACAAAGTACTGCCCCTTGCCACAGCTTAGACGCATGTCAACAACATCATGCTTAGAGAAAGAAGTCAATGTGGAAGGCGTCATATGATTCCATTCACAGAGAATGTGCAGAAATGGCCAATCCGTGGTGACAGAAAGCATATCAATCTTTGCTTCGGGCTGTGCGTGTGGGAGCTGGGTTGGCTTCACATGGACACGAGGGAACTTTTTGGTTTGGGGTGATGAAAATGCTTGAGGAATCATTGAAAATTGCAGTGTGGGGATGGTTGCACAACTCTACAAATGTACTGAAAATCATTGAATTGTACGTGCTCGCAATGGGTTGTTTCTACGGTATATAAATCGTACCTCAGTATAAACTGTGTTATAAAAGAAAACGTCTCTTGGGGGCGCCTGGGTGGCTCAGTCCCTGAAGAGTCCGACTCTTGGTTTCGGCTCAGGTCATGATCCCAGGGTCGCGAGCTGGAGCCCCACGTCAGGCTCCATGCTCAGTGGGGAGTCTGCTTGGGATTCTCTCTCTCCCTCCCCACCGCCCCCTCACCGGGAACCCCTGCTAGGGGGGAAACATCCTCCAGCACGCGTGGGAGCTGCCCCTGAGCCTTTGTTGTTGGCCCAGCACCACTCCACGTAGAGACCATGCAGGGAGAGCTCACCATGGGCAGGCACGCTTCCAGGCACTGTTCCGATGCCGCTCATCTGTCCCAGCGCCCGCCCTGTAGGCGGGTAGGCCTGTCACCACCCCCATTTCACAGGTGGGACTCTGGAAACACAACCTCTTGATGGGGACCTCTGCACCGTGCAGCCTCCTCAGCGGCGGGGAACAGGCTCATTGATAAGGCCATTTAATTGGGGAAAAATGACTTCGAGGAAACATCAACCAGGAGTTTATTTATTCATTAACGAAATGCTTCCCTGCCCAGAATGGTGTCTCTGGCCCCTGCACCTCTGCACCCACAGTTCCAGGTCCCTTGTGATTTGCACCTTCAACAGCCTGGCTGGGGCTGAGAGGTCAACTCTCAGCCCACGTCTGTTCGGGGCAGCGTCTGGGAAGAGGGTCTTAACATCAGAGTTTATCGTCTGCACTCAGGGCCTCAAATCCCAGGTGAACAGTGCCTCCTCAGGGGAGTCTGGAGCCCGGCTCTTAACTGCGGCCTGGGACGTTTTGCATGTTTGGGTGATACTTGATCACTTGAGGCTGCCATCGATACTTACATCAACAGTTTATCGGCATGCTGGACGTTCTCCGGTAACAGATACTAGTTTCATGCCCACGTCTCACCAGCTTTCACGTTTTTTAAATCCCGTTAAGAACATCTTGATTCTGACTTTTTGTGGCATTTTCTGTGTCCCATACAGCTGCCTCTGGCCACATGTGGCTATTTAAATCCACTCCAAATGAAAGTGAATGAAATGAAAGAGCCAGTTCCTTGGTCGCACCAGCCACACTCCTGGCCACAACGGCCACGTGTGGCTAGTGGCTGCCGTCCCAGAGAGCCCAGAGACAGGACATTTGCTTCGGCGCTGAGGGGTCTGTTGGGCAGCGCTGCCGGAGGCCCGTGGGGTCTGTGCTCACGGGGCTCCCTGCACGCAGGCTTACCTCCAACGGTTAGTCCGTTTCTTTCTTTAGGATGGTGAGGGAGGGGGTGCAGAGCAGGTCCTTGTCTGTGATTCCCGAAGGAAGAACGGATGGAGGGGGGTTGCTCGGAGGAAGGCAGGGGCGTTGCAGGTTTCCGAGGTAGACGGGAGGGCTCCGTGCGCCGTGACTAGCTGCCGTGTCCTGGGAGAAGGCTGGAGACGGATGGCTGAGCAAAAGGGGCTCAGGCCGACGGGAGGGGCTCACCTGCTCTTTCTGAGGGCCCACCTGCTGCCATCCCAGGGAGTCTCTGCTGCAGGCTCTGGACCCCAGAACACCCCCCCCGCCGGATCACGGTGGTCCCGAGTCCTGAGGACAGCCTTCCGATGCCCTGGCCAGCAACCCTGACCCTATGACCCCATCGCCTGGCTCACAGTGAGGCGCTGGTTTGGGAATTTGGCAATTGGACACCAAGGGCTGAGTCAGCCACTGGGAAAGCTTTGCTGAGAGATCATGAGGCTGTCTTGGAGCTGGGAGGCTTTCGGGGGGCACTGGAGAGGGTGAGGGGATGAGGGGGGACAGCAGGAGAGAAGGAGCAGAGCTGGGAAGCCAGAAGGAGGACTAAGGGTGGTGTCACTGGACCCCACACTCAAGCCGTGCCCCTGAGCCAGCCTGAGTGTGGCCCCGTCCTGGCCCTTCCCCTTGTGGAGAAACATCTGGTTCTGATTGTGTCATCCTAGAATATAAAAACTCTCCTGAGTCGAGGAGGGGAAGAGCATGGTGGCCCGGCGTCCCAGCATCCCCACCCCCCAGGAGCAGGCCTTCCAAGGCTGCTAAGGGCCACCTGCAGGGACCCACTGTGCCGGGCACCCCCGCCTAGCAGGACCTCACCCAGCGTGGCGGCCGCTGCAGGATGAGATGTGTGCGTGCCCAAGCCTGAGAAATTCAGAAATGCCAGCTTGCACCAGAAACCGAGACCGGACACGCTGCTGGCACGCTCGATGGCCGCCAAGGGCTGGGCGGGCGCCTCTCGTGGACACAGGGGCCTGGAAATGCACCCGCGACTACGCCAGTTTTGTGAGCTCTGGGGAGCATATTCTCTTCTCACCCTTGCAGAAGGTCGTCCTGAAAATTCCGGATCTTCCGCGCTGGCGTCCCCACCCGCGTGTGCCCCCTTGGTGTTTGCGCAGAGACCCCGCGGTGCCCGCGGCCCTGCAGCCTGGTGCGCTGGCCTTCCCCACAGCAGCTGCCATCGACAGGGAAAGACACTTACCCTGGGTAGCTCAGGCCAGCTCTCTCTTTTTCTCTGTTCTTTGTTGTCCAAGCCCTTTGTTGTTGTTGTTGTTGTTCCCTGATTTTTCCTAGTATCGTACAAATCCTGCTAGTATTTCAAAACACACCACCCTGAACCAGATCCCAGCTGTCCCCAAGGCTCCCGCCAAGCGGAGCTGTGTGTCTGGGGGAAGAATAAAAAGGACAGGGCGCCGGCGGGGAGAGGGCGTCCGAGGTCCGTCATCCTGCTCCTGCTCCCGTCAGGGACGGTCTCTGGGGACGGACCCCCCTGGAATGCACCTCATGTGCCGACTGACTGACAGACGTGTGTGTCCTCATCGCTGAGCGCAGGCCAGAGGAATTTTTTCTTTCATCGTATATTTAGCTGTATATTTTCTTTTCCTGTCACCAACGCCGAGCTGACATTTGCTTTGAGCCGTTCACCTCGGCACAGCTGAATCTTAGGCTGTGCAGGGGGGCGGGGGGCTGGGGGCTGGCCGCCCGTGGCTTTGGCTACACGGCAAAGAGCTGGCCGTGCGGTGACGCTCGGGGCTGCGCTGGTGGGCACGGGACGGGGACAAACCGCGGGGCACCCAGATGGGGCCCCGTGTTGGCTCCGGCACGCCCGGGACGTGTGGCCGTGTGGACCGCAGGCTGCGCACCCTGCGGCCCCGCCACGGCTTTGCGCGGGCCGCCGTCTGGGAATGACGGTCCCGAAGGGCCACCGACCTGAATGACGAGGGCCCCACCTGTCTTGTGGAGAAGGTCTTAAAGTCATTTCACTTAACACAGATCCTCCTTCACCGGAGACCTAACCCACTCCGCGGCTCCAAGTCTCAGGGGTGTGCCTGCTGCCCCGGGGAGAAGCCGGGCATGGGGGCGGGGGGAGGCGGGACTCAGCGGGCCGGTCGAGGCCCTGGGAGCACTGGGGAGATGGGGGTGGGGCGGCGGGGAACAGGCTCATTGATAAGGGCCCCCCCCCCCCGGCCCCGGAGGGCAGCGGGCCACCTGCGGGGCTCGCACACTTTTATTTATGAGGCTTCCCTGGGCTTGCCAGAGCGGGAGGCGCTCCCAGGGTCGGACCCCTGCCCTGCTCTGAGCGCACTGGAGGGACGGCCGTGGCCGCAGCTGCAGCCACCCACGGAGGAGGCCACGTCCAAACACCGGGGGAGGCGAGCACGGTAAAGTGGAGCGCATACTTCTGTCCTAAAATAGATTTTATCTGAAAAAGAAAACAGATGGAGACGGAGATGATGTTTTTTTCCTTTCATGAAAAGCACAGGAAGCAGCCTAAGGCTGCGCTGCCC
>NC_138371.1:1925983-1931814 GCF_054177405.1 Leptonychotes weddellii
CCGTCAAGTGTTAGCAGGTCCGTATCATGATGAATGTTATCTGGGTGAAGGCTTGATTCAGCAAGTTCCTCTTGATGCCATTTGTCATCACATGACTCACTGCGTGACCATCGAAGGAGAAAAATCTTTACATTTCTCAGCGAAATGGCTCCATTTATGTGTTAGGCCGGCTATATTTATCTGGGATGATTACGAGTGTAGATCATAACATAACTCTGAAGATAAGATTTTATGACCCGCAATTAACTAGCCGTACGGGTTTCCTTGTCTTCGATAGATTATAGATTTGTGCTGAAGTTCAGGACACGTTTCCTTCGAGCAGCAAACCCCATGGGTGTGGGCGCCGGTGGCTGTCAGAGGTGCGTCTGCGTCTCTCTCACACTCGCACGCACACACACGGGAGCTCAGGGTGATCTCGAGAAATTCATGGTCCTTTAAAAAGCTTTGCCTCGGACAAGATCGGGTGCGTTCAGGGCAACTGATGAATTATTGAACATTACATCTGAAACTAATGATGTACCTTGTGTTGGCTAATTGAATTAAAAAAAATTTTTTTTTAAATAAACAAATAAAATATAAATAAAATATAAATAAAATAAAATGAAAATAAAAAGCTTTGCCTCGGGGTAAGAGAAAATGGATTCCCAAACAAAACAACAACGCCGTCACCGTGAAGCTTTATGCAACCGCGGTTCACCATTGAGTGCTGCCTACTTTTATCTCAGATGCTGTGACCACAGAGCGGCCCATGTGTCTGAGCTGCACCATGTTCCACGGCCGGGCCACACAGGGCCTGAGCCGGCGGGAGGGCCCGCGCACTGTGCCAGGGATGGAAATATTCCTTCACACGACACCTCAGAGGTGTACAAAGCCTGGAGACCCAGGGTTCTGCACCGGCCAGACGGCGCCGTATGCGTCCTGGAGAGCCCAAGCTCCCAGCTGAGCTCTTGATGCCAAGGGCAGAACGTTCCTGAGCATCCTTCCCGTCTGGCGCAGTCTGATTGTTGCTCTGGGAACAAGCAAGTCATGACCCGCCCTGGTGATGAAGGGTTGTCTCCCCTGAAGTACGGGGTGATCCTACCCAGCTGAGAAACGAGTCATCAAATAGGGCTCCCCTCAGTGCACAGAAGGTGGGGTCGTTTGCAGACTTCAATGGCAGCCCTTCAGAGCTGGGCTTGGGGAAGGGAGCATGGCCCGCACGGCTGCCCTGCTAGGCCCTCTGTGGCTCCAGGGCGCACAGGGAGCTCTGCCCAGACGGGGGCTGTCAGGGCGTCCCCACCAGGCCCACCGCTGCCTCCGGGAAGAGCTGCGGCATTGAGGGAAAGGCAGGGTATCTTTCTACACAGACGGCATTGCCATTTGGAAGGACCTGCAAGACAGTCCGTGGTTTCCATCTAAGCAGTGTTGACAGACACTGAACGCCCTTGTTCTGGAATTGGCCTCCCTGGTGGGGGAGGAAAGCCGAGGCGGCTGCGGGGTCCTGAGTTATGGCTCGGCCTCTGGCCCCAGACCTTCCTGTACCCCCAGCCAACATCATGGATGCTCTGAGCAAAACCGGGGCCAAGGGGGCAGAAGAGGAAATGATAAGACAAGAGTCACAGTAGAATCCGAAATGCTCACCGCGTGGCCCTGCTCAGTTGCTGGGGATGGGGGAGGCTCTGAGCTTCCTAGCAGTCAGAGCAAAGGGGAAAACTAGCTTCTGCCCATTTCCCCAGAGCCTCCAGGATGACCCATGGGGGCCTTGGGGTCTTGGCTCATTATCCTTAGGTTTGGGGTTTGAAATACGGAATAGGAAAAGGAAAGAAATTACTGGACTTGGTACACAACTAACTCGTCTGGGAAAAGGATGGCATTTTGTAGTTGACTTGTACCCCACAGGATCAAGGCACAAACAGGAAGTGAGTCATAGATGTTTCTGGAAGTAACTCTCTTCTCCTCTGTCTCCTCCTCATCCACGCCGGCACCGACTCCTAACGGGTCTTCCCCCATGTGCTCATGCCCCTTCAGTCCCCCACGGGAATGCAGATTCCCCAAACAGTGCACGGCTCCCACCTGCGAGTCTGAGCTCCCACCCCATCCCGAAGTGCCCACCACCCGTCCAAGGGAGCGACCCTGTGTGTATGAATCTTGTGTGTTTGCTCGCTGTGGCCTTCTGTCTCCACCAGCACATAACCTCGGGGCAGGCTCTGGTCCCTGCTGTTTCCCTGGCTCTCGACGGCATCCCACAGGTGCTGGGTCACGTCACCCTAAGTCACTCCGCCGACAGCCGATGTGCTGACTGATTAATCTGTGAGTGACCACTTTACTCCAAATCGCCACAGCTACTTTGCCACAAGATTCGGGCAAGAGGTGGGGACGGTGCAGGCAGCAGATTCTCCCCGGGTAGGGAAGCCCCTTGATCCCCACCACAGGGGACGGGACGGGACACAAGG
Organism: Leptonychotes weddellii; assembly: GCF_054177405.1. Classification (NCBI taxonomy): domain Eukaryota; kingdom Metazoa; phylum Chordata; class Mammalia; order Carnivora; family Phocidae; genus Leptonychotes; species Leptonychotes weddellii. Next base: position 1,928,416 of record NC_138371.1, read on the forward strand.
AGAGGGGTGGGGCCGTCGCATGCAGGAAGCGCAGGGACCTGGCCTTCCTCCAGGACTCTTATCTCTGGATTATTGTCTTTGCCTTTGAAATTAAAAATTAGTTCTTCTGCAAGTGTTGAATTTGTTTTTATAATGATTGCAAGAACCAGGAGAGGGGCATTATCTGGCTGCCTATTAATCAGTGCAGGGCAACATTTCCATGAGGCTCCACCAGGGAGAAGTGATGGAGACAGATTTCTTCACCCGCACGCTCCTCCAAGGTAGGTGTTCATCACTGAAAGGCAGCGGGCGGCCCTGGATGTTACCACTGGGGTTGATTTTACTATTATTTACCACATTCAGACAGGTGTTTCTGCCATGAAGGACCAGCCTTTTAAAACGTCTGATGCCTTGCGGACCGACCCTCTCACGGAAGGCAACACCAGTGTCATGACCAAGTCCAAAGGGGACAGAAGTTTCCACAGTTTGCTCTGGGTTTTGTCCGACCCCAAGTGGGTGGCTCCCACAGTCTCCTCCCGCGGTGACCTGGGGAGCAGGGTCTCGGCTCTGCCAGCAGAATGGGGTTTGGGGAGGCTGGGCCGAGCCCCTGCTCCCGGCTCCCTGCTCCCCGTGAGCGCCGTCGGGGCCGGAAGCGACGGTCAGGCTGATGACCTGGAGAGCCGGCTGGAAGAGGACGTGGAGGGCATCTCGCCTGGCCCTCGGGCCCCCGGGGTGGACACCAGGCACACTCGGGCATTTTACAGTGACCTCAATGCCTCGGACATTGGATTGATTGGACGGCGCTGATGTTCCAACGGTGCTTCGGGCAAAGTCTGCAATGAAGACACCAAAGTTGAACTACAGATGGTAGGATTTCAGACATTTCTCCTTCCCAAGCTTGACAGCTTTTCGTATTTGTGACACATGCGTGCGGAGGCAGACACGTTGTTATTCAGACTATTTTCGAGCGAGAGAGAACAAACAGGTGGCAGAGCAAACTTGAGAATCCAAGGCCAGTCCCCGAATTCTGGGGGATGGAGCAAAGGCCCGACTGCAGGGCTCCCCCTCCCGGCTCGCTCCTCACACACAGCCCCAGAAGCAGGCAGGAAGCCGTCGCCTCTGTGACGGAGACCCGAGTCCGGGTGGTCCGACGCTGCGATGTGAGTCACTCGGCCAGGGCGTGAGCCAAGCTGACTCCTCGACACCCACATGTCCCTGCAGCCCCACTGTCCTCTGTACATCTTCGTAGTCATAAGCCGTTCTAGGGAACTGTCATAACTTGTAAAAAATCCAGCCATCCTCTGCAGAGACGCACACCGAGGTGGAAAAGCTGTATCAGGGCACGGACCACTGGGCCCCAGACTGAGGCAGGAGGAGGGGTCCCCGGACTGAGGGAGGAGGAGGGGGTCCCCGGACTGAGGGAGGAGGAGGGGGTCCCCGGACTGAGGGAGGAGGAGGGGGTCCCCGGACTGAGTGGGCACTGTTCTCCTTCCTCTTTGGTAGTTCCCAGGTCCATACTCCTCTCCCAGCTTCAGGCCCTGGGAGCACAGGCTGGCCCCACAACCACCCTCGGTGCCCTATTCCAGTCTATGTGGTCTAACCGTAAGTGGCCCGGGCCCACCCGAGCCTTGCATCTCCCATTCTCAGGGGGCCTCCTCGGGTGTGAGGCTTCTGGGGGCTCCTGGGTCAGGGACAAGCTGCTTCCCGGCACCCTTGGCTGGTCAACCTCTATGGATTCTCTTCCAAGATGGTACCCTTTACTCTTGTTTCTAGAAATTCCTCAGGATCCCTGGGGTGGGAGGGTTTCTCCAGCCCAGCCAGGGCCGGTTGCATCAGTCACCTCTTGGCCATCTCCGTGGGGCTTGGGGGGAAGGAGAGGGGGCGCGTGGACTCAGCCCACTGTCTTGAAGGGATGTCCCTGTCTGCGCTCCTGGCCAGATGCTCACGGCGGGGCCTCAGCAGGCCCTGTACTGTGGAAACACAGCTCTCCTGGCCCTCAAGGAAAGGAAGGGGAAACAGCCCTCCCACCTCACAGGGGTGTCCCGGTCTCGCTGAATGCCCCGGGGGCTGGGGAGAGCGTCTGCTCTGGCCCCCCACCTTCATGAGGAAGGAGACGGGAGACCCAGCAATTCCAAATCACCTAGAATGTGATTCCAGGGAATGCCTGGGGGCAGCATTTGCCTTACAAGCAGTTATTAGCTCCTTACTTCTAAGAGTGAAAAAGGGAAGCGGGTTAAATATCCGTCAAAAGATCAGCTTGTACAGAATGATCGATTTGGGGGCCCTGTAGATAGTGGTTCATATACTGACAAAGGTCTGAGAGTTGGCTCATCACGATGTTGCCGGCGCCCCCTCTGTCCACGGACTGCACGCGCCCCCCAGCATCTCCATTTCCACTTGTCAAGTTGTGCTTCTTGAATTCTCGACAACAGACGCATATTGCTTTTTAATAAGAAGAAAGGTTCTTAGTTAAGGAACAGCCAGTGTTACAATGAGGTGATGGCAGGGCTGGGACTGGACCCTAAACGGTGTTTGACCAAGTTCACACGCAAATCCCACCAAGCTGTGACCAGTTCTTTCGGATTCTGCATCTGCGGACTTTCCTTGGAAAAAGTTTCCCCTCAGGAAGGCTTGGCAGTGCGTGCTGAGGCCTTGGGGTGCCAGAATCTATTGGGGTCCAGAGCCGCTGTGAGGGGAGGGCCTCGGAGCCGGCCCTCCTGACGCTTGCGGTTCCAGGAGCGAGCAGGTGCACATACCGTCCTGCAGCGGAGGGTGGGCAGGGCCGGCAGGAGCGGTCCCGGCAGATCCGATGCCTCATGAGGTCAGGGCCACGCCGGTCTGTCCATGTTCGTGCCCAGAGTCCAGCCGGGGCTGACACAGGAGGAGCCCCAGAGGGCTTGCTGCGTGACCCACGGACAGACCCACTTCCCCAGCCCGTTGGCCCACACAGCTGACGGTGCCCACCCAGGTGCGCCTGGCATGAGGGGTCAGGACTCCTCGGCACGGATGTGCGTGGCTAACACGGCCCCACACGGGGGTCGCATGGCCGGGCGTGCCCATCGCCCACCCTCAGCTCTCGGGGACCCTCTCCCTTTGGCCTCCCCCACAGGGACACCCTGGACCCAGCTTGGGACTTGGCAGGGGGCTGGGAAAATGAAGCTCACAGTGCAAAGGGGAAGCATCTGACCCAACCTTGAACTTTCCTGGCAAGGAAGTGAAATCCATGAGGAAACATGGGGAGTCTGGGCTTCTTCATGCTCTGCAGGGAACCGTCCTGGGGGCGGTAAATCAGCGTGGGAAGGAGGCAGGAAGGTGGGGAGGATGGGGTGGCTGCGTGCGGGCTTCAGCTTGAAAAGGTTTGCTTCCTGAGCACTGTGATGTTCTGAGGAGTGTGTGCGTGCCTGTGTGTGTGTGCGCGCG
>NC_138371.1:1932314-1962767 GCF_054177405.1 Leptonychotes weddellii
CAGCACCCAGCAGCACCCAGCAGCACCCAGCTCACCGTGGTTAGTTGGCCAGTGGTAACTGGTCTCTACTTTCCTACTCTTGTCCTCAGGTAGGAGGGAGGGAGGCCCTGGACAGTGCAGGCATGAGGCCTTCAGGGGTTATAGGTGATCCCAGTGTGGGGCTTGCAGAGGTCTGTGGCTCACTGCGTGGCCTCTCCATTCTGGCGGTTCCCCAGGCCCTGGAGCATGCTGTGCTCAGCTGTCAGACACCCGGCATCTGGGACTGGGGGGGGGGGCCTGGGATGGGTGAGCAGCCTGTCCCTTTGGCCCTGGATTCTGGCTGTCCTGGTGCAGGTATGCAGACCTCTGCCCACGAGCCTATCCACCCACACCCATCCGCTCTTCCCACGTCCAGGCTGGCCACATCTGCTACACGCCCCCCCGCCCAGGTCCCTCTGAGGGCATCTGCAGGCCAGAGCACCTGGGCCGGCCACACGCAGTCTCTCCGTGGCCCCGTCCCCTGCACCACACTCCCAAGCCCACCTTCTCCCTGCCAAGGCTCCAGGGAGGGGAAGGGCAGGGCTGGAGGGATGGTCAGAAACAAGCCAGGGGCATTTTCCTGGCCTGGAGCTAAAGCAGTGAAGGCCGGCTTAAAGGGACACCGGTAAGAAAGGCAGCCGGCACCAACTGATCCAGCGCACGTCCCCCAGGCAGCCCCGCCCGGGCCCTCACCTCCCTGCGTCAGCCCTCACCCGGGTCAGGAGACGGCAACGCAGAGGGATTTGACAAAGGAAGGTTTACCATAAGGACTTGCCGTCTGGTAGCAGGACAGACCGCCGAGAGAGCAGACTCCGAAGAGTATGGACCAGTGGAGAACCCGCTTTCTGGGGGACATGGAAATTCCCCGGGAAGCTGCTCCCCAGGGCCCCACACGGCTCCCCAGAGAGCCGCCAGGGCGCCTGCAGAGCTCCCAGGAGGCCACCCCACAAGGGTGCTGCTGAAACGCCATGGAAGACACCCTCTGGGGGCCACCGGAGCAGGCGGTGCCTGAAACTCTCGGAGGGTGTCCCCTGCCCTGATGGGGAGGATACCCTGCGACCAGGAGGAGAAGCGCCTTCCTCTGCCCTGCACCCCAGTGTCGCTCTGGTGCCCCCCATTGACAAAGCCTGATGCTGTGCCCACTGGCGTCTATGGGGTCCAGCTCCAGCACCACCAAGCCGGCCGAGAAGGGCAGATTCGGAGCCGAGAAGACAAAGCCACTCAGCAAGTGCATTTCCTCCTCTGCTTCTTTATTCTGAGCACATGCTACTGCCCTGTTGTGTAACGTGCTTTCGGAACGCACAAACACAAAAATGGTATCTCCGGTATGAGTTGTGCTTTGGACTGTGCCTGACCTAACGGTCTGTGACACAGTAATGCCAAGAGCCATTTCTGACTCCACTTAATTACTCACAAAACCACGGAGGTACCAATGGAAGGATGCATTAATGGGCTGCACTTAGCAAGTCATGCCTTCAGTTTTCAATCCCATCCACTAATTATGCAAAGATTTTGGTTAAAGTGTTTGCCTAGTCAATGTCCATCTTCCCTGATGTTAATCATTTTCCCCTGCAAATTGGGAGGAGTTGTATTTTAAAATTTTTAACCAATGGACTTAAAGCTCACTAGATCAGGTCATTTGGAAGATTTTCAAATGGGTTAGAAGGAAGGTTAGAAAATTCTGTCCTTAAGTTAAAAGAATTTTTATAGATGACAAATACTGTTTTAAATCACAAGATTACATAACAGTGAAAAAATGTACAAACACCAGTGTTCAAAATACAATCTCCATAGAATCATTTTCTTAGAAGGAGGAGGAGGAGGGTGAACAGTGGAGAAGAGTGGGGGAGGAGGAAGGCGGAGGAGGGAGAAGGAGGGGTGAGGAGGAGGAGAAGGAAAAGAAGTTGGGGAAGCAGCTCTTCTCTTCCTTTATTAAAATGTCAACTTTGCCTTGAAGGGCAGACTGTTGTTTAGTTTTCTAAAAAATATCTGCAGATAGCATACAGTTGTCGGCCACTGGTCATCTAGAAAAGGTCAACAGACAGAGAACACTTGAATTTTATGTCAAGTCATCCCAGTGGTGGAGAAGAAGACTAGGAGGGTGTTCGGGGCACCGAGGCCTGAACAGGCCCCTCTCCCCTCCCAGCCCCTCTGCAGAGTCCAGTGACTTCGGGGGCCTGGGCAGCTGGGTGAACACACTCACCCCTGCGAGCTGGGGGTCAGCACTAGCAGAGTCAGAGCCCAGGGGGTAAACTGAGGACCTGCAGGAAGCTGGCCCGAGGAAGAGGCTACAAAGCCCATGCAGTTACATCTGGGGTGGGGGGGGGCTGAAATGTCTTCTTTCCCCTTGATGTGAGGACGGTAGGGAGACTTCCTCCAGGGGCTCAGGAGGGGCCGAGGCCACGGGAGAGAGAATCCTGTGCTTTTCCCACCTGCTGGATATTGAAAGCTGTTCTAGCAGCAGAGCTGAGCCCTGCATTTCTGACAAAGGGAAAGGAATGAACTGCCCCCACGGGATGGGGTGTGGCAGGGAGATCCTAGCTGGAGGAGAACATCAGAGTGAACCACACAAAAACGTGGCAAGTGAAACAGCAGGGGAAGAGTCAGATGAATCTGAACTAAAGGTTTATAAGGGCAGGTAAGAAGACCCAAATCCCAGCGCTGGAAGAAATTCCAGACGCTTACAAACATGATTCAGCATGAAAACACCCAGCAGGCTGATTAGGGCAAGGACAATGATGCAGACCCACGTTCACGTCCCTGGGAGAGGAAAGACCACAAGTGTCTCCACAGACAAAGCAGGAAAGTGAAGAGGTGGGAGCGGCAAGGAAAGCACGAGACTTGGAAGATAGACCCAGAATCTAGTGTGAGAATAATGCAAGCAGAAAAAGTAACAGATGGAGGAAAGGGAATAATTAAACACTAGAAGAAAACTCCCCTGAGCCGAGGAAGGTCTAGAGATCACATTCAGAGTTCAAGGTTCGACTGATGAGGAAAGACACAGGCTGCGCTATATTGCAGTGAAGATCATGAGCCCTTCAGACGCACTGTTACTCCGTTTATGTGAAATTTCTAGAAACAGCAAGCCTAATCTATAGAGATAGAAACCAGACCCATCATTTTCCAGGGCTGGGAGATAGATCGGGATTACAGTGGGAATTTCAACGAACACGGGCTGTATAGATTTGTCAAAGCCCGCTGGAATGAACAATTTAAAGGGGTCCACTGTATTGTATGCAAACTTTAAGCAAAGCTGAGTAAAAAATTACAAACTCTAATTTCTCTGTAAAAAGGAAAGATAATCCAACAAATTTCCAATATTACCTAAAAAAAGCAAAACATCAGAATAGCACCAAACTTCGTATCCACAACACAGGACTCTGAAAACAGTGCAGGACCGTTGACCCAGAGCCCCTGTTCCCAGCAATGCCGTTATCTTGCTGTCAGAGTGGATGATATTTGGGGATTTTAGAACATCTCATGGAGTTGATCGCCAAACAACTTCATCTGAGAAATAAGCTAAGGAGGTGTTAGTCGTGTCTTCTGTTACTTGCAGCTGAAAGCATTCTGAATGGATACGATTATAGATACGGACATTCTTAGAAAACTAGGGATAGATGGGTTCTTCCTTAATCGGGTAGAGAAGCTCTACATCATGCCAACAAACAATATCATATTTAATATGTAGGAATTACAAGAAGTTTTCCATAGAAGTCAGGAATAGGACGTGAACACCCATGCCCACTCATGGATATGTTCTGGAGGCTCAGCCAATACAAGACAAGAAAAATAAAGCAGTATTAGTAGTAAGCATCATCACTATCTGATGATGATTTCGTTGTCCAAAGAAAATCCAAAAAAGTCGTCTAAAATTTACTATAACCAATGAGACAGTTTAGTATGCCACGTATTAAATATGTAAAAAACATTTGCTTTTTTGATACTGGGGAAAATATTTTGTAATATACAGTGAAAAATTATATTGGCAACAGTAACAAAATTATTTTAAATTTAAGAATTCATCCCACTGGAAAGATAAAGGTCCTAGAAGTAGAAAAGCCACAGCATTTTTATGAAGGATATAAAATAAAAATTTAATAAGTGGAGAAACAGATCATGTTCTTAGATGTGAAAACTATTATAAAGGTGCAAAATGCCTCCAAGCCTTTTGATTTATATGTTTAATTAAATTTCAATAAAGTCTCATAGAACTCCTTTTTTTTTTTTTTTTTACAGGAAACCATATGAAATACTCTGAACGAGTCCCCAGCACCCACTGGAATGAGAAGCCACAACTTTTTTTCAAAAGCTTAGATAATTAGGGAATAGAAATTTGAAATCTATATATTGAACTATATTACGAAACTATCATAGTTAAAACCAGGTGGGGCTAGTGCACAATTAGTGGGAGGTCTCTCTGGAACGTCCACGAAAGTCCAGAAATGAATCATAGCACGTCTCAACATAGTATTCAATAGAGTCATGAGCAAAGAAAAACTGGCCTGTCTCACAAATGGTACACATCTCTAAAATAACTGGAAGAAAATGCATGTGAATATTTACCTGATATCAAGGTAGAAAAAGCCCCCCCAAGATTTTCTTTAAAGGAAAATAGTGCTATATTTGCTTATGTAAAAGTGAACAAGAATCTCTTACGCCTAACAAAATTAAAACTGGCAAAACTAAAAACTGGCATGATTTGCAAAATCGGTGATAGAGGGGAACTAGGCTCAATCTATCTTTGGCTTTAAAAAACTAATAAAAAAGTACTCCCATAAAAACTGACATTCATCCTTGTGGCTAAGCCCCACCACGCCCAGGGCCAGGGACCCTGCCTAGAGCCTCACGTGCTTCGCCCACCCACGGCCGCCCTGCAAGGGGGGCAGGATTGCTAGCCCTGGGGACAGATGAGGGGGCCGAGGCAGCTGCCCAACCCCCACTGCGGGAAGCAGGGGTTGAACCCCGAGACGGCACTCTTTTCACTGACAACAATGGGTTCAGAGAGGGAGAAACGTAAAAAGCCCATGAAGTCTTGGAAACGGTTCATGCGCTCAGAGACATCCAGGGAAAAGCCTTGACGTCATGTCGCAACTCCGAAGCTGACCCCGTGTGGGGAAGCACTCCGCCCAGGACCGCGGCCCAGGCTGGTGTGTCTTCCTCGTCCTCACCACAGGACCGGGGTAAAGGTTGATTAGCAGCCCTTGGAGCTCGTCTGCTGCCCAGGGGTGAGTTCTAGGAGACGCCCTGGAACCAACGGGGAGCAAGGCTGAGCACCCGTCCAACGCGCCGGTCTCGCTGAGATGTGGAGGCAAAAGTGTAAGGTCCCTTCCTTCAGTATCAGTGGCCACCCTTCGGCCTGGTGGGGTCTCGGTCCACCCACTCCGGCTGCTGCCTGGAACGAGCTCTATTGTGACAGCGCTGACAGGTGTCCCCGGATGACCGCTCCGAGCAAAAGCCACCCAGGTCTTGCCCGTGCTCTGCTCAGCGATCCGCTGGGACACAGGGGCATCATGCCAGGGCTCCTGCTGGCCTTTGATGGCGCCATGAAGAATCGTGCTTCATCTTGAAAGTGTAAAGAGCATTTACACGTTATTCAGGTAGACAATCGAAGTTTCAGTGTGTTCGCATCCCACCCTAATACAACGGACTAGCCGGTCCTCTGCAGGGCAGATTGATACGTCAGGTGGAAAAGAGGATTTGGCTCATCAAACCCAGAAGGAAGGGCCGTGGTTTGGACGAAGACCATGGTGGGTCAGATTGAGGAAGGTTGGTGGTTCTGTAACCAGACGGGGGTCTCTCTGGGGCCCAGGGCTTTCATTTCCCTTATATGTAAGAAAGCATTCGGAATGGGGCTGTTTCCACCCAGAGCATCTGTTTATTGATTCAGCGATTAACGGAGCACCATTGCCGTGACCCTTTCCCGGTTGGAGTGTTGGCAGCTCTGCCCTGTTTCTCCGGCGTATTTATCCTGGACTTTATAGAACAGTGAAAGCCCGTCTGGAAACCATTCAAGGCAGAAGACAGCCCTCAGCACAGCCCGTGGAGAAGAGTCCCTACCCCCTCCGCCATCTCGGCCACCGCCAGACACCAGCCACAACCGACTGTGTGCGGGCCAGGGGACAGAAAGAGAGGCACGACACCAGGAGGAAACACTGGAGGGGAGACAGCGGCCATCTCTGCTCTCGGGGGTCTCCCATCCCCCGGGCCAGACACGCACATGCAGAGAGACAGTCCCCATGAATGCCACCACACCCTCCTGGCAGACGAAGAAATCCTATCGGTCCAGAACAGGCTCGGAGTCTCTTCTTTATTCAAGAAATAATTGTCGAGGCCCACCACAGAGGCTGCCAGTTGTCCCCGCACTTGGTAGAAATGGGATCCTTTCTAGCCCTGTGCGTGGCTAGAATGAAGCCACGCTCCGGCCCCCGAGGAGTGGCACGTGGGGCCACGGGACTAGGCCTGGCCCGCGGCATGATGGAGTTACTTCTGAGATGTGTCCTCGAGGGATGGAGCCATACTGCTCTAGCTCAGCTCTTCCCCGTCCTGCCGTCTGCCCCCAGGACACACCCACCGGCTGAACCTGGATGCCACCTTAGCCCACGAGGGCTGCCTGGCCACCGTGGAGCCTGGGTCCCAGGTGACCGTGTGGAGCAGAGCCACCCAAACAGCCTGGATTGCCCACTGCCGGAGTGCTCACGTGAGACCCCAAACCATGTGCGCTTAAGCCCATACCAGTTTGGGGGTCTCTGTTACTTGCAGCCAAACTTCATCTTAATGGATATAAGCACCTACTACGCGTCAGGACCCCGTGGGAACGGCGGGGGTGTCAGAATGAATAGGTCAGAGGTCATTGCCGCTCTCAGGGAGCTTGCAGTCTGGTGAGAGAGAGAAAAGACCAGGTCACAAACACACAAGCTCATTAACAAATTCTGGTAGATTCGGCAAAGTAAGGAAATCGCCAAGCTAGACAGGGAAGAGCAGCTCGGAAAGATTTCCTGGAGAAGGCCGGTTTTAGGAAAACTGGGACGAGCACAACAGGGTGTTTGTTATAAGAACTTGTCTCCTATTATGAATCTTGGTCAAAATTCAGACACTGGAAAAGGCAGGCCGATGGTGGCCTTTACTGAAGGGGTGAGCCCCTACCCTGTGGCGGGGAAGGCGAGGCGCTCTGGAGTCTGGGCGGACGGTCCTGGGGGTGGTCCTCTGCTGAGTCTGCCCCTGCACTTGTCGTTGGCTTCGGTCGGGGTGCGTCCAGCTCCGGGAACACCCAGTCACTGGCCCTAGCCGGGTGACACAATTGCTCGTGGTAAAAAGGCACATTCCTGGGCCCCACCCTCGGAGATGTCTGGTTTCATAGGACGATGAGAGGGGGTTAGCACTGACGGGGTCATCGCCCGAGGAATAAAGGGCTTTTGGAAACTCACATTCCAGGGCCTCACTGCGGTCTGGTCCAAACTCTCGGGCCGAGGGCCCCCCTTCCTGCGGGGGCTCCGTGAGGACCGCAGCTTCTCCCTGCTAGGAAGCTATCTTACAGCTGGCTGAAATCTGAGCCCTCTTCTGGTGCTTCCTCTGGAACTAGCGAACGGAAGGTGAATCTCCTTTCCAAGTGAGAAGCCTTCAGCTCTGGAGGTCACTCAGCGCGGACGGCAGGCTCCCCTCTTCCTGGCAAGTATCCTCGAAGCCCCCAGCCCTTCCTCCGGCGCGCGCCCTGGGCTGAAGCTGTTTGCTCAGTAGCTTCAAAAGGGGCAGCCTCTTCTCCAAGCCAGCTCAGAACCAAGATAAAATGGGAATGACGAGGGTGGTGGTGTTTGCGCTCTGCTCTCCAGCGCCTTTCCCACTTCCACGATCCCATTTCTGCTGCCGCCTGCGGATTTGTGAGGAGCCTTTAACCTCCTGCGTGACTTTTCTACGTGTGACATCACAAGTGACCACAAGATGGGCCACTTAAAACAGCCGGAATGGATGCTCCCACAGGCCTGGAGTCCGAAGTCCAAGATCGTGGGGTTGGCAAGGCGGAGTCCTTCTGGAAGCTCAGGGGTGGGGAGGAGCCACTCCCTGTCTCTGTGGCCTGCGGTGGTTGCTGGCACTCCTCGGCGATCGTGGCCTGCAGACACAGCCTTAGCTCTGTCCCTTCGCACTGCCTCCTGCCCGTATCTCTGTGTCTTCTCCCCTTCTCTTCCGTTCTAAGGATGCTCGCTGTTGGGCTGAGGGCCCACCTTAAACCGGAAGGATTTCTTCTCAAGATCCGAGTCTTAATTACATCTACAAAGGCCCTTCTGAAAGCCCAACTAAGGTCATGTTGCGATGTTCCTGATGGACACCATTGACCCCACAAGACCTTTGTACCTTGCAGATAAACGCAGTCAAGTACAGGAGGGGACAGGCTTGCCGGGCGTCACCAGTGAGTTGGTGAGGAAACCGTACAATGATGCCATTGACCCAGCATTGCTGTCTCCACGAATTTTCCAGATCACTGACGCTTACTTCTTTAAGGACAAACTTATAAAAAATATCCTGTTGTGATGATAAGCATTCTAAAGCACATAAACATCCTCCCCCAACTTACCAAACAGAAAACAGTTTAAAAAACAGTCACCATTCTGTGACGTTGTTGGTAACTCCGGGTCATCCCTGTGAGCTGCGATGTGATGCCTCAGGTCCGACTCGGGGGGAGACTGTGGCCCCCGGCACGAAGTGTCCCCGTGTTCCTCAGCTTCTGGAATTGTGAGTGGTGACTGTCAGATCTCCCCCCAAGAATTGTCACTTCTCAGAATGGCAACTCATTCATTCATTGACCGGCTCTCATAGGTTGTATGATGGGATAATTTGGGGTAGAATATTAATCTTTTCTGTGCTTTCCGAATTTCTCTCCTTCATCCAATTTCAAGTGGATCACCCGGCTCTTTGTAATTTTTTTTTGCCTCAGGGATCTTTTTATTTTCCAGGCAGAAAGCCAAAGCAGCTTGTAACCAAAGGCTCTTTCTGTCTTTCATAAAAACCTAAACCCATTTCATAAAACCCTAAAGCCAGGGACTGAGGAGGAAAGAAGAAAGAGTGATTCCCCGGGATTGTGAAGAGGAGACTGGTGGTCCCAGAGGGCCCAGGATCTGAGCAGAGCCCCGCAGCAGAGTCCAGGAGGGAGGGAGCTCAGACGGTAACCATGTTGTGCTCCCTGGACACCGACCCAGGCACCACGGTCCTTGTCTTTGGCGAAGATTCCTGAACACCAAGAACGGCGCAGGAAGAGCAGTGAACCCGAGGGCGGAGGAAGGATGCGGGGAGCGGCCACTGAGGGGGTGACAGCTCGAGGCCCTTATTCTCTTCTGGGAAGCTTGGAAGCTGCTTGATTCTGCAGTGCCTCCACCAGCCCCCCAGGGTGGGGCTCAAAGTTGGATTTAAACTGATTTAAGGAAATAAAGAAAAGAACCCTCTGGATTTCTGGACAACAAGGCATTCACTGTAGGTTCATGCTTTGAGGCCTCTTCTCTGGTCCAAGTGCATAACAAACAATAGATAAAACGGATTTTAAGAAGTCATAGTCAAAACAGCACAAACATCTCGGAGACAGACACAGACACAGAGCACTGAGTGGGGTGTAAGCTGGGCTCCGGGCCCCAAATCAACGGGGCAGGAACAGTGGCTGAGAGCGCTGACGGGGCCCCCCACCCAGAAGGGGAGTGGAAAGAAAGTTCCAGTTGGGTGCTTCCTGGAGCTTCAGCTTCAAGAGAGTTGAGGACCCGGGGCGGTGTGGGGAGCAGCGCCCCATCTAGGACCCGGTTAAGCACCACCTGCTCAGCAACTGCATCTGGAACTTGCTGGGTGCTCTGTGGTACCAGAACTCAGGAACCCAGCTGGAGGAGGGGGTCCGCAGGGGCAGACAGGGTTGGGGGGGCAATGTAGACAGGGAGAGAAGGAGGAAATGTGGAGAGAGAGAAGGAGGGGGAGAGAAGAAAGAGAGAGAGAAAACCACCTTCTACCCAGGGCATATCTAGAAATCTAAACACACAAATCTGTTGGGGTAACTAACACCACAAAAACAGGGTATAGCTAAATAAAATAAGAAGCACAAAGCCATTCCCTGTTAAATGAAAACACTACAGGAAAGTTCGGTTAAGATTTTAGCATCTCAAACAGAAAAGGCAAGTAAGTCTAAAAAGATCATACATGAAGCTATAAGCAGAAATTGGGTAGGAGAAACATCAGAACTGAGAGACATGGAAGCATCTAAGTCAAAATCTGGAAATGAAAAAACAGTCACTGAAAAAGGAAAGAAGCCAAGAGACAGTAGGTGAATTGGAAGGTGGGTGTAAGGAGCTCACCGAGGACGGAGGCCAGCAAGGAAGCCTTGGCAGCTGCGGGAGCCGCGAGGGGCTGGGGGATGGCGGCAGGTGGAGCCCGCAGAGGAGGTCCCGCGGGAAGAGCTGGATGCTGCTCGCTTTGCTCAAATCTCACGGGCCGGAGAAAATCCACGGTGGAGCCCCCAGGCCAGCAGGGGGCTGTATAATGTCACCTTGGGTGGGGGAAGCCCGTCACTGTGAACAGCAACAGAAGGGCGGGCCACCGAGGAGGCTGAACATTCAAAGCTTGCGTGCCGTCGAGAAACAAGCATTTCTTGCACAAATGCTCAGTGCGGGCTCAGCACTTTCTGGAGGCTTGTCCCCTCCTTCTGTTCCTACTGCTGACTGCTGAAGGTCACCACCAGGGGTGTACCCACTTTCTTTCTTTCTGGGTGCCCATCCTTGTCCAAAGCTTCCTTCCAAGAGTATTGACCTTGTGACCGAATCACACTGGCCATAGCCACCTGGACAGGGACAGCAAGTCAACCCACGGCCGGTCCTGGTAGACTCCCTTGACCTCTGACCTGGCCTGGTCTGAGAGTTCTGCTCAGCAGGGACACTCCAGAGTGGATGATGACAAAGAGGCAATCGAGTCCTTTCTATGGGGGACACGGTCGGCAGCTGGAAGGTGGGCAGCCGCACACAGACAGACAGAAGCCGCGTGCCGAGACCGAAGGCCAGGGGAGAAGCTGACCCGTGCTGACCAGGGCCTGGAAGGAGAGTCCCCTGGAGCAGGTGTGTCCAGTCCGCTGGGAGGCTGCTCTGAACTGCCTCCAGCATTAATCCTTGTTAACTCACAAATCTGAGCACATCTTTGTTCCTGGAGACGGGACATCCACCACCCTGATGTGACAGGTAATGCAACCCCGGGATCTCAGGGTGGAGCTGCATTGCAGGCAGGTACTCTTACGGCCGCTCAGGGGACAGGACAAGTTTCTCTCCAGTCCACGGTCGTGTTTCAGATGGTGAGAACTTCTGGAAGTCTGAGCCCCGCAGCAGAAGAGCCCAGGGCTTGGAGCGGGAGAGCTTGGTTTTTATCCTCGGCTCCTCCCGCTTTTAGCCGTGACCTTGATCAAGATTTAAGCTGTCCGACTTCGTTTTCTTCCACAGTGAGGAAGGAACTCTCCTGCCTGCTTGGAGAGCTCAGTACAGCCTTGCATCACTGAGACGCGTGTCCTGCAGAGCTGACTTCTCCATCAGGAAGCTGCGTGCGCTCGGAGCCTGCCAGGCCCACCTGTGTCCACGCTCAGGACTGCCAAAGGGCCATTTCATTTCTCTCTTCTTAGGCCTTCCTCCACCGCGGGGAGAGGTTCTTCTCGCCCCCACGTTTAAACCACGACTACCCTTAAAAGACACGTGGCGCTTAGATAATCCAATATTTAAAGGTACCTACCTAAAAAACATAAATCCAAACCGTTACCAAGTGTGGCTGGGCCCCAGAGGGGGTTTTAGGGTTGGGCTGTGCCTTCTTTGGTGGGGAAAATGCAGATGCACAATGAGGTGGGATCCTTTGAGGGGACACGCCACCAGCCCCTAGCACCGCTGGGTCTGGTCTCCCGAGCGGGTGGCTGGGTCCAGATCTGGTGAACTTGAAGGCTCCGGCCCCGCTGGGCATCCTGCACACAGACTGGGCCTGGCTCTTCTGACCTCCTCCCTTGACCTTTACTCAGTTGACCTTCCTTCCTGGGGTCCTGCCTTCACGGGAGGCTTTGCCGTTTAGTTACTCAAAGTTTATGAAACATCTGAAGCCTTTGGTCGCAATGCACGGGGAGTCGCTGCGGTCACGGGCCACGCTGCAGGGCTGGGGTGGGGGGGCCGGCGCGGCCCTCAGAAAGGGCCCTCCCCGCCTTATTAAACTGGCTGTTGTTTTCCTAAGTCTCCGGCCCTCCATTAATTACTCTTACTTTGCTATTCTGCAGCCAAGAGCAACAGTTTTGGGTCCAGGGTGGGATTAAAAGTTTTAATCTTTTCGGTGTTACTGGAGAATGGAAGAGGCTCTGAGTGTGGACGAGGAAAGCACCTTCTCCCACCCTGTCCTTTCCACGACCGAGGGACGGCCGCGACCGTCACCGTGGTCCTCACCGCGTGCCAGGCCTAGCCATGGGTCCCTGGCAGAGAGGCAGGCCAAGGTTTCAAGGTTGGAGGAGAAAAGGTAATATTTTAAAGAACGTTCGAGCTTTCTGACTGTGGATTTCAGGTCGTAGAAAGGTCAAGTAGGCCCTTTCCAAAACAATAAAAATGTTATGAAATCTCTCTGCTGCACATGCCGACCACAACAGCTAGTTTGGAGTGTGGGCCTCGGAGGATGTTTTGTGAGTTCAGAAAGTCTTACTATTAAATGTCATGGAGCCGCGTGCCCCTGGGCCCCGGCGAGCCTGCCAAGAGGCTGGTACCGTTTTTACAAGGTGGCCTGCTGGAAGCAGAAGACCAGCGCCCCAGGAGGAAGCTGTCCCCGACCTGTTGATTAAAACATGCTGTAGCCGAGCACCAGGGCCAGCGAGGAACCTGCCCGCCAACGTATTCAGATGGTGCCTATGACAGCGCTCAGCCAGTGAAGAGCCTCCCCAGGTGACAGCCGGTGTGGGGAGGGCAGGGGGGACAGCTCTCTGACCCTGAGGGGAACAGGGCTTGCAGAAAGAGGATAAGCAGGCTTAGGACAAGGAACAGCTTTCCCAGAAGTGCGGTGTTTCCAGGAAAAGAAAACTGGGAGCATGCCCTGCTTCCCTCGGAACCCGGACCATCTGCCTCTCCCGTGTGTGAACACACAGACAGCCAGGAGCAGCCCTCATGGACATTCAGACCGCCTGGTGATCTTTGGAGACATTGGCATTGGTCGGCCAGGCAGGAAGCCCAGTCTCGGGCAGCCCGGGGCCCTGCTGGACTCCTCTCCTCAGGCTCTCGGGGAGTGACCCCAGGTCTCTGCTCGGGAGCCATTTGCGTATCTGCGACCTGGTGGAATGGGGGGTGGGGCAGCAGGTGTCTGGCATTTCAGAGGCTGGCTCCAGAGTGAGCTCCACCACTAACCGGGCTGCTGTTTCAACCCTGGGCAGACCCCTCTTCAGAGGTCCAGCCTCACTGCTCATGCTTCTCCCTGGGGGCTGTGGGACTCGTTGAGTTCAGGGACGTGAAGCTCTAAACAGACACACAGGGTGCACCCGAGCAATGGAAGGAGCGGGGATTCGCAGGGTCACCCATACGCCTCCCAGCGGCTACAGAGAGCTGGGTGGGACCACCTGGGTGGGACCACCTGTGCCCGCCATTGGGCTGTTGTGAATCATGCTGCTGAGGCATGGGTGTGTCCTTTGTCTCTTTTGACAAGGATATTTTGAAGAGTACAGGCCAGTTGTTTTGTAGAATGTCATTCCACTTGAGTTTGTAGGGTGGTTTCTTTACAATCCGATGTATGTTTTGCATTGGGGCAAAGATATGGCGCAAGTGATGTGTCCTCAGTGCATCAATTCACAAGGCACATAAAGCCCCTTTGCCCCGTGGCCGGTGATGTGTTTTGACCGCTTGGCTAGGAGGTGTTGCCAGATTTTTCCACCATAAAAATGCTCTTCCCCTTGGTAGTTAAGAAATAGTCTGTGGGGGGTACATTGAAACTATGGAAATAAACTGTTTCCTAATACAGTTGGACTCGTTGGTTTAGAATCGTTGGTGATTCCTGCAGGAATCGTTCATGATGATGTTGGTTGCAAAATTCTGATTTCCTAACTCTCGTCATTCCTTCCACATTTATTAGTTGATATTCTACTGTAAAGAAGAAACTTCCCTTCTCCTGTTTGCTTTCCAACACCAGCACGAAACAGGGTCTCTTTCTCCTCGCTCTCTTGAAAAAGTGTGATGCACTCTAGTCCCTTGTCATGATTTATTTTCATGCTCAAATTGTCTCAGCTTTGACCAGAGGCAGCCCCTCCCTTCCAATATGCTTTCCTCTTATTTTGAGCACTCTCTAACTTTCTGGTGGAATAGGACATTTTAGGCTCATCTTTCTTGTTTCAGTCCTGGAATCGACCGTTTTCCCCAGGAACCCTGGTTTCTTTTCATGGGAAATGGGTGGTATTTAGGGGCCACGTGTGGCCACTGGTGGCTCATTGCTGATGAGCGTCATTGTTCCCCAGTCCTTTCCTTGGACAGAGAAGATATCCCATAAATAGGAACACACACAACCACACACCTCTCATGTTGGTCCAGCACCACCAACTTCCCTCTTGCCTTCTGCTACTCCACATTTGTTTCTCCTTTTCCCCAAAATATCAGTGTAATTACTCATGTACACAATCATAGAACACACACAAAATAGTTTTGCAATAGATGGACTAATGTTCAAGATTTATACCCAGCAAAAATATCTTTTTTCTCTTTAGACTGAGGTTATCCTCCAAAGTTACTTAAATAAGTTCTTTTTCTTCTTTGTGGTTATTGTTCTGAATATCTGTTGCTGTGTAACAGACCACCCAAAACTTGAGACTTAAAAATTTTTATTATTATCCCAGACAGTGCTGTGGGCTGATGGCGCTCGGCTGAGTGATTCTTGCTCAAGAGGTCTCCTACGGATGCAGATGAGGCTGAAGTTATCCAAAGACTCAACAGGAGGGTCTGTCCAAAATGGCGCCAGTGATGTTGCTGGATGCATGGATCCCTCTATTGGCCTCTGTCTCTGGCAGAAGAGCCTGGGCTTCTTACATGGAGGCTCTGGGCTCTGAGAGAGGAAGTGGAGGCATACTCCCAGCCCTGGTCCACTGTCACTTCTGCCATCAAAGGAACCTTCCTGATTCAAGAGGGTGGACATATAGATGTCACCTCTTGACAGGAGGCATGTCAAGGTCCATTGCAGAAGAGTTTGTGGGGTAAGTTAACAGTCATCTTTGGAAAATACAATTTGCCACAGTTATGTTAGCCACTTGATGCTCAGATGGATTCATTTGTTTCTGTTTATATACAACTTTAGGTTTTTTCCTTCCTTCTTTGTCGACTTAATGTTTTGAATATGTAAAAACATATTAATTTGATTTCAAAAGTCAAAAGCTAAGCAAAAGAGATGTAGTATACCCAGAGAAGTATCAACCCCTCCTGGTCCCCCCCCCAACGCCATTCCTACCTCCACCTCCAACCCCCCTTAGGAAATCGATTTCATTAGTTTCTTGTTTATCTTGGGGTTTGTTTGCAAAATAAATATACATCTTTTTTCTTCTTTCCTTTCATTTCTTATACAAAAGTTAGCATTCTACATATACTTATTCATACTTCGGGTTTATCACTTAACATATGTCGACATTTACTCCACATGAGTCCATAATGACCTTCCTCACTCTTTCTATAGCTGCTTGCTACTCCACTGTACACGTGTTTATTCAAAACATTTCCTATGTGTGGGCATGTAGGTTGTTTCCAATATTTTGTAATTACAAAAAGAAGCACCACCCACCCTGCAATATTAAATAACTTTGTATAAATGAATATGTGTATAGTTGTACTATCTTCCCAGTAAATTCCTGGGATAGGGATTGCTGGGTCAAAGGACAAATAGATACATAGTTTTGTTAGATATTGCCACATTCCCCTCTAGAAAGGTGTGTGTTTGGGGGCACCTGGATGGCTCAGTCAGCTAAGTGTCCAACTCTTGGTTTCAGCTCAGGTCAGGATCTCAGGGTCCTGGGATGGAGCCCCACTTCAGGCTCCGTGCTCAGCAGGGAGTCTGCTTGAGATTTTCTCTCTCCCTCTGCCCCTCCCCCCACTCATGCTCGCTCTCACTCTCTCTCTAAAATAAATAAATAAATCTTAAAAAAAAGAAAGACGCGTGTTTTGCATTCCCATCAACAATGTGCAGATGAATGCTTCCCCACAGTCTCACCAATAGTGTGTATTATTAAGCGCTTCACTTTTCTTCTTTGCCAATCTGACAGATGAGAAATGGTAACTAGTCTCATTTTAATGATCGTTCTAATTATTTTGAGTGAAGCTAAACATCTTTCCATATGATTCAGGGGCCATTTATTTTATTTTGAGTCATTTATTCATGTCTTTACCCATTGTTCCACCAGATTTGTGGATCGTTTTTGCCTTGGATTTTTTACGAGCTCTTTATATATCAAGGATATTAGTCCATTATCCGTGATAAATGTTGCGAACATTTTCCCTCAGTTTGCCATTTATCTTTTCAACTTTTCTTTAATCGCCTCTGGATTTTTAGTGATGGCTAGAAAGCCTTTCCCTACTCACAGTTATAAAGGAAGCCACGTGGACTTTTTTCTAGGACACTTAGATCTTTGCTGATTTCACTGCCTTTTTTCTATCCCCTCCCCCACTCCCAGGGTGAAGAAGGAAGTTTGAGAACACCTCCCCCCAGAATCCTCAAGAGATGGAAACGTGTAATGGAGTCCATGCAGCAAAAGCCCACCCCTCCTCGGGCAAAGCCTGTGGCTTTGTATGAGAAGCTAGCACTCATGCGTCTCTGGACTGACAGCTCCTTGTGGAGAAGCAGCAAGCTGGCAGGGAATGTGCTAGAATCAGCAACAAGTGACATCTGACCATCCTGACACCCAGGCGAGGGATCTTCCTAAGTCCAGTAGGCTCTGCACCCATGGGGGTCTCCAGTGGGGACCAGCCAGCAGCATCCAGCTCCTGTGGAGCCTCCCGAACACACAGACCCTGAATTTCCAATCAAGGTGGCGGCAAATCGCCCTTCGGTTTTTGGTTCCTTTTAAATCTGGCAGTTCTAGGATCTGCCTCTGATAAGAGCCCATGCTCTGATTCCTCCTTGGAGCCTCTAGGACTTCCTGGCCCTTAGGAGTGAGCAGAGCGTCCTTAAATCACAGAGGGGGGCCCACAAAGGACAGGAGGAGGCAGAGGACCTGAAACAGCTCCCCGGTTGAAATGCCCACGCCACCGGGGACCCTGAGGGCCCAGTGAGGCCCGGGGAGGCCCGAGGAGGGCCCAGGGCTGGCCCTCCAGGGCTGCCCCCGGGGTAGTAGGCTCGCCTCACTGCTTCTTGCGTTTTGCCTGATGACAGACCTCAGAGAATTTCTGGAGCAGAGGAAAAGAGCATAATAAGCTTAATTTCAGAATTGTGAAGGTTATTATTATAATCATTTCCCTCTGAAGAACTGTAAATAATTCATTTGCAAAATCCCAGTTGAGGTCTCTAATTAGACCCGTGCTGGGCACTAGCAAAAAGCTGCTTTTCCTCCTCCAGTTGCGAAGTGTATTTCGTCTGGGGTTTTTTGTTTAGTGTTGACCCGCTCTCCACTCCACAGGCTAAGAACTCAGCCTCACGTTGTTTTTTCTGTTTGCAGATTACGTTTCCCTAGGGCGCTGCCCCTCCCCCCACTCGGGGTGCTCCGTCGGGTGGGGCCAGACTGGGTGGTGCGAGAGCCCTTGTTAATCCAGCTTTGTGCTCCCCTCACATTTAAAAAGCAGACCTAATTGCACAGGGTCGGGGGCGTGAGGAAGGTGGGCGGCCAGCCCCGCCTGCTGCCCTCCCCACCCCGGAAATCAGGCAAGAGAGGGGGTTTTCTCCGGGACATACGCTGAGCGTCTCACAGTGACTCGGGGCGCGGGCTCTGAGGGCCCCCGGGGCCGAAGCAGGAGGCACGGGCCTCTGGTGAAACAGAAAAGGACCTTCGTGCTGGCCCTGCCCAGGTGACCGTCCCCAGGTACACCTGGAGAATGAGGCAGGGGCCAGTGCCACGCAGGCTGGGGCTGTTGGGGAGCGAGGCCACAGACAGAAGGGTCTTGCTCCCAGCCGAAAAGGGGACAAATGTGGAAGGGGTCTGTTGACCCCACGGCACAGAAGTCCCAAAGGGGCTCTTGGAGGGCCTCCCAGGGATGCTAACCCATGCTGCGGGCCGGGCGCCCGGGGTGCACCTCTCCCCTGCCCCACACGCCCTACCAGACACCTCTGACCCTACCCTGCCCCTTCCCACCCCACCCCTGACCCCACGGCTGTCCACCCCTCATCCTGGCTTCAGCCCTCCCCTGACCCCAGCCCTGCCCTTTCCCACCCCCGTGCTCACCCATCCCGCCAAAACCAGGCCTAGAGCGCTCAGCTCAGGAGCATCCGCAGGTGACAGTGAGCGCGTTTCTTTCTAAATTGCCTGGGATCGTTTTTAATTTGGGGCATTTTGGATGATAACCTGAAAGAAGGTAAGCTGAGCGCATCCTGGATTGCTGAGGTGGGAACCTTGTGCCCTGGTGTTTACCTGGCGAGTCCGGACCAGTGTACTGCCAAAGGTGGGGCCAGGCAGCTCTGCTGGGCCTGGCTTGTCCCAGACGAGGCCTGGCTCACCACAGGCAGATGGGCCCAGCCGAGGCCCCTGTCCCAAGGCTGGTGACCTTGGGTGAGTCCATGCAATGACCCCCCCCTTCCTGCACCTCCCAACAACTGGGCAGGGGGCTGCCACCATCCTGGTCTTAGCCCACTATAACCCAGCTCTGCCGCGTGTAACCCAGCTCCTGTTTTGATGGGAGAGGGGGCAGTGGGGGCAGGGGAGGCAGGAGCTGCAGACCACAGGCGAGGGGAGGAGGAGGGAGTGGGGTCCTCATCAGGTGCCTCTGTTCTCAAGGGGAAAGTTAGGGCTGGTGGGGAGAGGCTGGGGGGAGACGGTGGGGGGACAGCAGAAGGGCTGTGGGGAAGACTAGCGTTCCCAGCCAGGCTGCAAGGCTGTGGACTGTGTCCTGCATCCTAGAAGCATCTCGGGAACATGGTCCCTAAGGCAGTAAGAGCCTGTGGCCGGCGTCCTTCAAGCCCTGGGAAGGGCGCCCTGACTCCCTGGGGAGTGCGCCCCAGGGGACCCTGCCGTGTGCCAGGAACAGCTTCGGGGCTCCCACTCCGGTGCTCACCACGGCTGGAAGAGCTCCCCCGTGTGCAAGGGAGAGCCCTGCCCAGGGCTGCTGTCATCACAGGGGAGGGGGCCAGCAACCCCGGGCCCCAACCCAAGCTTGGCTGTGACACGAGTGCTTTAGACAATCAGCCACAAGACGGCCACGGGAGGACCGCTGTCTTCCTAACATGGGATGCTACGGATGCTCGCATTTGGTGGAGGTGGCAGGAGAGAGGGTTGAATAAGAAAACGTCTATCTGATGAAAACAGGTGCTGTCCCTTGAAGAAATACTCAGTGACACAGGATGGTTTGTGGGGGAGCAGTGTCTCCTAGAGCCTGGCCCCTGTTGGGCCCTGGGTGAGCCCCTGAGGAACAGGCTCGAGGGTCCCTCTGTGCGGTGGGGGTGGAGGAGGAGCCCCGGACGTGGGCCTCCCACGGTGGAGATGGGGAGGACCCTCCCCTCTGAGCAGGAGGGGAGAGACCCCCGCCAGAGTAACATGCGGGCTGATGTCTGGGCCCCAGCTCTGTGGCGGGATCTCATGCCCAAAGGCTGGGGGCAGGCTGCCCAGAACCCCGGCGTGCTGCTCGGTGTCTGGATGGAGACTTCTCCCCGTGTGCGTCTCACGAGGCCCGTTTCAGGAGATGACGGGCTTTGGGGCCAACATGGAGAAGCCGGCCCCACTTCTTCTGGGTATGAAGACAGCGGGCTTGCGAGGTAGTGAGCACACACACTTGGCCTTATAAACACTGATCGTCCCAAATGCGGTGTCACCTCTGTGCCCATACTGAATTCTGCTTGAACTCACACGTAGAAATAACCCCCAAGCAGCGGCCACTAAGGGAAAGGAAAGGCCCCTCCTGGAAGCCTGTTCATTTGCCCTGAGAAGGGACAAAGTTGCCCTCTCTGGAAGTTTCTCTGGGTGTCCCCCTCTCTAGTTACACTTATCCCTGATTACTGCCCTGGAGGTACCTCGGAGGAGTCCTGGAGGGGACTTCTCTGGGCCGATAAACTCCAGGAAAGTTCGATGAAAGTTAACGAGAATGAACTCAAGCTAAATTTGTAGAAACCCGTTCTGTGATGTCTAGAAAAAAATCAGAAGATGAAAGCTGTTTGCACAAATCAAAATATGTATTTTTTAAATGATGGTTAAGTACATCCTCATTTCCTTGGATTGTACCAGTCTCAAGGTTCCTGTACTTCTGTTCTTAGGAAAACTAGCCTTTAATGTGTTTTCCACAAAAGCGAGTGTTTGTGTTGTGATATAGATGTGCTTACTTCAGACAAGCGAGAGACCTTCAAGGTTTGGCTTTCTCAAACTTTGATCTGCACTATTTTAAAATATGATTTCCTTAAACAAAGCTCCACTCTTCAAATCACACAGATCTCTTCTTGGGAGCTACGTGAAAACCATTTAAACAAATCTGGATCACTTAGGAATTACCTTCCCCTGCCTCATCTCTGAATCACACACCTGGTCCTGACTTTCTTTTACAGCTCAAAATAGATCAGCCAGGTTAGAAGCCAAGTGGGCCCCAGGCTTTCTTTAGTTCCCTGCTATGGCGTGAGTGACTGAATATGCAGAGGGACAGTGGCCAGGACTCAGACCCACAGGCCACAGGAACCCCTGCAGGAGGCCAGCTCCCACCTACAGCGACCAGCCCAGAAAGCTGCCTGCTGTCTACAAGTCAGACTTGTATTATCATAGAGGTCACCTCCATCTCCAGCGGCAACCCAGGAGGTGAAACAGTTACGCTATAATAGTCGGCCACAAACTACCAGGACTTGCTTTATTCACCACTGACAGCTTCCCTGAGGCCTGTCCCTACTTCCAACTTAGGACAAAGCCAAGAGCGCCCAATACGCACCCCACCCAACCACAGGGGATGCCCTCTTCTCGCTGGCTGCCTCCAGCTTCCCCAGCCACAGCCCCCATGCGGGGCACACCCAAATCCTCCCCTCCGCCCACTGAGGCACTTCCCCGGTCCTCTGCATGCCCCTGAGTCTGCCAAACACGAGTGTGATGGTGGCCGACTCCCTGCTAGACAGAGTGAGCTCTCAGGAAACAGCTTGTCCTGCTCTCATTTGGGTGGTCTTTGTTGATGTCTACAGGAAGCAGGGCTCTGAGGAAATGGGGGGAAGGATCTGCTACAAAGAACAGCATTATTTGGTTCATCTAAGAGCAGAGTTGACAAGTCAGAGAGGAATTGTGGTAAAAATGCCTGCCCTGAGTTTGATGCTTAATTTTATGTATCAATTGTCCTGGGCCCAGGGTTCCCAGATACTTGATCAAACATTATTCTGAGTGTTCTGGGTGAGATTAATATTTAAACTGATAGACTGAATAAAGCAGACCGCCCTCCCTAATGTGGGTGGGCCTCATCCACTCAGTTGAGGGTCTGAAGAGAAAAAGAGGCTTGACCCCCTTCCAAGGAAGAAGAGAGTCCTCGTGCGTGACTGCCTTGAACTGAAACATATTCCACCCCCTCCCCACACCCATGTTTTTGGACTCGGGACTTGCCGGCTTCCAAAATTGTGTGAGCCAACTCCTTATCATAAATCTCTTTATACACACACACACACACACATGTCCTATTGGTTGCTTCTCTGGAAAACCCTGGCCAGTGTATTGGGGTGTTTCTTGGAGAGCATTTTCAGGTAGGCTGAGGCAGTCACTGGAGGGGCCTGGGCAGAGACACTGAGCCCTACGAATGCCAAGGGGGGCTTATCTCAAGCAGGTAAAGTTGCAGAACATAGGCACTTAATCAAGTAGCGGTTTAAAGGAGACAGATGACCGCATCGTAGGCCAGAGAGAAGTTGTGGTAAAATCCAACATCGACTTAAAACCCTCAGCAAACTACGAATGGGAGGGAAATGAATTTAACATGGTCGCAAATTGACCTACATTTAAACATCTATTCTTAATAGTGAAAAAGTGAACGCTTCTTCCTTAAGATCAGGAAGAGAGCAAACATGCTTTCTGCATATTCCTGGAGGCCCAGCTTGTTCGGTGAAGCCGGGACTGGTCGGACACACGATGGAATGGCAGGAAGACAAGGCCCAGAACCACAGGGACCCACGGATGTTAGGACTATGCCTAAAAGCACACAAAAAAATGTAAGGTGAATCTATTAGAATTAATAAGACTCAAACAAAGTTGGGTATAAAATCAACATACAAATATAAATTATATTTCTACACATATATGTATCTCAGCAAAGAAATAGAAAAAAATATTTCAATATAATATTTAAAAAATGGTACTCTACAGAACCAGCTAAAGCAAAATGCATAAGAATTCTATGGAGAGAAAAGAGAAATTTTTATAAAATCATTTTTTAAAGAAGATGTAAAAAAAATGGAACAATACATTATGTTCATGAATCTAAACTACCTAATATGTAATGAGGTAAATTCTCCCTGAATAGGTATATAGATTTCATGCAATCCCAATCAGACCATCCAGAGTTGTTTTTTGGGGCGGGGGGGAAGGGGTGGAATTCGACACCAGATGACACTAAAATGTATATGAAAACATGAAGAACCAAGAAGAATAAAGACGTTTTGGGAAACAACCACACAGTGGGCACTTGCCTTCTGAAACACCTTTACTAACTGTCATGCTGTGATAATCAAGACAGTGTGATCCTGGCCTAGGGATGGGTAGATAGAACAACGAACAGAACACACAATCTCAAAACAGAATCCCCACATAGAGGTCCTTGATGTGTTCCAGAAGTTGTATTTTAAGTGATCGAGTAAAGGACAAACTTTTCCATGAACAGTTCCAAGCATATTAGCTATCCACCCGGGAAATGGAATTGGGTGCCATATTGGGTGATATTTTCTCAAGACAGCTGCATCTATGTATCTCCTATCTCCTGTCTTTCTTCCAGTGTGACGTTGGCCTCCTGGGTGGGTCTGGGTTCTCCTCCCGTGGACCAGGGTGACCTGTGTAGATACCCTCCTGCCCAACAGCGTGTGCAGCAGTAACTAGGGGCTGCTGCTGAGGCCGGGTCACGGAAAACAGCACAACTGCCCTCTGCCTGGCGCTCCCACTCTCAGAGTGCCTGTCCCTGCAACACGACCACCACGCAGACAGGAAGCCACGTAAAGGGACACAGACCTCCACCTGACAGGTGGCATCAGATGCCAGGTATGCTAGTGAACCAGCCTCCCGACGGCGCTCTCAGCTTTCCAGAGTTCCTCAAAACCCAGACCCTGCAGGACATCAGACAAACAAACAAACCGAAGACCATTCCCTGCTGTGCCCTTTATGAATCCCTCGCCCACACAATCTGTGAGCCTCAGAGATGGCTGTTTTCTGCCACAAAGTTTTGGGATAATTTGTTACACGGCTCTAGTAACGGGATAGACTCCTACCTCACATCACACATAAAAATCAATTCCGGGCACATCAGAAGCTAAAATTGAAAGTCAGACTATCAAGTGTTCAGGTTATATGGGAGATCATGACCTCAAAGTAGGAACCAATTTCTTGAATAAGATGCAGAGAGAATTAACCATTAAGGGAAAGTAGTTATATCACTCTGCAATAAATGTAAGACCCTTAAGCTCATCACAAGGTATCACTGAGGGAGGGCAAACACAAGCCACAAAGTGAAAGATGATATTTGCCACGACACACATGTTACAAAGGACTCGTATCTAGGATATACAAAGAACATCTACAAAGTAATCATCATAAAAGCCGGAGTACCCAGAGGACAGAAATAGAGACTTCAGAGGCACTTGGTAAAGGAAGACATTCCAATGGCCAATACTAAGAATTGTTCTGCCCCATCAGCAGCCAGAGAAATGCAAACGGAACCACAGTGAGACCCCACCACACACCCACCGAAAAAGTGGGACACCACCAATTGGCACCGGGGGTGGGGCCAAGTACCCGGCCATCATACACAGCTGGGGGAGCATCAGTCGTTCCAAACACTTGGGAGATGGTGGCACTTTCTAGTAAGGTTGGGGACATGCATCTCGATGAGCCAGTGGCCCCGGAGAAGCTTGTGCCCACGGGCGCACGCCTCTTCCCCGCAGCACTCCTCCCCACCCCCAGGTGTGCCTCAGTGCACAGTGCATACGTTGTGGTCTATTCACTCAACAGATAAAGAACTTAGCCAAGTACAGTTGCAGGCAAAACTAGAGGGGGATTCACACACATGATGAGCAAAAGAGGAAGACCCAACAGGCACACACAGGACAGTCCCCCTAATATACAGTAAAAAAACCAGGTTATACACGGTGCACGTTTACAGATAAACACAGGGTGTGTTTGAATAAAGAAGGCAAGGATGGTCAGTACAAAAGTGAAGACAGTGGCCTCCCTAAAGGGTGGGTGGAAGGGGGAAGGATGTAACTAGGAAAGGCTTCTGCGGGCTGACCATGTCCTACTTTTTGGCTACATGGCAATTAGCTTTGTAATTTTTTTTGCAATTACATTTGTTTTTAATTAGAATTAGTCTTCTTTTTTATGAAAGCAGTGTGTGCCCATTGTAGAAAATTAGTAAAGAAAAGTAAGTAAATAGAAACCTTATATTCCCATCATCTAGAAACTGCCACTGTTAATAGTTTATTATATATCCTCCCAGACTTTTTTTCTAAGTATATATAACACACAAGTGCACTTTCTACCAAAACAAGACCGCACATAATGTTTTCGCCCATCAAAGTGTGCAATTCTGTGGTTCTTAGTATATCCATAGGGTTGTGCAACTGTCACAACTATCTACTTCCAGAACATTTCCACCACTCCAAAAAGAAGCCTCATACCCATTGGCAGTTGCAACCATCCTCCCCACCCCCAGCAACCGGGCAACCACTCATCTAATTCCTGTCTCTATGGACTCTCTTGTTCTGGTAATTTCATATGAATGACACCACAGTATGTGGCCTTCTGTGTCTGCCTCATTTCACTTTGCATTACGTTTTCAAGGCTCATCCACATTGTAGCAGCGGTCATTCCTTCAGCCTTTTTATGGCTGAATAAGATTCCATTGTGTGGATAGACCACATTTTATTTATCCGTTCCTCAAATGGTG
Organism: Leptonychotes weddellii; assembly: GCF_054177405.1. Classification (NCBI taxonomy): domain Eukaryota; kingdom Metazoa; phylum Chordata; class Mammalia; order Carnivora; family Phocidae; genus Leptonychotes; species Leptonychotes weddellii. Next base: position 1,957,547 of record NC_138371.1, read on the forward strand.
GAAAGTGGAGTGTTTTCACTGTTTGGCTATTATGAATAACGCTGCTATGAACATACTTTTTCAGATTTTTATGTGTATGTGTATATCCACTTCTCTTGGGTATACTTCTATGACTGGATTTGTCTGGGTCATACAGTAATCGTATCTTTGACATTTTGAGGAACTTCCAAACTGTTTTCTAAAGTATCAGCACCATTTTATATCCCCACCACAACATACAAAGATTTCTCCACATCCTCACGAACCTTGTTATTGCCCATCTTTTTTATATGACCATCCTGGTAGCTGTGGTATCTTGTTATGATTTTGTTTGCAACTCCCGAATAACTGATGATGTTGAACATTTTTTCACGTGCTTATTGGCCATTTGTACATCTTCTTTGTTGAAACATCTATTCAGATCCTTTGCCCATTTCTAAATGGGGTTATTTGTCTTTTCATTGTTGAGTTTTAAACATTGCTTATATATCCTAGATACTAGTCCCTTATGAGATAAATGATTTGCTAATATTTCCTCCCATTCTGTGGTTTGCCTTTTTACTTTCTTAATCGTGTGCTTTAAATCACAAAAGTTTCAAATATCAATGAAGTCCAATTTATCTATTGTTTTCTTTGGTTACCTGCGCTTTTGGTGTTATAGCTAAGAAACTATTGCCTAATCCAAAATCATGACGATTCACACCTATATTTTCTTCTAAATGCTTTATATTTTTAGCTTTTACATTTAGGTTAATTTATTTTTAAATTTTTTATATGGTGTGAGGTAGGGGTACACCTTTATTCCTTTGCATGGGGCTGTCCGATTGTCCCAGAACCGATCGTTTAAATGATCGTTCCTTCCCCCATTGAATTACACCCTTTTTTGTACCCTCTCCATACTCTCTACACATCTGTGTCTTTTTTGTTCCTCTATTTCTGCCTTCTTTCATGTATTAAACAGGTATTTCCCAGTGTACCATTTTAATTCCTTTGTCATTTCTTTTACTATATATTTTTGAGATATCTCATTAGTGATTACCCTGAGAATTATAATTAACATCTTAATGGATAACCATCTAGTTAGTTCAGATTACTACAAACTTAATTTTGAAAGTATATCAAACTTCTCTTAAGTAGAAGTATTATTTTCTCCCTCCTTTTTCCTATTATTGTCATACAAATTATGTATTTATATAGTATAAGCTCATTGACACAGATTTATAATTATTGTACGCAGTTATTTTTTAAAATCAGATCAAAAACAAGAGAGTTACAAACAAGATACGCACATACTATCTCTCATATTTGCCAATATAGTTACATTTATGGGTGTTCTTTATTGTTTCATGTGGATTCCAATTACTGTGTGTTGTCTTGACATTTTAGCCTGAAGGGTTCCCTTTAGTGTTTTCTTAAGGGCTGGTCTGCGAGGGGCAAATTCTGTGAAGTATTTCTATCTAGAAATGTCTTAATTTCTCCTCATTTTTTTTTTGTCTTTTAATTAGAAATAAGTTTTAAAAATATTTATTATAAAATTTTTAGTGAAATTTTTGAAGGCCATTTTCATTGAATAGAGAATTCTTGGTTGCCAGTCTTCTCCTTCCAGCACACTGAGTATGTCATCTCCCTGCCTTCTGGCCTCCGTGGTGTTTGATGAGAAGCCAGCCGTCACCCTTGTGGAGGATCCCGTGTTTGTGATGAGTTGATTCTTTCTTGCGTTTTTCAAGATTCCTCTTTATCTTTGGCTTTTGACAGTTTGATTATGATGTGTCTAGGTGTGGATCTCTTCCAGTTTAATCTACTTGGAGTTAATTAAGGTTTTTAGATGTGTCGATGAAAGGTTTTCATCAAGTTTAGCAGTTTTGCCCATTATTTTTCAAATGTCCTCCCCACCTTGCGCTCACTCCTCCCCTCAGGGACTCTCACTGTGTAGATGCTTCTGTGTTTGATGGCATCCCATAAGTCTCTGAGGCTCTGGGCATTTTTCTGCCTTCTTTGTTCTTTCTGTCCCTCAGCCTGGGAAAACGTCATTGACACATCTCCAAACTTGCTGCTTCCTTCTGCTTCAAGCCCAGATGTGCTGTTGAGTCCCTCTGGTGCAGGTTTATTTCAGTTGCTGTACTTCGCAACTTCGGAATTTCTGTGTGGTTCTCTTTTTTAAATAATTTCTCTCTCCTTCTTGATCTTTATTTGGTGAGACAGAGTTCTCATATTCTCCTTTAGAACTTTAGACATGATTTCCTCTAGATCTTTAAGCATATTTAAAATAGCCGACTGACATTCTTTGTCTAGTCAGTCCAACGTCTGGGCTTCCTCGGGGACAGTTTTGATTGAATGCTTTTATTCCTTTCTAGGGGTCATACTTGCATGTTTCTTTTGCTGGTCTCATGATTTTTTTGTTGAAAATTGAACATTTTAAATACTATAGTATGTCCACTCTGGGAATCAGATTCCACTCCTCGGGATGTGTTGACGCTGTTGCTCTTGGCTTGTGTAGTGACTTTTCTGAACAGAGTCTGTATTCTCAGTCGTGTGTGACCACTGAAGTCTGTGCTCAGTTAGTGGGCAGCTCTTGGCTGGACAGAGATTTTCTGGACTCCCTGGAACTAGCCAGTCTCCCAGCCTCTGCCAGGGGCTCCATCTGTGTTGGTGGCCATCCTTCAGTTCTCAGGCAAGCAGGTCACAACTCAGTGTAAACACACAACTCCGCTTCCTGCTTGCACAGAGCCTCAGTTAGGCCACTGGTGAGACCTAAGGCCTTATCGGGTCTTGCCTGGGTGTGCACAAGGCCTTGAGCCTGCACATAGCTCTACGCCTACACACGGTCTTCTAGATTCCCAGGAATACACCAGAGTGTTTCAGCACCCCCCCCCCCCGCCGGCCCCCGCCCCGGACATCTCTTCCTCCAGTTTTTCCTTTTAAGTTTTTTGGTCATCTTTTCATTTGCCCTAATTGTCACGACCATCTCAGGCTGCTGTGAAGATCAGCAATTACCATTTTCCAGGGAACTGGCATGAGCAGGCCAAGTGACGACAATTGTCTGGGAATATGGGGCTTTGGAGGAGATCCAACTCTATGTCTCTGCTTTGCATTGGCTGCCAGGCTGCTGGTTTTCACAGTGATGGCGGGACTGTTGACTTTCAAGACTACTGCAGAGCCGGGGAGAGGAGGATAGGGTAGGGCAAGTGAACATGCCACAGGGCCCACTGTTCTTATTGACGTTCAGCCATCTTTTTTCTAGAATAAATGCTTCCTGCGTTGCTGCAAGCCTTTGGTTAATTTCCAGAGTTCTGAAAAAGTTGATTTTGACCATTGTTGCCAGCATTCATGTTGCTTACAAAGAGAAGGTTTTCAGAGGTCTCTACTCTGCCATTCCCACTGACATGACCCTGCAATTATTCTTAATTTTACGTATGGTTTATGTAGTCATCTGTATTTATAAAAAGAAGAACAAAAACAAAATCAGCATTGTGCCCTCCTGTGCCAGCCACAGTACTGAATAGCGTCTTCTCGTCCTCCAAGTGCTCAAAGGAGTCTGCAATGCCATATGGTAGTTGATGCAAATTTCATCATTAGATATTTATGCCAATAAATAACCCAGACAGAAGAAAGGCTATATGGACAAAGATGTTCATTACAATACTGATCACAAAGTAAAAAATTAGAGTCAATCTTAAATCTGAATTAGGGAAAGAGTAGCTAATGACTGTGCATTCTCTTACTGGAATGCTATGCAGCCGTTCTCTGAAATAATTATGAAGATGAAATAATAACACAAAGAACTTTTTAAGATGTGTTTATTGAAAAAAAGCAAAGCACAAACTTCTACTTGCACCATGGTTATAACTCTGGAACAATTATATACAAGCCTGTACAATAGCCAGAAGGGAAGAGAGAAAAATGAGCATAATTTGTTAGGGTGGAGAGAATTGTGGGTGTTTTTAAATTAGATTTTTTTCCATCTTATTGTTATGCTATGAGTACAATAAATTGAATGTTTACAAAAATAGGTCAACATGTCTAAAAGGAAAAATGAATTCCCCCTGGCCCCTGCGTGCTGGACACGGCACATGTCAGAGATTTCCGTGGCAGAGCCTGCAAGAGCCCAGGGTGGTTCCTTGGTGATGGCACCTGGGGACAGTTCTCTGCCTTGTGAGTCACACGCAGGGGCCCCAGGGACCTGGGGATGGGGATGGAATGCAGCTCTTTGCCAAGCTGTTTGGAGACAGGGAGGAGGAGGAGGAGGAGGAGGAGAAAGGCCCTCTTCCCTTCCCCTCCTAGTAGAGAAGATATTTTTCCAATAAATAACTGTGAAGTCTCAGTTGAAATGTAAGCCTCATGAATTATGTGACCCTTTTGGGATCCAGGAAACTTTCAGTGTCTGGACAGGGTCACAGAGGCTTCTGATGGATGCCCGCATCTCCCCCGGGGGGGCACTCCCTTCCTGATTATAATGAAGTGACCACCCCATTCCACCCCTACTCCCATTCCACTCCCTCCCCCTGAATTCGAAGGCTTTTAGCTTGGCTCGATAGTCCAGCAGCTCTCGTCCTGAATTTTTTTCCTGTTTTTTTTTTTTTTTTCTTTTCTCTTTTAAGCAACTGAGAGAGGAAAGGGAGAATTAAGTGGAAGTAATTTATCAGAGCAGTTTTCCCAAAGTGGGTTCTGTGCAGGGTGACCCACTGTCCTGGCTTGCGTGGGACTGGAGTTTCCCAGGACACAGAGCTTTCATTGCTAAAGCCAGCCAAGTCCTGGGCAAGTCTTGGGCAAATCCTGGGATGAGCTGGTCATGGTAGCTCCATGAATCTCCAGTTGAGTAGGATGCTCATAAGTATTAAACGAAAATCATTCCACGATCACATAGGCTGAACACATTGCTTGAATCCATGAATCACATGGGTTGAACAAAGTCGAACAGATATATTTGTTGCAGGACCTGTCAGAGCCTTTATATGCTAACATGGTATGTGCCCATACGTATACGGCAAATGCCAACTAACGTAGGCACAGGCCCACACATGCTCGAGGCGAGGTGGCTCTGATGTGACAGAGCTTAAAATCTCTCTCTTTTTAAAGATTCATTGATTTATTTTATTTTATTTTTATTTTTTAAAGATTTTATTTATTTATTTGAGAGAGAGAGCATGAGGGAGGTAGGGTCAGAGGGAGAAGCAGACTCCCCGCCGAGGAGGGAGCCCGATGCGGGACTCGATCCCGGGACTCCAGGATCACGACCTGAGCC